>NC_143579.1:57786370-58136370 GCF_048544385.1 Mastigoproctus giganteus | reverse complement strand
TATATTCAATTCATCCGCAACATCAGCTGAATTGTCTAAGACTTCCCCACACCCGGTGCAGAAGGATCCAGTCTGATTCGCTTTTTTCTTTCTTGTATTCACATACATAAAAATTCCTTGTTCTCATTCTTTGCTCTCTTAGCCAATGCTTTCTCATACGCAGCCTTGTCCTCCCTGACCTTATTTGTGATGTTATTACAGATCAACTTGTACCTGCAGTAGGCTTCAGTACTTTTCATCGCTCTGTAACTGTTCCACGCTATCTTTTGCTGTTCGTTTTGACTGGCCAGCTCCGCAGTTATCCATTTCGGCATCCTCCTCCTGCATTCTTAATGGTATTTATGCGTTTTTGGCTTCTGTGATGTTTTATTTAAAAGTATTCCATAATTCAAATGTATTCGCCATTCCTCAGCAATCCGCCCAGTTCACAAATTCCACATAAGGTAGAGGTAGGGAAATTCCCAAAAAAAATGTAAAACGGCCAACATCAAACTTATCAGCAAGAGTCCGACTAAGAAATCAAAGTTCCCGAAATCCTACAGGTCTATCGCACTTCTTTTAGTAGTTAGCAAATTGTTTGAAAAACTACTGCACAAAGGAATCCTCCAACACTACAAAGCAGCTGGCCTCCTAGCTGGGAATCAGTTTGGATTTAAACCGGGATCCTCCACAACAGAAGCCCTCAGAAACCTACTTAACAAAGTCAAAGAATGTGACAACAAGTATTTACTCGTAATATTGATTGACTTTGCCGGGGCGTTCGACTCACCCTGGTGGCTGAGCGTTCTGGGCAGACTCATGGAAGCTAAAGTACTCATCAACCTCTGTAAAGTCATAGAAAGCTATCTCTCACAAAGAAAAATTGAGATAAACGCTCCATACAAAAAGATCACAAGAACAGTACACAGAGGATGTCCACAGGGGTCTGTATTGGGTCCACTCCTCTGGAACTTGGTATCTGATGAGTTCTTGAGAATGGACCTAGGAGCGGTTGGAGTGCAGGCCTTCGCAGATAACCTGATTTTGACAGTGCAAGCAAACTCCAGAGCCCAGTTGGAAATCCTAGCTAATCAGGCCCTGCAGATACTCGAACAGTGGGCCAAGAAGAATTTCTTAACAATGTCACCGACAAAGACATCGTCGGCGCTGCTTAAAGGAACCCTGCAACTGAGACGACCATCCCAGATTAAGATTGATGGGACAACTATCAAGTTTGCTAGTCAACTAAAACACCTGGGTGTGATACTAGACAATAACTTATCCTTCCAACCACATCTCAAATTCCTAAGATAAAAGATCAGAAACTACTCTGCCATGGTAGCTAGGGTCACAAGGCGCGACTGGGGTCTCAAAAAGCATACCCTAGCCTTATACTACAAGACAAACTTCCTTCCAATAATTATACACACTTCAGCAATCTGGTACGACAAAACTGCCTTGGTCGTAAATAAGAGAACCCTGGATGCAATTCAACGCTCCGTCCTGCTCACTACCACCCGCGCCTGCAGAACGGTGAGTAACCCAGCGCTCCAGGTGATAGCAGCGGTACTTCCACTTGATCTTGAAATCGCAAGAACAGAACTCCTCTACTACTTATCTAAAGGAATAACCACCACTTTCCTGGAATTTACAATACACCAAACAAACAACCACAAGGCAGAAAAGATCCGGCTTCAGTCTCACCTGCTGCAGGTGTGGCAGGACAGATGGGCAGAAACAACCAAAGGAGCCATCACCCACAAGTTCTTGCCGCAACTTGAAAAAAATTATCCAAAATCGTCTACTTGGTTCTTTCCGGGGTTAGAAACTCAACATACTTGCTAACTGGACACGGCCCCGTCAACGCAGAGTTAATGGACTCCGCCCTTGTAGAAGACCCATGCTGTACATGTGGAGAGATCGAAACCTGGGAACACCTCATCTACGACTGTCCGCAATACGAGGATCTCAGGTGCATCCTAATCACGAATATAAGGTACCTCCCCAAAGGGCAAGAGTTTCACCTACTGGATTCAGAAGAGGAATACAGAGCCCTGACCAACTTCGCTCAAGAACTCTACTCAAGAAGGAGAACGCTAAATGCAATACACCAGGAGTGAAAGACGACCAGCCAGATAACAAATCAAAACATCCTTTCGGACACACCCCTGAATGATAATTATGCGGAAGATACTAGTCTTGCCTAGGAACAGTGACGATGCACTTCCTACAGTGATACGAACCAACACTGGAATCAAGAAACACTACCTATGCACCAAGAAACCTAAGTGAGACCTAAGTGAAACTGACAAATCTACTAACCGAAGATGGGGAACCAAAGACAAAGACATTCAACCTGGACGGGACACTGTTCCACGAGCCATTCTACTACCGGACATGATCTTATATGACTACACTACTACTGCTGTAGCCTCACTGCCATTTAGCCAAATGGCGATCTGTACCAGCTCCCTTGCCTGGTACCTTTTTTCCTCTCCCTGGCAGGAGGAGGAGGAGGAGGGGACAGTCTACCTGCCTCCTCCCTCCCCTGCCACCCTATATACTTCGCCTGGTGAGGCATGGGCATGCCTTACTGATCACCTGGGGCTGCCTTCCCTATCGACCACATACTTCTGTCTTTTCCCCCAGTCTGCAGTCTCTCTCCCCTACTCTGACTAATACGCCAGCGTAAACCCTACACAACTAATCAAAATTAACGATTTCTAAATTGAAACCTGAACCACATTAACCTCTCTTGGCTTTTTATAAACTTAAGTGTGCCCCGTTTTTTTTTTGTCCTAGCTACCAAAATCTCAGGAAATTAGGTGGCAGGACCTTCCAGAGTATATATAAGCTACTGGGTTCCTGGTCTGTCTCCACAGGGCATAAGTGGGGCAACGTTCGGCCTCAACTGTGGTCCAGCGACTAAACGACCAGAAGAACAATGGTACACGACACTAAACGATCCAAGACCCACACATTTTTAAATCTCTGGCATTTACAGCGTACTGTAACACACTATAACGTAAACTACGCGGAGATGGGGGGAACCCCTGGTACCGCTTGACCCTAAACACTTACGCCTTAAAATGTCAAAGTTCCCTCTTTTGATGTGAAAACCAGTGCCTTTGCCTTTAACTACTGCAATATCTCTTCCAGCTGATGATTGCATGATCAATTCCTGACAATGGTTCCTGTACTTTAAGCCCTGCGATGTCTAGTTTATTTAAAAAGGTTTTTCCTCATCGTGAGTTTCCTTCCCACTTATTCCAATGAACTGGACCATCCTCATCTGACTCCCGTCCTCTTGAAGTTTGCGGCCCATCTTGCAATAGTAGCACAATGGGTGATGAGCCCACAACTACTCCAAACATTCTTTTATGGATCTTTCATGGATTTCTTTAGCATTCCTGCCCTCTTTGGTCAAAAATTTGATCATTGATCGATGCTCAGTTTTCTGGATATTCCTTCTCCTTCCACCTACCAACATAAAAAATTAAATTTCAAAAACTGCAAAAGATACTGACTATTTTGTGTGACATCAATTTTGATAAGGATCAGAGGGATCCACTTTGGAAAGTTTGGAACTTGTAAAGGATTAAAAACCGAAGAAAGCTATTACAGATATATAACAATAGCAGGTGTTGATGATAAGGAACGTGTGTTACTTAACTTTTGAATCTCTGTATACTTACCACACAGGTGCGTTTTTAATAAACTACCCACTTACTAATGGCCGTTAAAATGTGATTATTCTATTATTGATCATGTTTTAATATTTTTTTTAAATTGAAGCTAATTTGCCTTCAGTCTTCTTATTATTGGATCAGTCAATATGATCTGCCCACTTCGAGCTGACGTCTGAAAAAGTGAACCACCTAATCACATTGTTCTAATCTCCTGTCTGTAATCCTAGTTGATGGCTGTGTAATTTTACTTCATTTACACCTCCACAAGCACCTCTCGATATGGTTCATCCAATTGCTGAACACACTGTTTTGATGCGATTGATAGACATCTTTTAATCCCTTTTGTACTCGCGTGGTCTCGATGTTGCGCTACTAAATATTTCTCTCGCGAAAACTGCCCCTGGCTATTCACTTTCTTCTAATCGCGCCATCGGCATAAATACTTACATAATTAGATTGCGCCGTGCGTGTAAGGAAGCGGAATGTCTTAGCCAATATCATACAATCACCTTTAAAGAAACCCAGCTGGAGGGTGTGCCACAAAGAGTTAACTACGAGTGCCCCATTTTCTTTTATTAGAGCATGCTTTCCGGCTATGGAACTGATGGACGTGTCAAGATAACAAGATCTCCAAAAAGGTGTAGACAAATATTTGCGTTGTAACGGAATAATTTCACGCGCCTATAAATAGGCTTCAATGATTTTTAGCTTAGTAATGCAACTGGAATTAATAAAACAATCTCATTAATACTATCACTTAATCTATTATGTTTGAAGTGCGAAAATAAATGGATAAAGTTTGAAAAACTAGCCAAAATCTGGAGTTAAAACTTCATTGGGTCTTCTGTAAGTTCTTCAAGAGATCATTAATCATTTTACTTTATCTTCTTCTTATACACCTCTAAGACATTTGGGGCATTGTCTCCATTATGCAACGTATGCATATTTCGATGTAAGTGCTCTTTCTTCTGAGCTTTATGGACCAGTGGAATCTTTTTGGACCATTAAAACCGTATTTATGATAAATGGCATTTATCATAAATATTATAGCCATATTGGGCATAATATAGTATACAAAAATATGTTAAATTAAATAAAAAAATTGAAGTTTTAAAAAATCTAAAAGATATTCTTATAGAACTATTTTGGAGTGGATAATAATAATAATCCTTTAAATTATTTACATGTTAAGCAACATAATTTTTTAAAAAAATTATAATGAAAATTATACAGCCAAGAAACATTCGAAGTAAAACTTTATTTGAAGTTCTAAGATGGTATTCGCGAGTAGCACAGTTGGTACGGTTACCATTGTCTTCACACTGGGTGGGAAAAGCTTGAGTTGGAGATCAGCAGATGACAGGAGGTAAATATTTTAAAATAACACATACTTTTGAACGTGTGTGTGTAGTGTTTTTTTAAATAAAAAACTGAGTTGAATTAATTAATTTGTAATATTTACTGTTTTTTATATCACTCCAAAGTACCATAATTTAACCCATTTATTGAATATGCCATATTTGAAGTTTTCGCGAATCTTTGTAGAAGATTCACCTTTGATCTTTGTAGAAGTAACTCCACTTTGTTTATGATACTGAGCAAGAATAGCATAAAGAACTTCATTATTCTCGCTAGTCTTATATCCGGTGCCATTTGTTCCTTCAGTTATTCATTTTCACCCCCACCTTTGATCCACCAGCATTTTTTCCTTCTGATTTTAATCTCAGAATGTATGTTCCCGCCTACTGTGAATACCAATTTTTAATCCAACATATAGCTTGTAAGATGCTCTTTTAAAACAAATAAATGAAAAGAATATTTAGGGCAAAGTTCAATCTAATCCAATATTCAACTGTAGGCCGTGTTCAATCCAATATTCAACTGTAGGCCGGGTGGTTATTTTAGATTTGTAAAAGTCTTAACTACCGAGACATTCAATAAATGAATTTTTCCAGATGAATCCACTGTCTGAAGCTACATCTAGGGAAATAACCTCCAAAGAATGAATGTTCTAACTTGCACAAAGACTGGGAACTCCTCTTATTGTTCTGTTTACTCAAAATTCTCCTGAACAGGAGAAATTTATTACAAAAAACTGCAAGAAATTACAAGACAGACGCGAATTATGTAAACCCCTGGTGGGCTCTTTCAAACTGCAAGGAAGATTAATTTCCGTTTGTGACCAGTAGATATTACACCTCCGTTGGTTGCAGGTGTCTGATGTTTCCCTTCTTTTGTTATAATGAATTTGCAGTGGGATGTCATCCCCGTGGATAAATATAACTAGGGCAAAGTTCAAACGCTTCACTCATCTTTTGTCTTCGATAAGAGAGATAATTATAGCAATCGTTAGTCTGGTGAAAGAAAGTGAGGGAGCTTATTATGTTCCTCTTTAGAAAAGCAGTTTCCAGTATCAAAATCGCCTTGATGTAAGACCCTGTTGCTATTTAAAGAAAGATAAGGGCAAAGATTATTAATGTTAAAGGCCTTCGGTTAATAAATTTTTCCTTCAAAAATACTACATCATTCTTTGATTAAAAAAAAAGGTCTATATTGTATAAAAATACAATAAAATCTGCGTAATATGAAAATGGAATATATCTGCTATTTGATCACGTGATTCTTTGTATTTTCCAAACGAATTTTGTCCACTTAAAAAGAGAAATTGCAATTATGCTATTATAATTAATTTAAAAAAAAATAAATGGATAATTAAATATAAATTTTTTATTTGAATTATTTTTGGCAAATAATTATTTTATTGATTAATAAACAGAAATTTATTTATATGTCATTTTCTTTTTTAATAATGTGAAATATAGTTGAAATGAAGTCATTTGAATCTGTGATACCCATCCGTGTAAGGTGATAGGCATGTTTTGGAGAAATGGAATTACTCATCTTTGGTGGGCTTTTTTCGAGAATGGAGTTTCGATGTTGAAGTGAAAATTTCTGCGCAAGTCATGTGTAAGATTTTGAAGTCAATCACAGATATCCCACGCTAAGCTTGTTGTCAGTTGAGTTATTGTTTGACTGGCAACATTTTCTCCAGAGCATAAATTTTCTTTTCGATTATTTTACCTACTTACACTTTTTGACCGATGACAAGGAGCAGTCGTCCTGAAAGATACAGTTACTTGGCAGGTTGAATTGGTCTCTAATGGTTTGCAGAAATTTGTCTTCCAGTATAGCCAGGTATCCATTGGCATTACTGAACCTTTTATAAACTGCAGGGATACGAAATGCACCCCCATACCATTTGGATGATAGGAAATTTCACTGTAGACCCCATACAGTCTGTATGGTATTCTTCACCACGTCTACGGCGAATCGTTTGTCTCCCATCAGAGCCATGCAGGTTGAATTTCTTCTCATCCAAGAAAATAACTGGCTTCCACTGCTCGGGGATCCATTTGACATGATCCTTACACCAAATTAATCGGACCTTTTTCATTTATTGTGTGCAGAGGAGATTCTTCTTAGGACGACGGACTGCAAGTCCATTTTTGAAGAGGCGTCTTCTGACTGTTACTGCACTTGCTACCACTCCTGTATGTTCTTCCCATTCTCTTTTAAGCTCAGAAGAAGAAGCTTTATGGTTTTTAAGGCATAAGCGCTTCAAAACGCGGTCCTGTTTTGACATAGAAACTCGTTTGAGTCCGGTTCCTTTCAGCAGAACTAGTATTCTTGAGTTTGGAGAGAAATCTACTTACTGTCCGCTGATTACAAGACACTCTAAAAGCAATATGACGGGAAGAACATCCTTCTTCACGTAAAGCAACAATAGCACTCTTTCTTCGTTGCGTCAACTGCACATAACTTGCCATCCTGACACAAGCAAGGAATGACTGCAACCCTTGCAGAGCATGCTTATATAGCTGAAAGTAACAGCTGATGCAATATTACATCATCACCTATGCGTGTCAATCTTATCTGATGTAATCTGTAAGAAATATTGCCATATACTTACGTTATTCGAAGACAATTACAATTTTAAGGGGTGATGCACTTTCTTTGAACACCGGTGTATATACAGGGTGTCCAAAAAAATGCATACACACTTTATCAGCCCATTATTAAGTAACCTTTTTTCTTTTTCAGTTAAAAGTTGGTGGTAATAATGGAGAAGACCGGACTTACATTTGAACAGCGGAAATTTGTGATGAAGTGGTATTGGAAGTCGGAAAATATCAACGAAGTCAAGAGACAGTTTAGGAGTGAATACCACACTGAACCACCAACGCGTCTCACAATTTCACGTACTCGTGATAAGTTTGAAGCGGATGGCACCGTGCACAGGCAACGATCAGGAAGACCTCGTACATCCACGAGCCCCGCGAGATCACAAGAAGTGCTGGAACTTTTCCGACAAACACCAAGGAAATCTGTCTGACAAACTGTTCGTGAAACGGCAATCCTCAAATTCAGTGTGCATAACATTTTAAAGCGTGCAAAATGGAAAAGGTACATTCCAAGATACCCTGAACGAAGATGATCCTGATCTCAGGGTTGAATTTTCCGAGTGAGTTTGAAGAAAATCTGCAGAGGACGCTCTTGTTTGTCAATAAGATCGTTTGGAGCGATGAGGCAACATTTGAACATTTGAACTATAAATAAAAAATAGATAATCCCTCACTACTTATGGTGAACTTATGCTAACAGACGTAAAATTCTATTTTAGCTTACACTGATGGTAATTTGATATGTAAATGACTTCTTTGCAGAAATATTTAGCGACAGTCCTCACTAAATACCTTCAATTATTTTGGTTTCCTGATGGATGTAGTTCCTTCACGTTTTGACGTCAATCTTTTCGATTATTTAAATATCTTGGGAACTCTATTGAAGTAATTACATCGAGACAGGCTCGTGTTTGGCGAATGGTTCTGAAACCAGGCCTTTGGCTGAATACCTCAGTGATGCTGAACTTCATCTACCGGATGGGTTCAACCGTTTTGTGTTATAAATGTAGCGCAGTTTTGAAATTAATGATTAATTGAAGCAAATGCACTCAGAGAAGACAGCGATTTCTATATAAATTAAATGGACAGATAAATTATATCGTATCTGGCTTACCAGCGACCTCTGGTGTACGCTGACTGATGATTAATAGTATTCGATTTAGTTTTCTCTGAGTGTAGGCTATAATTCTCAATACTGGTGTTTCACAATGCTCTACAAGCCATTTGATTACGATATGAACATCCAGAGGGAATTGGAAAGACAACCACTGTTCTTGATTAACCACATCCTTCTGCTTATGCAGATGGCAAGAGGAGTTAGTACCCTTTTGGGGATCAATCAATAAAATGTATTCCTTTAAATATTAACTCCGATTATCAATTTGAAACTATACATATAAAAAAATCTATAGCTAGAAAAGCTAAATTAATGCAGGACTAATGCGGTATTTGTATTTATTTTTTAATTTTCTTTTATATTCCTTTTTCTAGTGTACTCATTCTTTGAATCCGTGAAGGAAAAGAAAAGTCCCACTTAACTTTAACGCTCTTTAGTCCCATAGCTCTTTCTACAATTGTTTCAGAAAGCTTTCTAAACACAGTGAGCTACAGATGTTACTCTGAAAGTTAGGAGAAAATGCTTTTGATAATTTTGTTTTCTTTTATCGGAGCAAGGATTCACGGGAAAAAAATGGCTTCCAAAAGAAGCTATCCTATTTGGAATATCCTGTTCCAAAGCTATGCAAACAGCAGAACAAATTTAAAAAAAAATCAAGATTTTCAGTTCTCAATTTTACGAAAAATTAGTAGTCCTTATGAAAACAAGAACCTCTTAATCTAATAATTATAACAGTTATACTATGACTTTAATGCACTCAATAAGTAGAAAATTAAAACTAAATTAAAAAAGAAAAAAATATTAAAATACTAGAATTTATAATTTGACTTGGTCTGTGTAGCAGAACTATACAGTTTAGAAATTACATTTGTATTTTATGAAATATATTTTATAGAGCTATGAAATTACAAAGTACGTTTAATAAATCTTTTAACTTTCATTGTTCTTTTATTAGAAAATCTTAAATAATTTCATAAATAAAAGAAAAAAGCACCATTTACTGCTTCCATTAAAATAAAATATTTTTTATTAATAAGATCTTAAAAAGGTATCTAAAAGTTTTAAAAATACAAGTTAAAAAGCTTACAGTTTTATTTATGGATATTTTTGTTCTGTTTCTTGCTTTATGTAATCTCGTTATTATATATTTTTATAATATAAAGATTATATTATATATATTACTTAATATCATACATTATATACGTTACATAATATAATATATAGTTATATACCTTACATAATTTTAATACCTTTATTTCATTGACCATTACGACTAAAATATGTCAGCAAGTTTATGTAGTAGATTTTATGAAAATTTTTATAAATTATTTTATAAAATAAAATTATAGTTTTACTTCTGGATTTTTAAGGAATATTTCAATTTTTTTTTATTATTAACGTTAAATTTTTTAATACTCCTTTTCTGTTTTTCAAAACAATTTCCTTTGACTTAAGTCTGCAAAAATACTTTTAAGGGTATACCTTAAACTTTTAAGGGTGTACCTATATTGGATAAATTTCAACTTAAAGGTTTATAATCACCCTAATTACGCTCGCTGTTTATATAGGGTTCTTGTGTCTAGCAATACCGTGTATGTATTTAACTGTAACTGTCAGTTTTTATTATCAGTTTTATAGATGGGAAAAATATACCTCAATGTGTATTGTCAACATGTCTCTAGAGCGAGAACTTAAGTGTTTTGAGCGATGAAATATAAACTGTCTTCTCCTGTTGTTTGCCTCACGAGATTGCTCTTTGTTCATCACTCAGTCAGCAGGCAGCAGTTGGTTAATTAGTGAAAGTGTTGAAGTGAGGCAAACTACGCGAAATTTCATCTCGAAGGCGACTAATACATTGTGCTCAAATGGTAAACCAGATATAATTAAAAGGTTGCTTCCTTGTTCCCTCGCAACTGTGCACACGCGATTTCCTGCACTCGCTAAGACAATCAGAAGATCGAAATGCGCATCAAGATACCTGTTGCCGGTTTTCCATTAAGATTTGTGGAGAAGCTTCCATGCGATTGCGCATTTTGGTTTTTGTAGGAAGTACTTAGAGCAAAATTAACAGTCGTTCATCAAGTGAATGTGTCGCTAGGTGTCTCTGACAGTTTCAATAAAGAGAAACTCGCTTGTAAATAAGGGATGACCAAAATAAAATTCCCTTATAGGGGTGAAAATGTTCATAAATGCCGTCCTAACTAGGGAATTTGCACTATAAGATAAAATACCGGGCTCGCAGTGATCTCAACACTATTTCGGTTGGCCCTGGACGGATAGAGAACGTGTAGTAAATTAGAAAGGAGGTTCTAATTGTCCCAAGTTACAGGGAAAAGACTTTTGTTAATTAATTAATTAACTAAAGGCTTTTACGCTGGTAATTCCTTATCCTGTACAAAAAACAAGTGTTCCCGGTCTAGTAGAAACATCCTCTGGTGAATTTAGACGATGTACGAGTAGTGTTTGAAAATTTCATTACGTTACATCACTGCTTGCCAGCGAGTTAATTATATGAAATCTGAAATCTTAATTATCATCGATTCTATCTCGTGTCAAAGTAATTAAGCAATAAATAATGGAATGCACAATAGTCACACCCACGTGATTACACAGTGGTTTTCGAAAATGTATGCTTTCAATACGAAGGGGTTGTAATTGTTAAGATGATTATCCTGCAGATAATCATCAGAAAAATCACATTATGAGCCTGTGCGGATGATTGACTTTAATAGTAATTATTAAAAAATTAATTAACGATTATTAAAATTTTCTTAATACTTTAAATTTGAAAATTTATCGAAATCTCAGTTAGTATTCATATTAATGAATAAATTGACCAATGAATAGGAAGCTCATTTATGAACTAAAGTATTAATAAACTCTTTAAAACCCGACATCTTTGGGGATTGAGAGTTGTTGGATTTTAAAAGTTTCCGGTTTTAAAAGGGGTGGATACTTTGGAGAAGCATAGTTCAATAAATATTAAGCAACTGAACTTATTTACATCGGTCAACGTTTATATTTATTAAAAGATGATACTAGTAGTTAAAATGTAAGAGTTCAGTTTTCCATGATGACCAATGACAAAAGCATCAAATTAAGAACACAGTTATCGCGCCAGTAAAGGAAAATCGCAGTAAACACCGTCACATCAAGTGTTGTTAGAATATCAGTGGGTGTGCTTCAGATAAAAATATACTTTCAAAATGGAGGATAAGCGAGTAATTAACTATTCTTCTTGAGTAAAAATAACGCGGCAAGTCTTTATCAGATTACATGACGTTTTGCTTTTAATGATGTACTGTGGAAAAATTCAATCAATTTATCGCACGTTATAACAAAGGTCGCTAAGTTGTTTTTGTAGCCATTATAACCATCACAGAAGGAGAAAAACAAACGAGAGCTCAACCTTCTCTTCCATAACGTTAGTACGAAGTGGCAAGCCAAGTGACATTGAGTCGCTTATTGTTTTTCCCTACTTTATTTAGCATCTGTGAGCCGTATCACTGGTTATTAATAGAGATAAAAAAATCTTGGTTGCCTGAAATTAAATATATCGTTTGTATGCGTCAGTAACTCACTGCTTATGAAAGAGAGATTGCTCATTATTTTAATGAAGCATGGATTGTTCCAGCTGTTCGAACACAGGCATTTTCAATCTCTCTCTCTTTGCTCTCGGCTGTCTTAAAGTGACGTCAAAGTCACCGGCTAACGCAAGCGCTGTATGACCAGTCACACAGTTGTAATTTGCAAGAGCAAAATACGCCAAGTTACAGTGGTTACTGAATACAGATGTCCTCAGAAATTATAAGAACTCTTCAGGACTACCTTGTCTATCTACAGCCAGCAGGATTTAAATTGTGCAATGGTTTTAATTCTCATAACAGAACAAACTTGCTTTTGCAACGAATGCCCTACTTTCAAACGGATAATCTTGCCAAAGGTTTAATCGAATATTTGTCAAAGATGAGACGTTATGACGGTCTGTTTCAGGGCTAACAGTCCCTTATCAGGTAGCATGTGGTCTCTAGAAGTAACACTCGGATAAAACAGATAGCTTTAGCTATATTATAAAGTTGAAACAATCCGAATTCGTACCCGCATGATAGCTCACAATGAACTGCCTAATATCTGATGAGGGACCAATTGCTCTTGAAACTGCTGTCATAGCAGTCTCATCTCTTAAAGTAATGGTCAATTTATCTTTGTCGAGGCCTTCTGTATGAAAGTAGTGCAATACCAGGACAACTGCAAAGAAAAACAGCAAAGACTTCTTTACATGTGTAAACTCTAGAAGGAATGTGACGAATCAGATTGGTCCACTTTGACTGGTCCAATGGTTTGACTGCTGATGTATTGTTCCGATTGCTGACAAACTGAGTGAGTATTTTGCATCTGCATTTACACATCAGGAATTCTTTAGAGAAGGGGATGCCAGAAGTATATCATCCTCTAACAGGGAGTAAAATGATTTTGTGATAACTGAGAGAAAAGTAGAAGAGAAATTGTTGAAGTTAAACATAAGAAAGGAATACCTGGGGTGGATGGGATCTATCCAGTTATATTAAAGGAGGTGGGAAGTAAGCGAACCCCTAGCCATAATTATGAAAGCATACTTGGAATAAGCGGAGATCCCCATGGACTGAAGATGTGCAAATATGACCCGAAGTCACAAAGGGGATTCAAAGTGTGACGCAAATAATTACAGACCTGTTAGTTTAACTTCTGTTCCGGGTAAAATAATGGAGTCACTGGTTAAAGATGCATTGCAGGATCATCTACACAAGACTGCAGCAATAATTCAGACACAGCATGGGTTTGTTAAGGGGAAGTCTTGTCTGACAAATTTGATTGGATTCTACAATGTAGTCACAAAGGAACTGGATTCAAAAAATAATTTTGATATCATATATTTGGATCTTAGAAAGGCTTTTGATACTATTGCACATGGAAGATTACTGTACAAATTGGAGTAGTATGGCATAAAGGGCAAGTTGCTACAATGGATAAAAGGAGTAGAGTGGGAGAAGACAAAGAATGGTAAACAATGGACATTACTCTTAATGTACTAATGTTATTTGTGGAATCCCCCAGGATTTGGTGTTGGGTCCATTTTTGTTTTCTATTTTTATCAATAATATTGATGAAGAAATATTAAGCTTATTGTTCAATTTTGCATATGATGCAAAGGTTGGCAGGGTGGTTAATGACACTACGCTACTGCAACAGGATTTAGAGAAATTGAGCATATGGGCTGAGAGGTCCCAACTGAAGTAGTCCCAATTGGGACCTGAAGAGGTCCCAATTGAGAAATGTAAAGTACTGCATGTGTGGTACCAACTATGTGGTACTATACTCAGGGTAATGGAGAGTGAAAAAGACCGAGGGGTAATTGTGCAGCCAGATGAGTTTTATGAGTAGTGCAAACAGGCTGCAAGAGTAGCTCATGGGGTCTTTTCAATGATATATAGCAATTTTGCTAGCAGGGATAAGGAAGTGATTATCCCTTTGTAGGAGGCAATGGTCAGGCAACATTACGAGTACTCAGTACAGGTCTGAAGGCCTTGTTTTAGGAAGGATGTGGAGCTTCTGGAAAGAGTACAGAGAAGGACAACGAGATTGGTGAGCGGAACAAAGGGGTGCTCTTACCACGAAAGGCTTCAGTACAGCAGTTGCAGCGTCTGGAGACTGGACTCCTGCGAGGTGATCTGATTGAGGTGTTTAAGGCTTTGGATGGATTGAACAAGCTCAATGCTGATGGGATTCTTCCTCTTGCTCAGGTTATACACAGATGTGCGCGTAGAAATTTAAATTGAGGAAGGACTTTTGTAAATTAGATGTGCGAAAACTTGCCTTTAGCTAACGGGTGGTTGATTGGAACAAACTTCCTTCTGTTGTTTGTGGAAGTTGATAGTTTATATAAATTTAAGGAAGAACTAAACAAAGTATTGGAGAGAAGGAATTGATGAAATGGGAGGTATCGTATTTTTTTCTTTTGATTTCTGATTATATATACGCTTGCTTTCTTGCATCATTTGCTACTGCTAACTGATTGCAAAGGAAAGTTTATTCTGTTGTGACAATGAAGTTCAAATCCTGATAGCCGCGAAAACAGATTAAATGAGATTTGTAGATCTGTACACGTACTTGGCATGACACTTTGTTACAGACTAACAGCCAAGTCATAATACAATCTACTAAATTAACTTACTTAAATGTTAATTGTGGAAAAGAACCATTTTTCAAAGGGAAAGTATATTTAAATAAATCTCCAACTAAACAAATTTTATTATCATCACTATCACTGACTGTAAACTATCAACAGTCATGATTTATTATTATTAAGGTGTTGTGGTTAAATAAATGCAGAATAGAACTTTGCGTTCTTTCTAAATCATATGAACACCGATTTTTTCCAGATTTACATTTGACACCAGATTATCCGGACTGTTTTTGATATGGTTTATGCGCTTTCTTCAATATTAACTTAAAATAACCTATTTCTGTATATCATAATAACTTACCTTAACATTTTAATAATTACACATGCTTATATATTTATTTCAATATTTAACAGAAATTATAGAATTAATATGAAATAGTTTGGCTATATTGATAATACTTTCGCCTATGTTTTATATTTTGCTTTATGCATCTTGTTATTTATTTTGGCATTTATTAAATTTCGTGCAGTGTTATTTATTAAGCTGCCAAATGTTCATATAATTTAAAATGAATTATTCATAGTTTTTATAGAAACTTACACTGATCATGATGAGCAAAGTGCATTGTGTGAAAAATATCTGGATTCGAATTCCGTCTTCATTTTAACTGGCCTTTTCACGCCATGACCAAGTTAGCCGAGTGAGGTTTGACCTTTTTGCTGGATGAAAAACCATAGTTTTTGGGTTTTTCCTTCGTAGACCAACCAACCCACAAATCGTAGAATAAACATAATTACAGACACAATTCAATACTTCTATTTACTGTTGGCATACATGTAGTTCTTATGGCATTGCTGAAGTCTCTCTCTCTCTTGAGTCCACCAACAAGCACCTGGTATTTAGTCTGCTTAAAAAAAACATACTTTACAGCCTCGTTATAAAGTTTTCGTACACTTTTTTGTTTGAATGAACATGTAAAAAGTTTGAATGTACATGTAATAGAAACAATCTACAAACGAAAAAGTTCTAGCTCTCCAAAATGCCACATCTGTTGGGCTGTTGAATATCGTGACGATATTCAAGAATTGGAGAATGATTTCTTCGGCATCTTTGGGTCCTCTGATATTAGAACAATAGGGTTTGGCATCTCTAGATCATCAGAACAAACTTTCAACAGCACAACACTTCTAAAGACAAGTATAATTATAGTTTTCAGACCATTAGGAAGACTTCACCCTCCTTTTGTTGCCCACCAACTTCTGAGATCTGAAGATAATCAAAGGGTTGTCATGTAATCTTGGATGATCATATTTTAGCCTCTCGAGTACTTTCTCAAACACCAGAAGATTCACTTGTAAAAGAATTTGCTTTTTGGCTGGGATTGGTGTCTCTTCAATGCTATCAAACATCTTGAAGTTTTCCCTTTCTGTGAGTCAAAATATGGCCGTTGACTTTGCCACTAATCTTGGAAATTTTCTTAGATTATTAATTTTAACTGCCAGTCGGAATCTAATATCACGTTGTACTTCTCACCCTTCAACATCTGAGCATTTAAATCACGTGAACGCAATCATGCGCATGACTTTGATCGTCGAATATTCAGTTCAACTGATACACATTTCAACGATTTCTCTGGGCTTGGTTGGAATGTTTAATCCAAGACTGCTACACTCTCTTAGCTGATTTGACGTGTCCAAGTAATGGTGTCTTTCCAATCAATTAACCGTCGCCCTGTTATATAACAACAGGTCTCACTAACCGAGACCAACTGCTAATCACTAATAGCTATCTTAACAACAGACTTGGGGAGGATTTGAAAATCTAACAAGCTCGATCCAGCCCCTGTCGAATAATAGAATAATCGTTTAACCGCACAGATATTGCTCATATCGTTATCGTGTCTGTGTTCAAGGGATGAAAACCCTGGAACAGCTGAAGGAGGAAAACTACTCCCTGCTACGGAGGACATCCAGCCCATGGCAGTGCACTCCTCTTTCAAGGTTTAACGTAATTTAAAACCTTCGTTGACTAACTGACCCGGTTTATTTTTCTCTTCATGAATTCAATGCAATAGACAATTCTGGAGGTCACGCTGCTTATAAGAGATTAAAATCTTAATAGAAAATAAAATACGTATTAAAATTGAAACGGACTTAAGTCTCGTTATTTATATACAACAAGGTTAACAAATCTTTTAAAGAAACTTTTATTCCTAAGTTATAAAATACCAAGAAAACCCAACACCTTCCAGGAAAAAAAAAAGGAGAACCAAATATGAAAAATAACATCCATAAATGTACATCAAAACTCCTCCTTCTCCAGACAAACACACTCGTCTGATGACTTCGGTATCATCCAATCTTTCTTAAGCGTATCGAAAATCCCAGAAAGGCCATTCGAGATGTTTCTAAAACTCACTAGAAAATCTGATGTGTCTGTTTTCAGTACTTTGACAACATTACGCGCACTTTATGTGTCCAAGGACGACAACAAAGTCCTGCAATTCATTAATTATCACCTATTCGGAAGCGCCTGTCAGCGGAAGTAGCAAGCTCTGGTTGCACGTGCACAAGAAAGTAAGCCCCCGCATGTCGTCATTTACTACTGGCGCCTCACGTAGGAAGCAGCGTATATAAAATGTAGCAAAATCCACAAACTCCACTGTGTGTGCGTGTGTGTGTATGTTCAGGTGCATTTGATCGAACCGTCTGCTGTTTTGTCGTGTGACTCTCGATTATTCTTCTCAAGGGCCGCTGGAAAAAAAAAGCCAAGAAAAAAAAAAAAACAGAAAAACAAGAGGGGATTTTTCGGGCGCGCGCACCCGAACACGCTGCACTCATCACCTGTTGATTGGACGCACCTGATCCACTGACGCGTCTAGGCGCCAACGCTGGCGTTAAGTGGCAAACCGAAAGAATTTGCATCATCTCTCAGAGGTTGTCAGCATGGCATGCACTTTGGTGTGGTCACGGCATGTGGTGGTCGCGCTCTTTGTTCTATCCTCCGCTCTGCTCTCCGGATGTGTTACGGACGACGGAGAAAGCGAAAAACAATTTCCAAAGGTAAGAAAAGCTTTTGATTTATCCTTTTATTTTTTGAATTTTTTTTTTCTCGATCGAACTGAAGTGGAAAAAAAACCAGAAGTTTTATCAATGAAAAGGTCTTAATTTTTTTTTAAGCACCCGTGGCTGGTCATTTAAATGTTCACCGAACTTTGAGTAGCTTTAATTATCCAAGTTCATTAGTTTACATCAGTTGTCATGGTTACGGAGACTGGATGTGTGTGTGTGCTGGAGCGCGATGATCTACAAACTTCGTATATTTGAAGCTTTAAAGTCGTTTAAGTAAGCAGAATTAACCCCGAATAATAGAGAAAGAATTTAGCTAGGAGTATTAAAAATAACCATCCTTTTCTCCTTTTCTTAGAGATCGGAAAATAAGATCCAGACTGTCTTAATTACCACGTCGAGGATAACTGCTTTAAAATTTGAACATTACATTTATTGGAGTTGGAAAATGTGTTTATTGTTGGTAATTGCACTCAGCAGCGATTTTAACTGTTAATGCCCTTTCTGGTAATTAAATATTAAATACACTAATTAAATATTATTGCTTATCTTCTGCGGTTTTCTTGTTCCAGTTGATGATGCTCGATTTGGCAGTGCTGTTCTCTTTCATAAATGACATATTTGCATTAACGGACTCTCAAATTGAATCGTAAAGACACAGAGAGAACATAAAATGGACATTAAACATTGCAAATGTTGCAAACCACAGCATCTTTGGGGATTTCTGTAAATGTAAACAGCCTAGGTCAATTCCTTTAAGTGGAAGATGTCCCGGATATTTTTTAAAACTATTTTCTATACGAGGAGCTGTATACTTTAATAATAAACTGATGTTTATCCCCTTTAAACAGCGCTATTGACACAATATTAACTTCTCTTCACTTTCAGAAGCTCGTCTATAACCATCCAGATGTTCGAGAATTATAATTAATACCAACAGTTTGGTAACTGAGGTGTTCTACTTGCTGGAGCAAACCCAGGATGTGATTAGTCGTATAGATGATGGGGTTCGATGTCACTTGGTTCGCATTTTCTCACTCTAAGACCTCCGCTACGCAACAGAATTGGCATGTTAGTGACAGTTGATTATAGAGCTGTTTCTCCACTGATATTGGAGCAGTTTCCCATTCGCTGTTTAGTGGAATTCGAGGCTTAACGTGCGAATTATGAAATGATCTGAACACGCGATGCATTCATAACGGTGTATTTTAATCGTATTCATAATTGTGAAATTTAGTTAACTATTTTAATTATATAATATGACTAAATTCGATTAACTAAATTCCATCTACAATCCAAAATGGGCTATATCTTTGTAATTTTCATAAAAATCCCGGGATTTAAATTCAAACTTTTCTTATATGGTTGAATTAATTGTCATCTGGAGACCATTGAAGAGCTTAGAGTATTTTTGGACGCATGGGAAGGAGAAATTGTAAAGATGAAGAGCTTGAAAGATGTTGAGAAGTTTAGAAACTTGAAATTCAAAAGAGCATTCATTTGACCATCGAAAAGTTTGACTCAGCAACAGTTTAAACGCTCAGAATATTAAAAGATGATGCAAGAATTATACGTTTAGAATATTTGTGTGCTGGTGTTGTGTTGCAACCGCTGAAAAGCTTAAAAAGTATTAAAATACGTGAAGCAGAACAGTTTTGGAACACAATTGATATTTTGAATACATTCGTAAAGGTAAAACACATTCACGCAAAAGAGGAATATTTTGGAGGATGCCAATTATAAGTTCTAATTATTATTACTTCATCTTGGTGTGTTACTTCATAACGATTTGGATAAACAGCTCATTATCTTGAAGAGGATTTTTTTGCAGAAAAAACTATAGAAAGACCAGGAAGGGAGGATTGTTGACGCAAATACCACGCAAGTTTTATTTAAGAAAAGATCACGGTTTAGTTCGTTTCTTTAACGTTCTTTTTTGTGATGGCGAGAGGAAGGATTGCAATTGGATTACGTAAGACTCGCTTTCGTTATTAATGGTTGTTTGCACGGCGAGTCGAAGGAAGCAAGAGAAGTTTTGTACAGTAACTGAGGAAGTTCGTACCTGGAATTCGATGTAAAGAAATAAAACTGTCTGGTGAATTTTTTTGTTCAGTTAGCAACATTCTACGTGTTTCTTAAGCAGAGTATAACATCGAGAAACTTGGCAGCTGCTTAGTCGCTATGTATTGTGTATCTTTTGAGAAATATTCTAAATATTTCTACGAGGAAATATTCTTTCTTTATTTTAAATATATTAAAGAAAAACTGGGCAACTGCGTAGATTTTGCAAAGCAGTAGTAATGAATGGAATATGGTTTCAATTTCTGGTTAATATAAAAGGATATTAGAACGAGTGTTTCAATTTATTTTTAAATCTAAATTGTTTTGTTGTTGTTTGCAGTCAAAAGGATATTGAAGTGGGAATACACGTAGGGACCTTGCCTAGGAAAATTCAATTGATATTCGGGCATTTGTTTTATTTCGAAATTGAGAGGGTGGGGTGGGAAGGAGTAAATTTAAGAATTTGTAGGAACAGTTAACTTGGTAATTAGGAACTTTTATTTTGTTTTTTTTTTCTTTCCTTTGCGATTTTTATGTCAATTTTTGGTGGTTTGACTGAATAGTCTTGTGTGCTATATTTGGCGCAAGTGTCATAGGTTCCTAACCTTTTGATTAGATGAATAGATTAAGAAACAATAAATAAAGAGCTTACTCCTTTTCCAGAAATATAATGAACATTAAATAACAATTTTTAATACAACTGCAATGCGAAAGTGGTTAAACTTCAGAAGGAGACTCTTACCATGGATCTTTGCAACAGCAAATGATGACCAGATCTAGCTCCACCTACTTCGCACTCATTGGACGATCTATTCTTTCCCTTAATTTTGTTTCCCGATTTTAAACCAGCAGCAAAAGGTGAAACTCGGTTCCCAGTAGACGGTTCAGGGGTTCCCCCCCTTGCCATTGGTTTTAAATCCGGAAACAAAATTACGCGAAGGAATAGATCTTCCAATCACCGCAAAGCAGTAGGAAGAGCTAAGCTTATCCACTGCTCAGTGTTGCAAAGATCCATGGGTAAGAGTCTCTTACCCATGGTAAGAGACTCTTACCCATGGATCTTACCCATGGTAAGAGACTCTTACCATGGGAGCAGTCAAATTTTGAATGCTCCAGTGAAGTAGCAATTTAAGAAAAAAAGTCCATTGCTTTTCTAGTAATTGTTTAATATTTTTAATAAAGAAGTTCAGTAAGATTTCAGTTAATTTTAAAAATTAAAGCAAATGATTATTTTGTTAATTTTACTATTTATGAAATGCAAATTTATTGCAACACCACTTTATTATTACTGAAATGATGAAATTAAAATGATTTTAATGCAATCTTAATAAATACTTTAATTGGGTAGTTATATCGCAATATATTAGGTGTATTTGCAATATTATCATTCGTTCTTTCAAATTATTTTTCCCTGTAGTTTATGATTTCGGCATCTAAAGTTTATAAACATAAAAGCAAGAAGCTTGTACGTGTAATAAGAAGTATTTGTCTTACTTTTTTATAGCGAGAGTTTTGCGATAAAGATATTTTTACACATCACTTGTATATATGTATGGATAACACACCAACTAGCATCTTTGCATAACTGCCATATGAAATAGATTTTAGGACAACATATCTTTCTCAAACTACCCATCACAAATCCGATATTTATCTTTTATTGGGGGAACCCTGCTCGTTCTTGTACGAAATGTCTCTTTTGCAAGCATTCCAGAAGAAAATTTTCCTATTTTGATATCGATAGAGAAGTGGACCATTTCGTTCCATCCAATACTCAACTTGATGGAGATTTTGGCCAAATAATACGTAAAATGTACACGTATTTTTACGTATCCAATTTTAACTGGTTTTTAATGCGAATATCGACCATTACAAGTTTTGCAATCTTTTAAAAGTTCCTTTTATGTCTCTCCTACACACGTGTAACTGTATTCAGTTGCTAAGCAGACTTGAAAGGTGAACGAATTAAGTCGATTAAATTCTTGGGGCGACGACCTCTGGGTGGGATAGAACTCGATGAAATTCCTTCCACGATTACTTCATTTTCCCCGTTCAGCCTTTCTCTTTAGACTTTGCACAGATCAACTGGTTTCCGTCAACAGGTCTTTTATTAAGATGAAATTCTTGTTAAGCGCTCTAGGAATTCTGGCGTTCGCTCTTTAACGTCATTGTGTTCTCAGTAATAAATTGTTTCTTGTAAGGGACGAAATTCATTTAGCGTTTATCGTGCTCTGCGGGCTTCCATTTAGCGAAGCAGTCAATGTTTTATCAAGAGTGTGAAGTGCTGCGTGCATACCCACGATGGGAAATCATTTGATCAAATGGCAACATTTGGCTCATAATGAAATTTACCGCTTCTCTCATTCCTTTTCTTGGCTCTTGCTTGTCTTTCTCTTTCGTTTCTCTTTTGTTTCCCTCTCCGCTGCCTTTTTTTTAGAGCTGGGCAGCATTGTCAACTGTGCGCGGTTATATCGGTTGCAGGAAAAACTTACAAAGAAGTAAATTCCACTTTAGTTGGATGGTTTCGTTGATCGTAGTATAAAAGCCCTCCACTACAAGTTTTTCTAGGAATGTCTGAAGTTTTACCCGCAATATAAGAACCAACCACACAATTTATATAAAGCTGAATATTCCTTAAAAAAGGACACTTTAACCATAGTGTGCAACTTCAAATCTGGTGAAGTATCTGTTATTGATGGTATAAGAATTCATAAGAAAGGTGTCTTCTTAATTTACAATTTTTTTAAGTGTATTTCTCTCTCTCTGAAAAGGGGAGTTTAATTTCTGAATAAACCCCTTGCTCTTTCTATTAATATTTTATATTTTGGATATGGCTTCCACTTACTTTTCTCAAGAAATTCGCCGATTCTAACCCTCTGAGTTGTTTTACCATCCTATTTTATGTGTTTACTGACAGACATCGAAGCAGATAGAGAGAACTCTTGAAAGCCTTGCTTATTTATCTTTGCTAGTCCATTTAGTTAGTTACCTTTCCATTGATGTAGTAGCTGTATGCTTCTTGCAATATTTATCGGACATTAGAACAAACTTTCTTTTAGTAATAATACCTAAACTGTACAGAAACGTTTATATCTTTGACTCTTTCACCTTACAAAGAAACGTCTTATAAAAATATGTTTTAGAATACGATTTTTGATGGCACTTAGAGAAGTAATTCGCATTACAATTATTTTCATCAAGAAACGATTCTGAATTGATCTATAATCTCAGGGAAACAAATGCAAGATGAGTTTATGCCATTGGTTATCTTGCAGATAAATTAAACTACAATCAATCGATTGACGCTCATTCTTTGAAAGAAAATACACAGAAATAAATATGGGTCAGGGACTGCAACAGTTCTTTATTTTAACTCCAGAAATAACTGTCTGCTCATGTTGACCGATGTTCCTGTTGTCATGGTAACTCTTCCAAGTGGGATGCTTGTTAAGTAATAAAGAGGTGATCCCCCCTCTCATTTTTTTTTTCACATTTCCAAGCTTCGCGTGTGGAGGAGTGAAAGCTATCAGAGAATATTAAATTTAGATTATTTTCCTAATGGATAATTATGTTCATAAAAAGAACTACATCAAGATGATGATTATCGCACATTACTGCTTGTTTATGGTTTCATTTTCCAAGGATTGATTGTTGTTGTAGGCATTAATAAGCGATATTTAACGGCCTGTGAGTATCATATTAAAAGGCTTACAGATCAGATCAGTTATAACCTTTAATAATGCTCATTTCGGAACATTTCTGAAATTAATATGCTTTTGACGACTTTGTTTTGAAATAGGGAGAAATAAATGGGCGACATTCTCCAGAATCGAGGAAGTCACCAACTTATTATTCTGTAACCATAGAAATATTTTAGGCTGTCCATATTGCGAAACATATAGTCATTTACACGTGATAGAAAATAGAAAGGGTAATAATTATATTTAACATGGATTCGGAATATTCATTCTCGAATAACCTAGTAAATTATTAGAGAAGATTGGGACATTATAGTAAAAAACAGAAGACATATCGTTGTTGCTTCATATAAGACCACCCTAAAAAACATTATCGAATCAGTATATTACAAGAAAAATATTAACCTCTTAAACTACATAAAATCCAGATAAAACAGTATGAGGTGAGTGCTGAAAATTAAGCTAAGCTATACATGCGATCTAGTTTTAATACACCATTAAAACTCTGCATAAATCACCTTTATGAGAACAATGAAAATAATTTTTTTTTTAATCACACGTTCGAGTCCCTTAACTTCGAGTCAATAAAAACACGATAGAAGATGGAGAGAGTTGGTGTCCATCAATAATGCTGCTCAGTGCAGGAGTTTTATAACCTAATTGGAAAGAGTTATTTCTGCAGATTGATAATCTCATGGCTTTATTATGGAGAAATTCTCAAGTGGAGGGGTTAAAAAAGTTCTGGAGCCTCATCATGCATGTACAACGTTTGGCGGAGTGTTTCCAGTGGAACTTCTTCCAGAAATGCAGGTAATCCTCTTACAAATATCTGTAGTGTACTATCCACGAGGTCTCTCAGCACACACAAACCAGCGGAAGATGCAATTGATCCCAGAGGGGTTCTCTGTATGATTAAGGTCAGTACTCTGGACTGGCCAGTAGTCCAACTTTTCGACGCTCATGTCCTTAGACCAGTCCGTCACAATGCCAGCAGCATTGTGACGGACTGGATAGAAGGTGGAATTCATGGTTTTGTACCAAACAACTAATGGTCTCACTCAAAAACATCAAAAACAGCCCCAGCCTACCAAACATCATTGTGAGGATACATACAGTCCATAGGTAACTTTCTCCAGGCATTCGCCCCACCCAGGCACGACTGTCAGACTAGTAGACCATGCAAACTCCAAAACATAACTTTTCATTGGTCTCTGGTCCAGCAATAGCAGGTCTTACACCAAGCTATATGACTTCTAGCATTAGTCGGTGTAATTGGCTAGTGGACGGCTGCACGACCATGAAAATACATATCATGCAATGTCCTGCGCATTGCTCTGGTGCTGACATGCTTCCCCATCGTCTCACTGTGGGCCTGTGTGTAATGCGACAATGTGGAACCACGTTCTGAACGGATAATTCTTTGCAGGACTCTCCTGTCACGTTCGTTTAGTAACGCTTTCAGTACCAGTCCGCTACCATATGAAGATTCTATCACCAATCGTTGACCTGGGATCTTCGTTGCCGTTGAGAAATACCGTGTACAGACAGATTGCGTACATGGCAACTTGTTATCATTCCCCCTCTGGAAATCTGTTAATTCCGCCTGTATGAGTAAAGGAAAAGTAAGCCTTTTCCACACCTCTGCTTCCTTCAGACATGAGAAAAGATAGAGGAAAATGATAGTAAGAGAAGGAAGGTGCTAACGAAAACAGAAAGGGACAGTTACCCTCAACTAAACTAAGGCCACCATTCATACTATATTAACTTGGGATCAAAATGATCATCAGACTCACTCTGAGGAGGGCTCAGTTGATGACTACCAGATTGGCAACCACCAAGAGTAAGCGTGACTTGCATTGATTCAAAGGGCGTCTTCCTCTTTCAATCCACATACTTTGCAAAGCAGACTTCTCCTTTGTCAGGAGAGACATAATTGTCCGCTTGGTCCTTTTCCATCTTAAAACAAAGCTCAGCTAACACAAACTTAATTTGTACTTTCCCTCACACTAAATCAACCTTATTATATAAGCTACAAAGAGATGTCATGTTCCACTAGACGACAGAGGTGTTACCAGTGCTGCCTAAATCTCTGCTCTCTAAATTGTTCTAACTCTACTAGAAGAATGTTCCTTATAGAGGCATGCATAGAGCGAAGCAAATATTTAGATACTTCAGCAAAGGATCTCTGTAATTTTCTTTACCACAATTTCCACGCCCGATATTTTCCTTCATTGATAACGAATTTGAGAATATGCTTGGCACTGCTGGAACAGAAAAAAAATTGCAGAAAATTGCAAAATGGTTGATCTTCTCAAGAGCTCCACAATATAAACTGGCCGAGTTGGTTTATACCCTCAACTTGACTTTATTTGCCTCAACTGGTGGATGTCCATGAATTATCCTCCAAGCCGGGCGTGATGAACATTGATAAACATATCAAATATGTTTATCAATGTTGCTAAAGGATTGAGATATGTCTAGCTTGGACCATGCCCGAGGAACAGATACAGATAGCATAGCATTTTCATGTCGAACAGCATCCAATATAATTCAGCTATTTTATTTTAATTCCCATGTTTAAACCGCCAAGAACCAGCTGCTGGGAAAATTTGATAAGCTGTCTGTAGATGCTTGGTACAATTTTGGGAACAGGACCAGCAATGTGAGATTTCAAATAGTTCTGAGGGCCCTTTCGAAGAATATTTTGCTAGGCTGGACGCCACATGTGTGCTCATCAGGACTACTCCAGAACGTACTTTATTATATATGTCCATGGTAACCACTTAAGTAACCGAAAATAAGACACACAAAACAGCAATCCAGGAGAACCTTTATCGCAGCCTTGAGTGAGCCACGCCTAAACCCTTATAGAGATGTCCAGCAAGAAACAACCGACTGTGTACTCTCACTTGATCCGAGGAACCAGTGACGTTTACTTTACCTTTTCTAGAACTCCTATCCAAAGTACAATTGTAAATATTTCTGTAGATCAATACTCTTATTGTATATACTCTGCTGCCACTTTATTAGGTACACCCCTGCTGTGCACACAAATGGTTCGTCCCACAACGTTGCAAGTCACATGACCACAGTTGTGGATATAAATGCAGCAGAACAACCTTTCTAGTATCAGTTAAGAAGCATACAAACCGTAACAAGAATGGGGAAAAGGAGTGATCTAACGGACTTCGAACGTGGCATGGTAGTAGGTGCAAGACGCTGGGCAAAGCATCTCTGAAACGGCAATTCTAAACTTTTCACGAACCACCGTTTCAAGGGTGTATAGAGAATGGTGTAACGAACAGAAAACATCCTCTCAACGACACTCCTGTGGAAGAAAATCGCTTGTTGATGAGAGAGGTCAGAGGAGGATGGCTAGAATTGTGTAAGCAAATAGACGGGCCACAACGTCGAACATCACGTCACAATACAACCTTGTTGCTCAGAACAAAATATCGCAACCGACCACTATCGCACTTTGTCGCGAATGGACTACAACAGCCGACTGCCACGTCGCGTACCTTTGTTATTAATGAAGAACAAGAGGGAACGCCTCCTGTGGGCACTGCAACACCAGCACTGGACTATCGAGGATTAGAAAACAGTTGCTTGGTCTAACGAGTCGAAATTCCCTTTTGCATCATGTTGATGGAAGGCTCAGAATTTGGCAAAAACAACATGAATCCATGGACCCGTCATGTCTGACGACTACTGTGCAAGGTGGTGGGGGCAGTGTTATGGGGTGGGGAATGTTTTCTTGGCACACGTTGGGTCCATTGATACCCACAGATTCACGGCTGAATGCCATATCGTACCTAAACATCGTTGCTGACCAAGTGCATCCGTTCATGTTGACAGTTTATCCTGAGTGAGATGGTTACTTCCAGCAGGATAATGTGTCGGTGCAGAAAGCCCGAATCACTATGGAATGGCTCCAGGAACATGACAATGACTTTTCTTTGCTGCAGTGGCCCGCTCAGTCCACGAATCTCAATCCTATTGAACATCATTGGAATGAGCTGGAAAGGGCTGTTCGCTGTAGGCTTACACCTCCGTCGAATCTCAAGGAACTGCGTTATATACTCATGCCTGCATGGTACTCCATTCCTGCACAACGTTTTCAGCATCTTGTTCAATCCATGCCTAGACGAATTCAGGCTGCTTTGAAGGCTAAAGGAGACTCAACACGCTACTAGGTAGGTGTACCTAATAAAGTGGCAGCAGAGTGTATATTATTAATTATATTTTGTAAGTACTCTTTTTGCACCCTCTAGCTTGCATGCTGTTCAGGGGGTGGTTGTATAAAGTAATAAATTGAATAAATAACAATAATTAAGTTTCTGGACTGGTGTAGTCTTCCAGAGACTGCCTACAATGCAATCTCTGCTGGGTTACCTCCTGTTATCTGTTGTATCAAAAGAATTTGAATAGCCGACGATGTAATCTCTTTTAAGTACTTAAAAGGCGTTTATTGTCACAGCATTCATTAATACCACGATCAGAATCGTCCACTTAATTAAAACCCTTCCTGCAAAGGATATTGCTCCCAAGTTCCACTGATGAATCGAGTCATCCCAAGGACTTAGTAGATGCCGAGTGGTTACCATAGGACGATTAGTGAAGCGTACTCCTGAGAGGGTTGATAAGAGAGTCCCCAACAACTATCGCGCAGGGTTAATGCACCATTGCCTGCATTGTGTTTTGCTTTTACTAATACACGCCACTATGTAAACTGAAATTACTGACAAGGTACAGAGCTGTCTGCAAAAAAGCCATTTTTTATATTAATGCACTTATCATAGTGATAATATTGACTACAGACACCAACTGTCCACTAAATTTCTTCTTACTACCATTTTTTTTGCCATCCAACTCTACCATTTTCTTAGACAAATAGCGGAGTTTAATCTGTTTGGTCTATGAATTGATTGCGATTGTTGGCTAAAAGCTTTGTCTCAGACGTCAACAATGGTATTATTTAAGAACTACTTTAAGACAGTCGAGAAAAGGAGCAAAGATCGATAATTTACTCCAGTGAAGGTAAATCCATTTCAGTTATAATAATACACACTTTTTTCCCAATTTCCATTCCTTAATTTTCATAAATGGCCACAAGAGTTACAAATTCTAAGCAATAATATCATTAAATTAAAAATTGAATAATGTTAAACTGTGATCTTTGGAAATATCACAATCTTTCGGATCAAGAGTTTGAAATCAGTTATAAAATAAATAAATCAGATAATGGTTTATATCAATGCGCATTCATCTTTCGCCCTGATAAGGGCAGTCACACGACGAGTCATTGAGTCCTCTAGTTCACTAAAGCGTTCCACAGTTATTTCCATCCATGCTTGCTGCACCGCTGTCCATAATTCCGTCGCATTCCTGGGTGGAGGATCCAAAGCTCGAACGGACCTTTCCACACCATCCAAAAGATGCTCCACGGGGTTCTTGTCCGGTGAACGGAGAGGCCATTCCATAGTGGTAAAAATCTGCGAAATGCTCTCCGAACCACGTTCTAGTTACCACCGCTCTGTGGGCAGGCGCATTGTCCTGCTGGAATAGTCCATTGCCCTGTGAGTGCACGATGGGCATGAAGGGATGCAGATGGTCTGCAAGGATGGATACGTAACCTGGACCGTTCAGAGATGCGTCTAGACGTACCAGACGTTCCGACACGCGCCAGTTGAGCACACCCCAGACCACTACCGACCGTCCACCTGCCTGAACAGTTCCTTGTTGACATGGCGGGTGCATAGTTTCGTATGCACACTCCCGTACGCTCGAAATAACTGGAAACGGGACTCATCGGACCAGGAGACCCGTCTCCAATCATCCAAGGTTCATTGCCGATGTTCTTTCGCCCAGTTGAGGCGTAGAGCCCCTTGTCGTGGTGTTAGCAATGGGACTCTTGTGGGTCGGCGGCTCCCATAACCTATTGCTGCTAATGATCGCCTGATGGTCTTGGTGGAGACGTTTCTGGCACCTCCCTCGTTGAAGTCGACGGTGATTTGTGTCACTGTCGCTCTCCGGTTGGCTGAAACAATGCGAGACAGACGTCGACGGTCACTTTCATCCACCACCTGTTGCCGCCCACAGCGCTCGCTGTACACGATGTTATTCCGGAAATGGAGTATTCCCGATACACTCTTGACACTGTCGAACGGGGGATAGTGCAATTTCTATATCACCTCCACGATAGAGTGACCTGTGCGTCAGGCACCCACTATCATCCTTCTTTCAAAGTCGGTTAACTCACGATGTTTATCCGTACTGACATCGAATTACTGTCTATGTGAATGCAGTGTACCTATATACCTACCAAGCGGTGGATTCGTCCACTAGCGAGAGGGTGACAGCGTCGAATTTCCCAGAAACCAGGTATTCCATGAATTCTGTCCTTTCAGTGTACTATCACAATGTATTAAACTGCTGGTTGGAAGCGATTTTTCATCGAAGAAAGGAATGTACTCCTTCCAATGTTTGCTTATTTTTATGTTATATGTTTTATTATTGCAATGTCATCTGTTTTTATTCTCTGCCATTTGTACCTGTGGTTTTGAAATTCCCTCTACTTTTTATATTTTTACAAGGCAAAAGTCTTTTAGATACAAAAGGAATCTAAATCTGATTTTTTTAAATAAATTCCAAGAATGCTTTTATAGTGATTTCAGATAGAAAAGATTATTGAAAATCTCCAAATATAGTACTCTAATACGGATGGGGCGAGGGAAGAAAGTCTTTCCCTGCCCCATGAACTTCGTGTCTGACCGTATCGTAACATCCAAGTCCATTTCCTCCATTATTGGAGGAAAGTTATTTTGGGGTTACTGTTCCCCAGGTGTCTTTAATCCAGCAAACTTACACTTTTCTGGACTAAAGCATAGTTGCCATTTTTCTGACTGTCCCTGGTCTATCTAGGTCATTCTGAAGAAGCTCTGCTTGGCGGTGATCGATGACTACTCTACCAATCTTTACATCATCTGCAAATTTAGACATTACGCTCCCTATCCCTCCATCGATGTTATTTAATAAAAAAAACAACAGTAGTCCCAATACTGACCCTTGGGGAACCCTACTTCTTACATTAATCACAACCCTCTGCTTCCTGCCTAAATTATCCCTAAATCCAGCTCACGAGTGACCCTGTCAAAATAGCTAACCAGATTAGTTAAACATGATTTTTCCTTTACAAAATCATGCTGAGCATCCTTCAGAATTCCATTTCTATCTAAATGATCCTGAATTCCACTTGATCATTGCCGCCATGATTTTCCCTACTACGGAAGTTAGACTGACCGGCCGATAATTTCCCACTTCACTCTTAGAACCGCCCTTATGTATTGCAGATACATTGGCACTTTTCCAATCCAACTGAATCGAAATCACTCCCAAGTCCAGTGATCTCTCATAATTAGCCTCAATGCACTCACTTGCCTCCTCCCTTAAGATTATAGGGTATATGCCATCAACCTCAGGAGCCTTACTGACCTGTAGGCTCGAAAGTCTTTTCATTAAATAATCATGTTTATGCAGAAGATATAACATTTCTGATATTTTTATGCTAATAATGTTTCGAAATTAAGGTTCTGCTATTTCTGCTAAATAAATATGCTATTTTCTAGAAAAGCAGGTGGTGTTGATGATGAGCTTCAGAGAGAGAGGAAGATTCATTTTGGGGGAAATAAGATGGGATTGAGTTTTCACGGATTGCAAATGATTACGTTATTCTTTCCATTGGAAAACGTTCAAGAAATTGGCACTTAAGAACCTTCCGGCAGTAACAAGATTTCTCAAACAGAAAGGTCGAATGTAGTGGACAATCATCACCAGAACTACAGATGGGATTTCTGATCAATGGAAGAAAGTCGCCGATATACAAGATGGAAACAGAATAAAGCCTACAGATTGCAGTTACTGAGCTAGCAGCGAGATGAGGAAATTGCTCGTATAACACGAGTCGATATATAAAAGGCGTTAACACAGAAAGGCATTCTTATATATACGATTAATATTCATTGACGAAAGGAAGCTCTTCCAGCAACTGAACCTTTTTTATTTTTTTAATGAAAATCCCAAACACGATAGGTATTGGAATCTACAGTACTTAGTATCGTGCTTAGATTGGAGATTGAGAAGACGAAAGAAGATATTTGTTGACATATAATTTGACTATAATTTTCAGGAAATACGCATGAAGGAAGGTTGTTCCAGAAAACGGCAGTTGAATGAATAAATGAGGAAGATGAAAAGTTGGTTCTGTGGGCTTGAAGTTGGACAGTAAATGGATGGTGGCTGTTGGCGGAATGTGTTCGGACTGTTTTGAAAGAGAGAGCGGGAATTATAGAAACCAATTCAGAAGAACAGTGCCCATAGAAATATCTGTAGAAGAGGCATGCAGCAGAAACAGTACGTCTATGGGAGAGCGAGTGGAGAGACTCTGTTAGAGATGGATCATTAATTACCCTAACTACCCTCTTCTGAATGGAATCTAGAAGCCTGAGGGAGGTTTTGGGGGGGGGCACCGCCCCAGATGTGGGAACAATATTCCATGGTAGGGCGGATTTGCGATTTGTAAAGAGTGAACAGCTGTTTGGAAGAAAAGTAACGCTGAGAGCGAAAGAGAAAACCAAGTTTTTTAGATGCAGAGGAAGCAATATTTGTAATGTGCTTGTGCCAAGAGAGATTAGAAGTCAGGATAATCCCCAAAAGAGATATATCCTTTTGCCTAGAAATTGGAGTGTCACTAAAGATAAGCATAGGAGCAGAAGAATCCTTTTTGCGAGATATAAGATAAGACTGAGTTTTAGAAGGGTTGAAATCAACTAAGTTGTCTTTGCCCCACTGGAGAATTACCTGGAGATCGGCATTTAAGGAATTGGTAGCGGATATTTGAGAAGTTGAAGCTGATTGAGCAGGGCAAGGTTTCTCAAAATGGAAAGTGGAATGCAATGTGCTATCATCGGCAAAACTATGGATAGGATTTCCAGTCAATGGAAGAAGGTCATTGATATACAAGAGGAAAAGAGTGGGGGAAAGAACTGAACCTTGGAGGACACCAGCATTAGTGGAGAAGTTAGAAGACAGAGAGCCATCTACCATCACCCTCAGTGAGCGATCAGAGAGAAAACTGGAAAATCAATTACAAAAAACAGTTGGAAAATCATAAGATGGAAGCTTGTTTAGAAGACCTTTATGCCAAACACGATCAAAAGCCTTTGAGATGTCAAGAGCAACTACTTGTGTTTCACCGAACCTTTCCATTGAATTAGTCCATAAATGGGTAACATAATCCAGAATATCACCAGTGGATCGACACTGACGGAATCCATACTGGTGATCGTTGATCAGACAGAAGGTTTCTAGATAGTTTAAGAGTTGGCGGTTAATTGATTTCTCCATTACTTTAGAAAGAGTAGAAGTAATTGCAGTGGGACGATAACTGGATGGGAGGGATTTGTCACCCTTTTTAGGAACTGGCTGGATATGAGCAAATTTCCAAGCAGAAGGAAAAACACGTTTGGAATAAGAAAGTGAAAAAAGGTGGCAAAGAATAGGAGTAAGTTCAGGAGCACAGGTTTTGAGAACAAGTGGAGAAATACCATCGGTATCTGGAGTTTTCTTAGCATCAAGATCCGTCAAAATCCTTCTGACATCTTTTTGACGGAAGACAACAGGATGCATGGAATGGAGCCTGTTGGGAATGGTGGGAGGTGTTTTACCAAGATCATTAATCAACTTTTGAGTTGGAAGAAAAATGCGATGCTAGCAGGTCAGCATTATCCTTGGCCGAAGTGAAAACAGAACCATCTGGTTTGGACAGAGGTGGGAGCAGAAATGGGAAAAAGTTGCGGCCAATAGCTTTGTCAACAGACCAGAATGCTCGGCTACCATTAGGGCAAGAAGCAAGTTTTCTACTCTTGTCCTGTTCAAAATCTACTTTGGACTGATTAATAACTGCTTTACAATTGTTGTGAGCTTTGGTGTAGGCAGAAAATGAAACTGGAGAATTAGAAACAAGCCAATTACGATATGCAACATTTTTCTTCCGAACGGCCTTAGCACATTTATTGGAAAACCAAGGTTTAGATAAAGGACGCGATTTTAAAGAGGAGTGTGGAATAAAGGATTCCATTCCTGCAAGAATAATTTTACTGACACAATCTGAGCAAACGTTGACATCAGAAGTTTTGAAACAGTAATCCGACCAAGGAAAAGAAGAAAAGAAATCTCGCAGGTCATCCCATTTTGCATTCTTGTAATGCCAAACAACACGAGGTTGGGAATAGCCATGAGATAAAGGTTCCATTGGAGAAGAAACAATCACCAAGTTGTGATCTGAAGTGCCTAAAGGAGCTCTCACTTCGACCGTGTACTTAGAAGGGTTGTTTGTGAGAAAAAGATCAAGTGTATTGGCTGTATGATTAGGATTGTCTGGTATTCTTGTAGGTAAATGAACAATCTGTGCAAGGTCATTAGTAATTGCAAAAGCATCATCATCTCTACCTGCTGGGCCGGTGTGACTAGAAAACGGAAGCCAGCTGGAGTTGTGAACATTAAAATCACCAAGGAAAATTACCTCACTGTTAGGAAAGTTGGACTGGAGAGAGTCAAGTTGCAAAGAAAGGAAGTCAAAGAGCTCCAAGTGATTAGTGGAGTTGGGAGAACGGTAGAGACAACGTGAATTTTACACAATGGGGTAGAGAGGTTTAAGCCAGAGAAGATTGAAAAGAGGAGATTCCAAACTGCCAAACTACAGGGAACGTCGGAACGGACATATGCACAAGTACCACATTTGAGGTGAAAGGAATCATACAGCGAATAATTTGATCAACTGAGATGAGCAACAGTTGAAGCAACAGATAACTGAGATTCTGTCAGAAAACGTACATGGGAGTTGGCAGACTACAAGTCTTTTTCTTTTTCTTTTTTTTTTTTTCGGGGAGGGGGGGGAGGGGTATTTGCTCTTCTCCTCACATCGCGTCCCCATATTTTCACTGTCGTGGGGTATGGGCATGCTCCACTGAAAATGGGGGATCGCCTTCCTACTCGACCCCTCTTCTTCTTATTTCATCCCCCCGTCTTCACCCTCCCTACCATCACTTTCTCTTGTACAGCGACTGCCCCACATGTCCAAATTTAAATCACATCAAATTTTGCCCGACCTTTTAGGCTCTCTAGAAATAGTTCTTTCAGCGTAAAATCCCACGCAGCGCTTTCTAAATGCAATTTTATTTAAATCAACAGCGATAACTCCAACCTTTATTTTATGTCCTAGTCACCGAAATCCCAGAAAAGTAAGTGGCAGGACCTGCCAGAGTATAATTAGCCTCTTGGTACATCCAACCGGCGTCCCCGTCGCTAGGTATGGTAACGCCGGGTCCCACTGGGGGCCCGGTGGCCAACAGGCCGGATGAACAATGGGCAAAACAAACTACGTACCACATGACCAATACATTATTTTTAAACCTCTGGCATAGACAGGGTACTGTCGCTCGATACATAGAACATACGTGGAGATGGGAGAAATCCCCGGAGCCGTCAGACCCTCAACATATCTATACCTATACCTATACTACAAGTGGAAATGGGCATCGTTGAGATTATAATTGAGACCACGTATATTTGTGAAATGAACTAGAAAGTGTTTGGGAGGTTTAGATCTTTTCGCAGATAAGCTTACTCTATTAGTTTGACAATTCATGGTGTATTCAAGAGTAAGAAAAAGTTGGTGGGACATGCTGTATGAAGTAATGAAATTTTTGGATATGGCGTACATGTGGGAAGAATATACCCAGATCCTTGACATAACGTGGCCTGGACAATGCCTCCCCCCCGCAAACACACTACTCGGACTCCCTCCAGTCACTATCTGGCAGAGTAGAGGTAGCAAGATTATGCACTAGCTGATCCGGAAGCCTCCTAAAGAGTTACCAATAGATTCGGTCCAGTGTACTAACTAGCGGCGGGCCTGCAAACACCGTTTTAGAGCTGTACCCTCGAAATGTAAGGAAGACTAGATCTCGCCATGATGTCCATCATAACTTCAAACCTCCTTCATCATAACCTCCTACGTAGCAAGAATGTTAATCAAGGAAAAGGAATCTTTTCAGGTTGCTCCTCGCGCTAAACAGAGCGATCAAGGTACTGTAGCCAATGGAATGGGTCATCCACATCTTGAGGTTCTGTACCAAGCAGTGGAGAATCAAATGATGTATCTTTATGCAAGAATTGATGGAAATAATAAGTTACCTAACTGTCCTAGTCTCGGGGCAGAACATAAATTTTAAAATATATAAATATTTTTATATATTCTGAGATTATATTTGCTTCAACCCTCTAGCATCTATTGACTCTAACCTGAAAGGTGTGTATTCGTAATAGAAACCTGGATTCATGTGTATTCAAGATCAATGAATTTCGTGTTTTCTCTTGTCCGTTTGCCCGTGTTGCTGGATGAAAACGACTAATTTCTGGGAGGAACCTTGCTATCTTTGCTTGAGATCAACTAACTCAGCTACGGAATTAAAAACCCATAAAACGTCCTCGTGCCATTGATGGAATTCGAACCCAGGCATTTTCCTAGTATCCGCGAGGACAGGGCATGGAAATGAATCTCTCTGTTATTCTACTGTTGAAAGATGATAGCAGAGTATAAAAATGATTCGGAATCAGTTGCAGAAACAAAAAGGTCTAACTAATCATCTTAAGCGCAATCAAAATATTCCATGGAGGTATTTCAATAATTCACAAATATTTGTAATGGAAGTTATTTATGGAAAGGACTTATAGTACCAATTATTTCCATCTTTAGGTTTTAGCAAGAGCTTGTGTTTTTTACGATACTCACCTCTTAATCCGTATGGCTTGAAGACAGAATTTAAAGTGAAAATTAAATTTAAAATGTTCCAAGGAAAAAGGAGTGCACGTCTGTTTACTTAGGTTGTCATGCATAATTAAAACTGCGATGTGAATCGAGAAAGAGTCTTATTCCAAGAAAAGAAAGCTGTACGTATTTTTATAGATGAAACAACTCCCAGGATACACAGCTAAAGCATGTGCTGGAAATTTTATAAGCGTTAAACGTATTGGAGAAAGGTTAGCTGGTAATTTCATATTTTGAGAATCACATTTTGGGATTTCTGAAGGAACCACCAAAGCTTCATATAATAATAGTTTATGATTTGAATCTGAATTTCATTAAGATTATTTCTGAATATATTTGAAGGTTATGGGTATGTCACTTGGTTAAGTTTTGTTGCAGAATAATTGAATTTGAATTGTAGGCTATTTCTATGATAATAGGCTCTAGCATTTTCAGTTTTGGTTAATCCACATTTTACAGTGGTGCTGCCTATATAGCGTGTGTTACAGTCGGGTTGACATTTGATAAGATGTATCAATTTGATAAGTAAGTATAACTTTGATGCATTTTCAAGTGTTCTCGAGGAGAGTACAAGTGTAACTTTGGTCGAATATTAATTCGAGTCTTACCAAAGGCTTCCCAATCTATTAACAGTGTCTTTGAACACTTAAAGCCCCCTTTCCATGAACCCTTTATATTAGTTTTGTCCATACAAAGTACTTGAATGACATGGGCAAGGGACGTGATCTGACCGACTTTGATAAAGAGATGATTGTTGGGTATCAGTCGAAGGTTTGCAGTATTACGGAAAATGAGAAGCTTATGGGCTATTAGGGAAGTGCTGTAGTTAATCTGAGTCTTCTCTATCGATTGGCAGTGCATCCGAACCATTAAAGCTTCCTTATGACATCAGCAAAGACCCGTGTACCTCTCCTATTCAAGTGAATCCCATTCCTACAGAATAAACCGTTTCTGTTAACCAGGGCAGGCCAAGCTCCAATAAACTTTCTCGCATTAGCCTTGCGGATTCCCTCATGTCTCCAGTTAATCTATAAGGCTCATTATATAGTTCATCCTATCATGCGTGGGGATAGATTTACAGACAACACAATAATATTTCAGCCTATCTCGAAGCATTTCCTCAGCATGATCTTCAATTTCTTGATCAAGTTTTCCGTTCATTTTTGTTTTGTCGTTAGTTCTTAGATGTGTAACCATACGCTGAAGGGCACGTGGTTACACTTGTATTAAACTGAATACCCCACTAACATTACTTCACTATTACACAAGACGATGAGACAGTTTTAATGTATCCTAAGTCTAGATATGAAATAGCCAATCTTTCTCAGGCTTCCATTCTTCCTATTGCTCTATATCTCAAAGAATCATCCAAATCCTTTGCGTTTTGCTACATTTTCTCAATGATGACCATTTTGAGGGATAACGAGAAATACAGAAGTTCTGAAAATAGGCTGATTTTATCTAATTACCCAAATTGCAGGTTGTATGTGGGACTTTGCTTACGGGGTCACACAAAAATTGGTTTTCCTAAATGATTTTATTTTATTTTTATTTAAAAATATGTTCAATTTTATGTTTACTTTTAAAACCTATTGTATGTCTATTCCTTACTTTTTAAACCCAGTGAATGTTTCTTCCTTACCTTTGAGATCAAGCGTCATAAGAAATTTTATCATCAGCCTAGCGTTATAGGTGGCTTCTCTGCAGAATTCCAATCAATACAGGGAAGCTACATTTAAAGGGTGCCAACAATCTTGTTGTAGAATTCCTTCTACAAAATCATGTTGTGGAATTCTTTTACTACTTTTAAGAGTAAAAGAAAAGCATAGGTTTTTCGTTATCAGTACCACATTGATTTAGTTCTGTTGACAGGAGTTGAAAATTATGTCAAAGAACTCCATCCGAGAGCAATTATGGTAAATCTACTGCCTTGAACTTAAATTCTAGATCACAGAATAACTCGGAAGTTATAAATTTTCAAATCGAGGAGATTTCCCATCTATTTTCGCTAAAGATTTCATAGAGACCCATCGTGGCACGGTGGTAAAAGCTAAACAGATACCACGTCAGCTTTACAAATGGGTGGAATATTGAATTACAGCGAACACAGTGGCCATCCATAACTCTATTATCGATGCTATAATAGAACATTAAGTGGAATGAATGAGGAGAGAACTCTAGCCTCGATGCTACTAGCTTTATAAATAACAACTGTATCACGTTTAACTTCCAGGGCACGTATGAAGGTGGTAATGGCGCTCGGTGTAAATCTTAAACTGGAAAGATGAAAATGATCTTTGTGGATATTTATATATTTCCGTAGGACGAGCAAAGGAAATGTATTTCTCCACCAAAAGCTGGTTTTAAATTTGTAATTTAATATTCATCGCGATAGCTTTATCCAGGCGAAAAAACCTTATAGCAATCTCCATCCATAAGGCTGTAATGAAAAGGATCTCTCCACAGTTCGTGAAAGGTGAAAAGGTTAGTGAAAATTATTAAGGGTGGACGAAAGTCGAATGAATCTAAAGAGATTTTTTTTTATCAATGAACGGGTAACGGGATTGCTGCAAAGGTTGTAAAAACTTTATAGGTGTTGTGGTGGTAACAATAAATCTTTTGTGGGAAGTGCTGTTAATAATAAAGGTATGTTCTTCTAGCCATCCTCTAGGTCTGGGTGGATAATGGTGATACCAACTCACAGGCAGAAACTTTTGATTACTTTTCCCTTGAATTTCATCTACGACACTTAATTTTGTTTTTATGGTTGTCCTCTATCAATCTTTGCAAGAAGCTTCCAGTAGTTCTGCTTTTAAATAATAAACACGAAAACAACATTCAGGTCCAGTTCGGACCTCGGTAAGAGTCAATAAGACACCCTTGTATTTTAAGTTTTAACTGCTACACAATATCCACAGTAAAATTCAGGGAGAGCAATAAAGATTGATATCTTTTGCTGAAAGCGCGTACCTAGCGGTAGTCAGGTATACGAAATTTCAATATTTACATCATAGGTGATTCTTGAGTTTAGTTGTAACAGTGACCTTCTTAGAATTCATTGAGATGTCGGATCACGTAGTTGGCTTAATTTTAGCGCAACCTTTTGCGTACTTAAAATTTAAAAAAATTGCCATTTTTCTTTAAATACTTGTTTACATATTTTAGTTATGATTTTGAGTCTAGCTCATGGATTCACATGTTCATGTGAAAGAATAGTGTTGGCTATCAACCATCTACAATTCCCATATCCATCCTACCATATGATGCGCTTACCACCCTATCATAACGGACAATATAGTCCTGCGCAGATTAACAATTAGGGACCGATAGAGGATATTCGAGAGGTTTTGGTTGATTGGACAATACAAGGACTTTCAAACAAACGAGAAGAAAAGTAATAGATGTTAGAAGTTTGAGTAGGTTTGAAGTTTGATAGCCATCTGCCATCACACGCCGAGCCTACTGAGAAGGAACCCTACAACAACAGGTTGCGTCTTCGTGGTGTTCAAAAAGATATTACAATAGAGATATATCTTTCCAATTCCAGTGCCGCTATACCATAATCGGAAGCATTCCCACAAGGGGGCGAGTTGTCTGGTACCTTTTTTTTTGAGAAAGGACAGGAACCTCTTCTCGCGAACAAGCGAATCTATAGTTCATCACCTCTAACAACCTGATGAAACATTCACAATTTGCCTAAGCGTAATAAATTAAATCTCAGGTACTACAAGTTACCCTCAGTCAAAATCTGCTCAGATAACCTTTATAAAAGAGGAAGAAGAAGATCGCGTCTTGTTTTCCTCTTTTTTTTCTTATTTCATTATTGACAGAATACTTCCAAACGTAAACCTCGTGAGATTCAGCCGTCTGTTTCTCCCTGGTTCATGTCTCTCTCCTGTCAGAAAAAAATATATCATTCATTTTACTCACCTCCATCGGGGATTTATATCCCGCAATCAGATCACTTATTAATTAGGCATCCAAAGAGGGTCCTGATTGAGATATATAAGTCTCTGAATGGGATGAAAGAAATGAATAGGATGTATGTTTTCATTGGTAGGACAAACAAAAAATAGGGGACCAAAATATAAAATCTTAGGGAGAAAGGAAAGGTTGGATCTCATGAATCTTATCATCGGACATCGTAAACTTATATGATACACTAAATTCACTAAAAAGGACCTTTCGTCGCTGTTACACGATGATAACACAGAAAATAAACGATTAAGCAGACCTCCGACTGATTTTTAAATGTAGTGGAACATCAATGTTCTAACGATCATAAAAGTTTTGGGCACTACCAGTTGAAATCTGGTAGTGAATTTGAGGTATTGCTCAAAACATCGAAGGCAGATATTGTTGGGATATCAGAGACGTGGTGTCACACAGATATAAGTAATGCGGAACTGGAATTTGGGGAGTACAACGTCTACAGAAAGGATAGACAGGATAGGAAGGGAGGAGGGGTTATGTTATTAGTTAAGAAACACATAAAAACCAAGGAAGTGAAGCCAGTCGACATCGCTGGACAGTGCAGTGTGGAGTCAGTTTGGTGTGACATAAGCAATGGGAGATCAAAATTGAGAGTAGGAGTGTGCTATAGGCCTAATGACTCTGATGAGTATAATAAGGAACTGTTCAGGGAAATAGAGTGGGCCAGTAAATCAGAGTGTCTTATAATGGGAGATTTTAATTTCCCAGATATTGACTGGAATTTGGGGGCTGGTTACTCACACACTAGCAGGACTTTTGTGGATTTATTGGATGATTGTTTTCTACATCAGCATGTTCGGGAGGCAACTAGAGGGAGTAATACTCTTGATTTGATTATCAGCAGTGATTCTTCATGCATTAAGAATCTGCAGATAAATGAACCACTAGGTGGCAGTGATCACAGTGTGCTGAAGTGGGATTTACTCAAAGAGGTAACTACCATTAGGGGTAAAGGGAAGGGTTATTGCTTCCGTAAAGGCGACTACGATGGACTGAGACAGTATTTAAATTCTATACAGTGGGACCAACTGATGATGTTACCAACAGCAAATTCAAAATCGGAAGCATTCAAAGAACTTATCTTGGAAGCTACTAGGCTTTACATACCAACTAAGAAATATTGTTCAAGGTTTAGGCCAAAATGGATGTCAGATGAACTAATGAGGCATATGGCAGAGAAGAAAAATGCATGGGATACATACAAATTAACACGTGACACAGAAGCCTATGATAGATACAAGTTGATATGCAACCAAGTTACAAAGGAGGTTAGGCAGGCGAAGGCAGATTACGAGAAATCCTTGGCAAGGGATGCAAAGAAAAACAGCAAAGAGTTCTTTACTTATGTAAACTCTAGAAGGAAGGGGATGAATCAGATTGGTCCACTTGATATTGATGGGTCAAGTGTTGATGATCCTGCTCAGGTAGCTAACAAACTAAATTAATATTTTGCATCGACATTCACACATGAGGAGTTATTCAGCGAGGGGAATGCCAGAGGTGTATTCAGCTCTAGCAGTAAGCTACAGAATCTTGAAATAACTGGGAGTAAAGTGGAGGAGAAACTGTTGAAGATAAACACAAGAAAGGCACCCGGGGTGGATGGGATCTATCCAGTTATATTAAAGGAGGCAGCAAAGGAAGTAAGCAAACCCTTAGCCATAATTATGAGAGCTTCCTTGGACTCAGGGGAGGTACCCATAGACTGGAAATGTGCAAATGTGACCCCAATTCACAAAGGAGGATCAAAGGCTGACACAAGTAATTATAGACCTGTGAGCTTAACTTCTGTTCCAGGAAAATTATTGGAGGCACTGGTTAAAGAAGCACTGCAGGATCATTTAGACAAGACTTCAGTTATAGCTCAGACACAGCATGGTTTTGTTAAGGGGAAGTTTTGCCTGACCAACATGATTGGATACTATGATGCAGTCACAAAAGAACTGGATGCAGGGAATAACTTTGATATTATATACTTGGATCTTAGAAAGGCTTTTGATACTGTTGCACATGGAAGACTGCTACACAAATTGGAGCAGTGTGACATTGGAGGCAAATTGCTGCTATGGATAAAGGGGTGGTTGAGGGGGAGAAGACAGAGAGTGGTAATCAATGGACACTGCTCATCGTGGACTGATGTTATTAGTGGAGTCCCTCAGGGCTCAGTGTTGGGTCCATTATTGTTTTCTGTATTTATAAATGATATTGATGATGGTATATCGGGCTTAATGTCCAAGTTTGCAGACGATACAAAGGTTGGCAGGGTTTTCAAGGACACTACTGACACTACACTGCTGCAACAGGATCTGGAAAGGTTGAGCAGATGGGCTGAGAGGTGGCAAATGAAGTTTAACATTGACAAATGTAAAGTACTACACATGGGAAACAGCAACCCCAGAGCAACGTATCAACTCTGTGGTACTACACTGACAGTGGTAGAGAATGAAAGGGACTTGGGGGTGGTTGTGCAGGCAGATATGAAGTTCTCTGAGCAGTGCAGAAGGGCTGCAAGAGTAGCTCATGGAGTATTGTCAATGATATACAGGAATTTTTCCAGCAGGGATAAGGAGGTGATTATTCCATTGTATAAGGCGATGGTCAGGCCACACCTAGAGTACTGTATACAGGTCTGGAGGCCTCATTTCAAGAAGGATGTAGAGCTGCTGGAACGAGTACAGAGAAGGGCAACAAGATTAGTGAATGGAACAAAGGGGTGCTCTTACGAAGAAAGGCTTAAGTTTTGCAAATTACAGTGTCTGGAGACTAGGCACCAGCGAGGTGATCTGATAGAGGTGTATAAAGCCTTGAATGGTTTAAGCATGCTCAATGCTGATGGGATTCTTCCTCTAGCTCAGAAAAATCACCTGAGAGGGCATAAATTCAAATTGAGGAAAGACAGATGCAGGATAGACGTGCGGAAATTTGCCTTTAGCCAGCGGGTGGTTGGTTGGTGGAACAGACTGCCATCCCTTGTGGTGGAGGTTGATAGCCTAAATAAGTTTAAGGCTCAGCTGGACAGGTATTTCGAACGAACAGAGGGGTGAAGTGGAAGTGGTTTTTTTTTTTTTTTTTTTGGCTGATGCTGCATAAGCTTGCTTTCTTGCATCAAATGCCTCTACTAATGCTAATGCTAAATCACCAGTGGGCGCTGTTGCTGTTTTTTTTTTTTTTTTTGTTAGTTGTTGGCGCATCGGCTTCTGTGGCAATAATGCACCTCCCAAAGTTTTTGCATTTTACTCTGATCCCAGCCTAAGCCGGGATTCGAACCCGCGACCTTTGGTTGCCGGGCACTTTACCCACCTGGCTAGCCCGGTCGGCGCTGCTGCTGCTGTTTTGGCAGATCTGAAATGACATACAATGTTATCTTGTGACCTTAGCAATCTCTTGGATTGATATCTATACATAAATTTAGAGAATGTGTTTGCAAATATATGTTATAGTTCATTATAATGCCCCTCCTAGCATATGGATGCAGTTTCGGGACAAACGTGATTTATTTACTGAAAAAAAAATAATAATACGTTTATTGAACAAATAAAAATACATTTATTAAGCAAATAATAATATATTTACTGAACAAATAATAATAATAAATGGGGTGCTATTATTCTAGTGGTTACGACGCCGGACCACCATTGTGATTGACCTGAGTTCTAATCTCGCCGCGAATAAAAAAAAATCGCGAAAGTCACTTCATCGGACGAACCCACCAAAGTCGAAGTGATGGCCAAGGTAGAAGAGATGGCGCCATCTGGTGTCTCTCCCAATAACTACCAATCACTATTGGATGAAAAGCCAAAAGAGGTGAACATACTGCAATGAGTATATACTGCACTCGTGTCACGAATCGCACGTCGGGACTGAGGATTGAAGCGACGCGCGCTCACCCTGTTCTATTATAAGGCTATGTTCACCCCCATAATCACCTATGCATTCGGTATCTGGTTTTCAAAGGCCCCCACAGCAGTTAAAAAGAGGAAGCTTGACTCGATTCAGAGCGTCATCCCGCTCACCATCACCCGGGCCTGCTGCACGATCAGCACCCATGCTTTGCAAGTGCTACCTCTAGATCTAGAAATAGTCAAATGTGGTTTGCTTTATATGCTTTCCAAAGGTAAAGCCATCTCCTGTCTGGATTTTACCACCGACCATCAAGGCCGAGAAGAAGCGCCTTACTGCATACTTGCAGCAGGTCTGACAGGCTAGGTGGACACAGTCTATAAAAGGAGAAGTCACCAGAAAATTCATTCTACAAATCAACAGCATACCCAAAATCTCCCACATGGTTCTCTTCTTCCCTCTCCTATATATGTCACTTTTTTGTTAACTGGCCGTGGATCTATCAGAGGAAAGCTCACTGCACTTGGGATCACTGAAAACCCACAAGTCCTCTGTGGTTCCCTCGAAAGTTGGGACCACCTGATGTACGAGTGCGAAATATATCAAGATTTGAGATTCCTCCTCCTGACTAGGATACATTACCTTCCTAAAAACAAAGAACAGTACATCCTCGAAAGAGAAGAAGACTATGTCGCCTTTACGCGCTATGTACAGGATTTATTCGCAAGATGGAAAACCCTACCATGGAAATAGTCACTATCTGGATCATCATCTTAACCAAGAGAAGACAACCACCTATATTTTGGGAATCAATGCAGTGGCCTACCAGCAAATGAGACTATACCACCACCAAATCTGAGAAGATCCAGTATAGGACAACCACAGCTGCATTTCTATTTATATCCTTACTGACTTAGTTACAAATCACCGGATAAGACTTTAACTACCAAACTGGACATCACCACTGAAATTGACATCACGACTGGACCTGAATGAGAAGAGTAAGAAGATTGTGCCAAATGGCGATCACGCTTGTGCTCCCTTGCACGGCAACTTTTCTCCCACACCCATCCCCTATTTTCGCCTTATGGATATATTCCATTGTATCTGGGGGATGCCTTCTTCTTCATCTCCCATATTTCTACCTGTTACTTCTCCCCTTTCTTGACTCTAAAGCCCACACACTAACTTTTTTTTTTTTTTTTTTTTCCTTTGGTGTCTGTCAGGAAGCTTAGGCGATCCTGGCAGAGACTAGCTAGAGAAGCCTGGCTATCTCCTAGCGATGTGTGCGGGCAATGTGGGGTACCACCAGGGGCTCTGCGGCCAAATGCCAGAACATCATACAGAACTCAACACAAAACTACGTATTCAACAGAGAACACTTTTCTGGCATTTGCAGTAGTTCTTTATTTATTCACAGTGTACATGTGGCGCAGATGTGGGAAACCACAGGGGGCGCCTGACCCTAACACACTATGCACACTGCAATGAGTGTGGCGCAGGATAAAACTATTTTATTAGGGTCACCGGGAAAGTTATTTCATCTACCCATGTGTATTGTGTCTGTAGATTGGGTGCTTTCTCTGGTCGATTTGCGTGCCTTTCTGGATGAAAACCCTCGGGTTCAAGGGAAAAAAAAACCTTGCTATCTACGTCTGAGACCGACTAACTCAGCCAAGGAGTGAAAAAAGCCCATAAAAGTTGCTCGCGTCATTGATGGGATTCGACCCCGGGCCTTTTTCACCCGGTGTGGGGAGGACGGTGACGATACCACTGTGCTACTTTTACAGACTGCCGCAGGATAAAGTCACTCGCGTTCAGACCTCAGGCATAGGGGTCTGCTCGAAAAGTCGAAGACTGTCTCCTGAGAATGACAGCAGTGGTGCCACTGTCCCTCGTATGGCTACCTCACCTGAAGAGCAAGACACCAAGCCCAACCTACTGGGAGTGTTTCTTGCGCAACTGAGCTAGTGACCACGAAGACCCACGAAGCAGAGATCCAACAGAATCCTATGGAAAGGAAGAAAGAGCCAACTCATGAAGTGGAGTATAGAAATCAAATACTCTCATCATTCAAGAATATTATGAAGTAATCAAGCTAGAGACTGATGTGACAGCTTATCGGATGAAACTACACAGTAAGTGGTTGCAATGGTTTCCGAATGTTCAGGTCACCGAACAGCTAATAGCGAAGAAGAGACGGGCCATCGTCATGAAGCACATGGTAGCTGCTGCAATCTTGGAAAAATAAAGCAGGACGTGAGCGACCAACTACGAAGAACCGGAGGAGGAACAGCAAATAGAAGTGCAGCCGAAGTGAAAAGATAAGAAGTCGCGATATTCAGAATAGAAGACGGCACTAGCGGAATTCGAGGTAATTGACCCCACAATGACCTACGACATACCGAAGCAAAGACCCAACAGAATCCCATGGAAAGTCAAAGACCACCTAAATCGGCGAATGATACCGGATTACCTCAACAACAAACACTAGATACCACCACACAGCCATTTACTGTGCAGCTCTAACAGCCACCAGAATTAACGAAAGAGAAAGAAACCAGAGACTAAGAGAAAACAAAACACAAAGAAAAGGAACCACCAGCCTGGGAAAGAAGGCTAAAGCAGAAGATAAATAACTAAGAGTGAAGATAGGCCAACTGACCCATTACTAACGGGGTAACAGAGGTAAGAAATTGATCATAAAAGTGAAGGCCACCCTCAAGAAAGAAACTATCCACACCAAAACACGAGAACTATAATCGGACGATCGAAGAATACTTTGACACCGTGAAGCAGAATCTCCTGGAACTCAACGAGAGACTTCCCCGACACAGGGAGAGTGCCACAGGAAAACAGACAACCAGCTGTTTGATGAAAATCAGAGCTATGACAAAACCGATCAAAATTCCTCTCAAAGTCTCGAGGCGAGTTTGATATATCAAATCAAATCAAAACATTGAATAACTCATTACGTCTGTTTTTGTCTGAGTGTGTTCACTAGAGATTATTTAATGAGGGTCCAGTTAGTCCTGAAACAGGCTGTCACGGCGGTCGAGGCGATCTGTTCATACCATTTCTCATCACACAGACATTAATTATTCTTTTACATACATTTCCTAGGAATTACCCCTTAAATTCGAGTCGAGGGCTGGTGACTTCCCTCTGGATTTTTAGACATGGTGTGTATTTATGACAGTTCGCTTACTTTTAGGAATATTTTATTCATTGGAGTGTTGTGGAAACCACAAAAAGCATTAAAAATAAAGATAGATAAAGACAGTGAAGTCTGTAGAATTTGATATTTGTTTGATTAATGAGTTCTGTCAGTTTAATTAGTCGTTTTTGTGATTATTTTGTTTTCTTTAAAGAATTTTTCAATTAGTTTTTTCTCGAGTTTCTAAATAATTAATTTTGATGCGGGTGTTATTGCTTATCCGATAATGGAACTTCAGCAGATAGAATAATCCCACCAAGAGTTAAATAACTCTGAAAAAACTTTCAGTTTAATCCGTAATTAGTGAATTAGTAATCAGATGTTTGCCAGGGCCTTTTGTTTCCCTTAAAAATATAATCACATTTACTGAGAACATCTGTGAACAGTAATCCAAATATTTATCGATGGAAACTGTCCCTTCATTCTATAAAGCTTTTCTTTTCTTTCCTTTTTTATTATGAAATCCTATTGATCTCTTAACGTGTTCGCTCGGTTCAAGTCAGAGTAACCTCTAGACACTTATCAGGATGGACTGGTCTTGTTCTCTCTGTTCAGATAACCTTCATGTCAGAGTAACACTCTGGACATGTCAGAGATTGTTGGAGTCCGTGGGGGTTTTTACTCGTCGAGAAATAATCTCTTAAATTACAGGAGCTCCTGAAGTTGTGTCTTTAATGAAAATTTCTGGAGTAGATGATCTTTGACCTTTGGTAGGAGTTTCTACAATTAACAGGGTGGGTTAAGCAGGTTGGTGCGTTTCTTTGATGAAGTGATATTGCAATGTTATGTGTGTGTTCAAAGATTATTTGGTCTCGTCTTTAAAAACGAATCAATAGGATCCTAACTGACTACTACTTTTGCATGGTAGATATACCAAAGTTTAAAAAGGTCGCTGAGAGAAAAGCCGTGGTGTATCCCAATATATCAATTGGTAGGTATTCACTATGTGTTTACAGAGAAGTAGAGGAGTCACTCAGCGAAGACCTACCAATTCTCAATCGGCCTTCCAGATAAATCTTTAGAATCGGATGATGAATCTTGTGAACAAGATAATTAGGTTTATTTCTTTAGAAGTTGGTTAAAGAAAACTGCCATGATTCTCTAATCGGCGAGAATTGGATGGCTTGGAGAGGGACTTTGGTGCAATTAAATCCAATACAGAGCTCTTGCCATCTCGTTTAGAAGAGTGAAATCCACTAGATCCCAGCTGCAGAGTTCCAGCTGGGATTCAATACATTCCACAGTTTATATATTGTTGTAGAATCCCTCCGCTCTTGTTCTGTGAGTAATCTTTATGAAGAAGTTGGTATTTGTCCAGAAGAGTGACGGCTATATTGCTCCCCAATGGGAATATATACCCATCGATTCCTCTTTCACGTTCTCTTCATATTAAAGAGGACTATAGAAATGTGAAGCATGCGTTAGAGAAAACCAAGTATGACAAGTATCAATGGGATATCTGTCGGGGACTCATAGAAATAAGAATTTCTATTTTAAGTTTATTATTTCAAGCGAATTTTTGTATTACAAAAGGACTATATAAGTTTAATTTAGATATAGTTTATATTTTTAACAGAAACTCATAAGGGTTGGGAGAGTTATGGCGTGCAGGATTTAAATTGTCTAGTAAATGTAATGCTGTAATCCAGGCAAGATGAATTTGTAAAGTATTTTGGCTTCCATCATTTAGGGAATAAACGGATTTTTTTTGTGATTAATGCTCCAAACCAAAATGCACTTAGCCTTTACCGAAAGTTTCCTTGATATTGTGTTACTGGATAGGTGGCGAATTTGAAGCATATTCATCTTCTTCCGAAGCATATTCTTCTGTTGATTTTGCAAAAAAACAGGTGTCCTAACAAAGAATCTTTTCAGACACCAATAAAGCGTAAAGGTAAAAGGAAATCAAAGACCCCTAAAACTGTTACAAAAGGGGGAAAAGACAAAACTAAACTTTATAAAACAAAATTGGATAAAAATAAGACTTTGAATGATGAAGAAGATAAGAACCGCCAGTCTCTCGTTAAAGAAGTTCGAGCTAGCACAACCGAGAACAGTGAGGGCTATGCAGTTCTTGATTCCCCAAATGGTACAGAGGATAAAATAGTTAATGTTTGTAGTAGGGAGAATCAAGAGATTTCTTTTATAGATGGTTTGAACCTCGGAGGATCATTACATGCCTCGGAGGTGTATGTGACATTGGCTAAGATAAGAAGGGATTTAGGAGAAATAACGTCTAAAGATTCAAGTAAAATGACAAAACCAGCGTCTAATAGAATTTATGGTCTCTGGGCTGACATGGAGGCGGTGACCACAGCTTTGGTTGTGGACAATGAGCGCCTTAAGGTACGAGCTAGGGACTGGGGGAGAGTGCTTCTTAGATAAAAGAAATGTTAGATTGCCAGATTGAACTTCACTTCATAAGAAGTCTTATGCAGAGGTAGTGCGGCAGGATCTCAAGTTGGTTTGGTTGATCCTGTTGTCAACCAGAAGAAACCAAGATCCAAACAGAGGACTGATTCGGTGGATGCTAATAGGTGGATGCTAATAGGATCTATTCTGCTTCTGCTTTGAAAGAGATAGGTCTTACAATGGAGAAACCTCGGTTATCTGATCCAACAGTGTTAATATATGGTGTCCCTCGTGAATATACTAAGGAGGAAATACTTGATGGTCTTTTCGTTAAAAACTTAAAAGGCTATGGTTTCTCGCAGGATGAAGTTAAAGACGAGGTGACTTTCAGATTTAGTTCTGGATCAGGTGCAAAGGTGGTTAATTGGGTGGTTGGATTTAGTCCTCGCATGATGCGGCATATTTTAGATAGCGATAGAATCTATCTAGGATTTACATCACGTAGGTTCCTTAAGTTTACGATTTTAAGCAAGTGTTTCCGTTGTTTGGGGTATGGCCACTCGGCACAGTTTTGTTCGCATAAGGTAGTTTCTTGTGGACACTGTGCAGAGGGTGGTCATGTCTACGGAGATTGTCCCCATAAAGAAGACTCTCCAAAATGTATCAACTGCAAAAGGCGTGGTAGAGATTACAATCATTCTGTAAGGGATGCCAAGTGTCCAGAATACCTAAAAGCAGTACAGCTTACGGACAGCAGAACCAAACATGAGTGATAATGGTTCAAATTCAGCAACAGCGTTGGCCGATAAGAATCCAATTCTAGGTAATATTATATATGAGGGGATAAAAGTTCTTCAGATAAATGGTCAGCGCTGCAGAGTGGCAATGGATGAGATTAGAATAACAGCATTTGAAAAAAATAGTTTTGATATTATTTGCATACAGGAACCCTTTCGTTCTTTGCAGGTAGGGGGTGGGGCCCACAAAGTTATGGGTTTTCCCACCTCAGCAAGAATTATTCATTCGCTTGACAAACCTCCAAAAAGTGTCATAGTTGTTATAAATAATGATCTGGTTATTACCGTGCAGGTATGTGCACGGACACTGTGACCTGTTTAATGATTTATACACCTTTCATAAAGTTTTACATTACATCTGTTTACTGTCCGCCAAGTGAAGACATACAATTGACTCTCCATCGTTTGGACAATATATGTACTAATTTCGCTTCTAAAAATCTTATAATAACAGCGGATCTAAATGCCAAATCCAACTTCTGGCACAGCGGTTTTACCGACCCTAGAGGATTCGAAGATTTCATTTAATCCTATAACTTACTTGTGCAAAACTTGCCTGACAAGCCGTTCTCATTCTCTACTGTGAATGGCGAATCAAACATAGATGTCACTACGATACCACGGTTAAAATAGATGAAATTCTAACTGACTGGGATGTTATTCCGAGCCCTGTGAATAGCGACCATCGCGCTATTGTATTTGGTTTGAAGTCTCGACAGCAATATAATGATTCACAACCACACGATCTTAGACGTTCCTCAATGAATACCATTAAATGGAACAAATTCAGAGATTACCTTCTCACTATTTTCTCTGCAGATGTTGTAGATAGTTTAAATGTTAGACGGCAATTGAATTTACAATTTACGTCCAGACCCACCTGTATTTGGCAATGGAGTACTCAGCCAAAAGAAAGCAGACAAGAAGAACTTCTGTTCCTTGGTGGTCTTCAGACTTAAGTAACCTGCGAAAGCAAGTTCAACAGGCTAGAAAAGAATTCCAGCGACATAGGCACCTTTCTGCCGAGGATGTTCGGACCTTCAGGGAAGCTTACAGTACTCTCAGGAAAACTATCAAAAGGCAATTTCCAGCTCAAAATAAAGTTGTTGGAAAAAATTTGTAACGGATATAGGAAATAAAGAACCATGGGGCTTGGTTTATCGGATATCAAGGAACAAAATGGCAGTCTCTAGACCAAATGAATGAATATAATGACCAAATGAAGTTTATAAAGCACGTCTTTAAAGAACCGATGTTTTCCTAAAGGGTAATCCCTTTAAACCCCACCTTATTTTAAACTTCAGGTCACACGAGATAAGGCGAATTCTGGACCTCGTCCTTCTCATAAGAATAATTTCAGATAAAATCCAAAACCAGAACTCTTACATCAATAAATTTCATTTTATATTTCTTCAGTAACTATCAGCAAAAAGAAACCATTAATATTAAAATAATGAAGTTTGATCTGGCTGTAATCATCTATTTAAGAATAATTTCTTAAATAGACCATTAAAAAAAATCGCAGATATACTAGATCTCGATACGTCACAACAATTTAATAATAATAATAATAATAACCAAGACCAAGAGCCGCCAACACCACCCGAAGTCAGCAGTGCAGAGACTAGCAATAGCTCGGAAAGAGGCAGGAAGAGGCCTGATAGACCTGATAGAGCAACAGAAAACAGCGATAGTTAACCTGAAGGATTACTTCGAGAACAGCACAGCACCACTCCACCAGGCCATAAGGAAGATAGATAAGTGGTACACCGCACTCAACCTAAGAGAGGAATCCCCTCTCGCCCAGACGGCACAAGAAACGAAGCTAGAAAGATGGGCAAAGAAGACACTCCATGGCAGATACTACAATGACCACCAGAGATCACATGGATAACATTGCTTCCAACGCATGGCTCACAAGCAGGACGCTCTTCCCTGAGACTGAAGGATTCGTGCTCGCCATCCAAGACCAGGTATTCAACACCATAAACTATAGAAAATACATCGCAAAGGAGCCCGGAATGTCAGATGACACATGTTGATGATACCAGTTGGCCTCAGAAACGATACAGCACATTACCGCGAAGTGCAAGATGATCACCCAGACTGAGTACACTTATCGACAAAACTAGGTAGCCAGGATAATACATCAGACTAGTTGACCAAAGAAAGTGTACCATACTACAAGTACGAACCCCAGGCAATACTAGAGACCCCAACTCACAAGCTGTACTGGGACGCGCCATAATAATGGATAAGACCACCCCGCACAACAGAGTGGACATAACCCTTGTGGACAAGATGGAAAAGGCTACCTACCTGATTGACATAGCGGTGCCCAGCACTAGCAATGTCCAGAAAACCCATGAGGAAAAAATTAGCAAGTACACGAACCTGAGACATGAGGTCAAGGAAATGTGGCATATTCAAGAAGTATCAACCATCCCGATCATCGTGTCAACCACCGACCGGTATGGTGCCACAGACTTTACATAGCAGCCTAGCAGCAATAGGTCTCCCAGCGAACACCTACAAGGAACTCCAGAAAGTTGCAATCCTGAACACCTGTAGGATAGTCAGAGAGTTCCTCGACCAACAGTAACACCAGACATAACAACCACCTTGTGTACTTGATAGCAGTACCCGTCACGGAGTGGAATCCCCCAAACAGGGAGAAATAATAATAATAAACACTAGCAGACTGATAGATCATCACAGAAGATGATGGATTAAATGTTTCTCAATACTTTTCTTAACTTTGATAAAATTTACACTTGGTATGTTCAGTTATATCTACAGTATATGATTATCTAATTAAAATGCAACCCAGTTTTCGATAAAAAGATTACTAAAAATGAATAAAGAATTTCATCAAATGCATTACAAAATATGCTGGGAAAGTCCACCTTCTCGTGCAGATATACATTCGCCTTTTCTAAAGTAGAGATGCAACTCTACAATGAAAAAAATTTATTGAGTGCACGAATACAGTTAGTTCACAATGTTTTTTTCGCCCTTATTGGGTGATATACCTGATGGTATATTGGATGGTATATTCCTGATTGTATCGGCATTGCAAAATAATACTCCAAATTAGATTTAGGTGCAAAGCAATGTTGCAAAATGAACACGTATTTTCTTCTTGGGGGGGGGGGAATCCGTTAGGCACTGCACTAATACATGCTGTACTGCTTCCACTGCTGTCACAATGAAACTGTCTCCTTGCCATTCTGCCTAAAAATATATCACTCCATAACTACTGAGATCATGTTCTCTTTTACTATAATGACCTCGGTATACGTGGTTCATCAACAGATGGAAGGATAGCTTTGTACTTTGCACCTTTATTTATTTTTTTAATCAATATTTCATATTATCTAACCCACTAGATATAGAAGAGCTCAAAAAGCTATTGATTTAGGTTACAGTAAGAACAGACTGGCAAAGACTAAAGGGAAAGGTATGAATCACATTGGTTCACTGCACGACAACATCATTGACAGTTCTAAACAGAGAGCCGATGAATTAAACAATTTTTTCGTATCAATATTAACGTGTGAGTGTGCTTTGTCACCTGACAATCCCGATAACGGCAAATGGGAATTGAACGACTTCGTGATTACTGGTAAGGGACCGACAGAGAAATTAGCACACTTAAATATGAACAAAGCAGGAAGAGTTGATTGGATTTATCCAGTTATATTAAAAGCAGCAGCAAGAGGAGTCGCTGCCAAATCATCTATTATAATAAGAGTTGATTGGACTCAGAGGAAATTACTAGAGATGGGAGGTACGCAATGTTTTTGTATAAAAGGATAGTCAATTGTAGGAGGGAAAAGTGTGGAATAAATGGTTATTGCTCTAAATATGCCAAGATTATTAGTGGGAGTCCCACAAGCTTCAGCCTTTGGCCCTCTTTGTTTTTAATATCCGTTAAAGATGAAAAGGGTTGTTTATGCATGGGGATTTTAATGGGAGTTAATTATAGTATCCGAAATTAAATACTCCATGACCAAAGGATGGTTTAGTGTGTTAGGGAGTGACAGACTTAAGGTAATCGAAGAGGAGAAAAAATATTAAAAATTTGAGATAAAAGATAAAGGAAGAAAAATATTTATCAGTACTTGTATTATCCGACTTAGATTCTCTCAGTAATAGGACAAGAACAGCTTGCGGGATTCTGTCTATGATGAACAGAAATTTTTCCAGTATGGACGAAGTGGTGAGTGTTCCATTATACAAGTTATTCATTTATCGAGCAACTAATTGGTCATAAATGTGAGCTGAGGTAACTATGGGAACAGAACATATGATGCCATCAGATATGGAATTAAATATTTCTAGATAAAGCGCAGAAGAGAAGACCGTTTCATTTTGACAGTACTTGAGGAAGAGCATAGCATTTTAATGGGGTACGTAAAATGGTGTGCCAACTCGCGCATAAGAATATAGGACCGATATTCTGTAATCAAATGGTGTCTGCTAAGGTGTTCCAAGTGAGAGCGAATAGCCACACCACACCACACCACACACCTGTGAATCTTGACGAACGTCTTATTTTGTGGGGTGTAACACATGAATTATGGAACCAATCATGGTGCCAGTTATAGAACGCTAATCTTCTACAGCAGGTGGGAATGGGTGGGATCGGAATTACAGGAGGGAACACATGAACGCTGTAAATCTGTAAAATGGCATTAACAAAAATGGAAAAAAGGTCTCTTTATAAGCAGGAGTCGATGCTCTGAATAAGGATAATATAATTAATATCCACTTTATTTTGAGATTGTAAATATGAACAAACGCTGAACGTCGGCGGATGTCGATTTGTAAGTGTTGATGATTGAACAAATGAGTCATCTCTCACAGGAGATTGAGAAACGATGCCTTCTTCGATGTACGCTGGTCGAGCGAATGTTATTGATCGATTTCTCCTGAGTGGTACGTAGCTTCCTAGTTTATTTGCCATTACTGCTGCGTTCGCGTGAGCATTCCTTCTGAAAGGGGTGCATTTGCATCTAGAGCTTCTCTGAAGAAATTCAACTGTACTTACTTTTCTCTAAGTTTAGATGTTTGTTATTTAATTCTGCATATTTTGATGACTTTTATTCCTATTTGGGCATCTATCAGATGCGCGTGACCTTGCTCGCTGATTATGGGGGTGGGGAGGTGGCCCCGGTAATGATCTTATTTTGTAGGAACACCTACACCTCTAGATTCCTTGGTATTGCGTAACTATCCAAGTGTCAAGTGCTGTTAAAACTACTATATACTCTGTGAGGGATGAAGAGTTGGGGAGGATTCAAGAATCTTGTGGAGAGAGAGAGGATCCAGAATTTGTAGTTTCATTACTGTTGTATGGAAAACTTTTTTTTTTCCTGAGGTAGCATAAATCTGACTCCCTGTCATCTTTTGGCCTTTGCTAATACCATTTTATATCCATCGTACACTTTATTTTATATTGAAATTAAACAGTGATTATATTACCTTAAGTTTTTCTATGAATCTTGAATGAATACATTGAGCGAACTAAGTTCGCTGCTGAGGGCATTAATCTCGTTTTGCTGGAGGACGCCTTCATATCGAGCTGCCCCTGTATTGTCCTACATACCTTGAATTAAGAAAAGCTGCTCCAATAGAGAAGTTATTGCTATTTATTTAAATTGTATACCATTCCCCATATGTGGGTTTCAGCTCTTCTTTGGGCCTCACCGGTGGGAAAGTAAGCAGTGAGGATCCATAGGATCCATAACGAGAAATATCACAGTATGTACAATGCTCGACGACATAAAAGTTTTAAAAGCCCATGAATGAAGCTTCAAAAATATAGTGTGGGAATGGCAGGAATTTCAAATAAACAGCAATGTACTTCTCCATTGGAGCAGTGTTTATTTTTTGCTTAAAGCGCGCAGTGCAATACCCAAGGCAACTCGTGGTGATGGTCCCTGCACAATATGACTTCGATGCACTTAGCTGCCAACTTAGTTTTCTCAATACTACATGCAGACTGAGGTTACGTTTATTTTAATTATTATTTTAAGTTTCTTTCGTCCGATGGACATTCTTGATAGAACTACGATATAATTAATATGCTAACAGACTATGTTCCCATGTTTTGCAGGTCTCCACTGTAAAGAGATCAACTGTCTTACTCAATAACTTAATGTACGCACTGCAGGAAGCTTTTCGTCCCGATGGTTCTCCTAGTAAACAGATGGAGCTGCAGAGAAGAGGACAAAATCAGAAATTCTGGAAATGCTATTTTAACGCTGTTTCCTGCTTCCGGCGACGATAATTTCTCAGGTAAAATTTTCCACCTCTCGAATTTCGTTTAAAAATGTTTTGTTCTATGATTGTTCCCCAATCTTAATACAATTTCTACGATTCCTGCTTTGTATTTCATATATTATTAAATATTAAGCAGAAAAAGTGTTTTATTCTATAAAAAAGTTAAAAAATCTATAATTAAAAATTACTAGTATATTTATCTTTGTAAATTATAATTAGTTTTACAAAATTCAAATTATTATAAATTATTGCAGACTAAATAGGATGTGTAAAAACCAGACCAGGTTTTTTTAATGTATAAAAAGTTCGAATTTGTTTTAGTTTTGTCTTTATTATTATTTATGTTCTTTTTTTGTCTTTTAGCAACAAAAATGACGTAATTCCATGCAGGACAATGGATGATAAAAGGCTTAGCTTGCTGGGCAGACAAGTCTGAACATTTTTAGGATCTCGAAAATAGATTTTAAAAGTTTGTGTGAAATAATTTCGCGATATTTTTTCCTTCTCTCTCTCTGTAAAATATGGAAGCTGTTTTACAAAAAAAATTACGATGATTTTCTGTAACATCTGCTTTTTTTCTAGCCAATATTTTGAAACACAATTAAAATCCGAGTGAGTTTCACAATTTTGGTGATCATGAATGTTGTGGAGTGCATCGAAATGCTAGGCCTAATAAATTTTTCAATAAATTCTTATAAATTTTCAAGAAACGAATAATTTTACCAGTAGACGGCGCAAGAATCGATATCCCAACTTTAAACGTTAAAGGAATTGTACCATTATTGCCATAGTATTTTTGAGATAAAAATATATTAACTTTAATATTATTATAAGATTTATTTTGTGTATTTAGTATTTGGTGCTTTAAATATTTTAAACAAAAACTAGAAGTTTAATTTTATCGGCTTTTATAAAAGGCAAAGCATTTCCACGCATTTCTTTATTCGTTTATAATAAATATCCTGATTCTGTTTAATAATTCTATTTGTGAGTCAAATTCTGTAACATTGTTCGATGTAACCCATGAAGTTTAAAAATGTCTTTCTATTCGTGAAAATATCTTTGAGTGTTGTTTGTTTTCTTCAATTTTACTACATATATAAGTTATAAGTATAAATTAAATATATTATTCTACACTGGTGTTTTTTACTCTGTTCACAACATTAAATCAAAAATTCTCATTTTGTTCCCACAAAACGTTATAGTCACATGGTTTTACGTCATCGTGTAAGGATAATCGAAATGAATTTTAAACCTTGTTTATGAAAATTCTTTTTCTAATAGTTCGTAGCAAAATTATAACAAAATACATGGAAAACAATTCTGATATTGAGTTTATAGCACTGACGTCATTAATGCACACATTTATGGATCTTTTAATTTGAAAATTTTAAATTGTAATGTCATGAAAATTTATATACTAAAATTTTAGTTTTAATTTTTTTAAATTGAATTTTAAAATTTTTTTTTAATCTAGGATTCACGATTTTTATTTGGGTAGAAGGAACTTTTTTTAGTATTTTCTGGAAATCGATTTTTATTTTTTTCAGTGCCATTGGAAGTGTATCCTTAAAAATATTTTTCACTTCATCTCGAAGGATGACAAGGCACGAAATTTAGTCTTTGGTTCTGGGATTTTTTCACAATGCCACTTCCAATCTATAAATATATAATCTTTGTATGTTAGCGTGTCAATGGACATAAAAGTCGTGGTTCTTCTTCCTCTAAACATGAAGATAAAATACGTTGATGATTTACGAAAGATGTGTTTAGTATTATTCGAAAAACATCATAGAAAAATATCATTATAAAATAGCTGTATTTTCCATACAAAAATGTTGTTTCATATTATTATCGTAACGTACGTGGGTAGGTTTTTGCCCTTCCCATTTCTCCATAGGCCTGTTATCGTGCGATTTTTCTTGTTGCGCAAACTGATGGACAGAAGAAATACAAAGAACATTGAGAGGAATGAGGTGGCAGGAGCTTAAAGCTGTCAGAACAACGTTTATTTGGCTGAATATGGATTATTACGCTGTCACTATATCTGCACCGATTGGAAAGATGCATTGCTTTGGGTACATGGGACTTTGAGTCGAACTACTTGTTGATGATTTCTATTTTTAGCTTGGTGAATGCGGGAAACTTCTAAAATGGCATTTGAAATTAGTCTTTTTTATAGAAATACAACCAATCAATAACGATTTTCCATAATAATACTTTTATGAATATATGCTGTAGTCTAACTTGGTGGGCAACCAAAGCAGAGAGGTCACGAGCAACCACATAGAACACTTTCATAAAAGGTGAGTCTTATTAAAATTTCGCTATATCGAGAGAAATAAAAACATTGGTTGATTTATGACATCAAAACGCAGGGCATATTTTAAAAAATAATGGCTAAAATTTTGCGTACCGTGTTAAGGGCTGAGGAAATCCTAAATGGTTAATAAAAGAGAAAAGTACCGGAATGAAGAAATAGTAGAAACAAACGGAGAGAAAATGACAAGAGAAATTTAGCCCGGAGACGTGTATGATGACTGATGTAAGTAGAATGCACTTCGAGCAATTACAGCAAAGAAAAAAGACGCTGGAAGTGGATATAAATGGATGCCGAAGTGTAAGAGGTGACTGAAAAAGCAATAGTGAGTGGGAGGAACAAATAGAAGAGATTAAAAAGGCGTTCTACGTCATAAGGAGACGGCTGAAGAAATTAGAAAAGGGGCATTTTATGTACATGAGTGTTTAGGAATAATTTTAGATGCGTGAGTATTTTGGATTGTTTGGTTATAAACCAATCAACCACTACTTTAATTAAGAATGATCACATGTTTAAAACATACTCTGGGTATTTTCTTGTAAATAATAAAGATTTGAAAATATTTACTCTATTAAACTCTCATTGAGTCATGGTTCTTCTCCGATTATGTACAATATTGAAACAGTATGTCAAATAAACGGCATCTAATGACACGAAAATCAGTCTGATAACCAGACTTAGAGGATAATTAGTGAGAAAATCAATTGTGGCATTTTTAAAAGTAATTTTCTATTTGAGAACATCAAGAATCTCTTCGATTCACATCTAAAATGACGTCATTAAACTGTGTTGAGAGTAACGCAGAGAATTGAAAATTTATGAGAAAATGGGGATGGCTATGCATATTAAAAAATTAACATCAGTTATGTACACTGCCCTACCATTAATATCCGGACACCCGCATATCTACAAATAACCTTTATTTTCAGAAACCGTGATGCTTTTTGCTGAAATCTTTTACCTTTATGAGTCACTAGTCTCTATGGGATATTTTCCTCTAATTTTTTTTGTAGATGTCCCCCGATATTTTCCACCATTCTGCTTTCAAAGAGGCAAGCAGTTCAGCCTAGAGATTCTCTATCGGATTGAGGTCAGGGCTCTGGGTTGGTCAGTCCAACTGCACTTGCACGGTAGCCCATATAACGCAACGTCCTGTGCACTGTACAGGTGCTGACGTGTCCCAATCGTCTCGCTGAGGGCTTTGTGTGTGCTGCGACAACATCGACTTGAGTTCTGATAGGAAAATTCTTTGCAGGGCTCTCCTGTCACATTCCGTCAGCTTCGGAGGTTTTTCGGGGTCATTTCGTGACGGTGTCAGCACTAGTCCGCTTCCATTTGCAGATCACATCACCAACCGTCGAACTAGGGATCTTCAGTGCCTTTGAAATACCATGTACAGACTGCTTGCTTATGTGGCACCCTATTGTCATCGGCGCTGGGAGTTTGTTAGCTCTGTCGATCGCGGTATCCTACGTTGACAACCATACTGCTGTCTCCTTGAAGGTCTAAGAGTACATGTATAGTGGTCTTGACAAGTGGTGCTTGGATAGGACGTGACCAACTGTCAATGGAGAGATGTCCCAATGTTAACAGTAGGGCAGTGTATGATTGAAACTTCTCTAATAAAGACTGAACTAAAGAAATTTAATTATGAAATCAAAAAATAGTTACTATATTATATGAAATAAATGATTATTTCTATGGTTTTAAATATGAGGCTAAATACATATTCATATGCAAAAGTTAAAGAAACTATACATTTTTCACTGTTTGAAATAAGAAAAGCATATAAAATTCGCATAAAAGGGCTGCAACATGCAAATTTTACAGCTCTTCCAAAAATATAAGAAATACTCTTCGATAACCTCAAATGGTGTTTGAGGTTATCGAAGAGTTTCTATTATTGCTAACAAGAGAACGATCTCAATGCCTTCATTCCCACGATTGTAAATTTTATGGAAAGGAAATATTATCTGGATCTATCAGTGGATTAGGGGTCTGTTGAAGGATAGGAGATAGAGGGTGGCAGTAAATGCATATTCTTTAGAGTGGACTGTAAAAATCTATTCTTTAGGGTAGCAAGTGAGCTCCCCTAGGCGATCAAACATCTTTTCTTATTATCTTCCTTGTAATACTGATAAGAGAATACAGAAGATGTAAGAGTTTTCTGGCAATTTAAAGGTTGAGAGGGTGGTGTTGAGAGGATGGTTAATGATCAGAACTAGGCTATGGTGCTTCAAAAGGATTTGAACCAACCGATTGAAAATGTGGTGTGAAAAATGGCAGCTAAAGCGTAATACGTACTACTAAATCACATGGGAAACAGGAACCTTGGAATAGTTTATTGATTAGGCAAGAGGATTCAAGGATGTTTAGGACGAGAAAGACTTGGGGATTACGATAGGAAAGACATGAAGTGCAACATGCGCAAGCAGGCGGAAAGAAATAAATTTTCTGTTTATACTCCGGCACGACAACCAAGTCAGCAGAGTTTACAATAAATCGTCAATACAAATATTTATCGTATTTAGCAGTCACGGCTTGAACCCCGGTCCACTCAAGGAACGCGTACTATGCACTCTCGCTCCTGACCACTGGGCTACGTCAGGCCTAGGCGGAAAGAAGATCAAATGGTGTTCTATGATTTATTGAAATTTGAAAATAGAGAGGAAATCCTCGTCCTTCTCCTTAAGACAATGGTGTGACCACTCTTGGAATATTGTCTGCAGTTCGCTAAAGAAAGATATATAGAATTATATAGGTATAGATGGAGAAGGTGCAAAGAAGAGCGCTAAGAATTGTCCCTATGAGAAACGGGAGATGTGGTCTGCAGAGCTTGGCAATTGACAGATATCTTGGGGAGAAGGGATATTTGACTGATGAGAATCAGAAGTTGTTGTAGGGTTTAGAAGTATCAGCGACTAAGGCCATATTGCTTCGTATAGGGTGTCTGTATGTGTTCTGTGTCCATTTTCTGTTTGCTGGACGAAAAACCCGAGTTTCCGGGAGAAAAAACCATGCTACCCTCTTCTGAGACCGCTAACTCAGTCACATTGCGAAAAAGGCCATAAAAATTCTTCATGTCATCGACGGGACTCGAATTCAGGTCTTTTCCACCGGGAGGACGACGATTCTACCAACTGTGCTACCCAAGATAGCGAGAATAAGAAAGCAAAACTTTAAAATCTTAGGGAGAAACAATAGACTAGATCATGCGAAGCTTGCCTTCGGGCAGCATGTTGTGGAAGGTTAGATAATTTCGCTGGAAGGGTAGCCGAAGAGGAGAATTTGCCAAAATTGGAGGCACGATGGGCACGATGCTAAAGCATTTTTTTGACGATGGGAATAATATGAGAGAATATTTTTTTCTTTTTTTGGCAGATGCAGGATAAGTTCGCTTCTCTGCATCATTATGACATCTTGATACTTATATTATCATCGATAGAGATAAGTCAAACAAAACTGAGGATCAACAGGTTCTTCAGTGTATTCGAAGGTGTCATGTCAAGCTAATGGAATTACAGGAGACAGGAGACAAATCAATATCTGGCATTAACAGCCAAAGACTATAGAAAAATATCTGCGCGTCAACTTTAATTGAAACTTTCATCGGCCATACTATGTCAAGGCATACGGAATCTTGCAGGCTTAATCGGGAGGAAGGGAGGGGAAGGAACTCTATGTCTCTTTCTTGGTAGGTTTCGTGAATTATTCTTATAGATGTCTAAAAATGTTTATCAAAATTCGACAAATGGTGATTCGATATTTCTAAAAACGTGCAGCTTCCTTGACTTTTGCACGAGTGTATTATTAAGACCTTTTAAGATCTTTGGACGAATCTTTATAGTCCAGGATACATACCTATGGTCGAAAAGTCCGGTCTTTTGTGTCCTGAATCATGGATGAAAAGACATGTCGCGAGTCAGCAAAGCAAAATGAATACCAAACTCGCTGTGGATAATAAGTCAATTTTTATTTAACTAAATATGACTACATCTACCAATTAAAACAGTAAATAAAACAGGTAGCTTTACAGATGACTTTTACATGAACAGGAGACTTCCAAGGGCAGTAAATATAATATTTTTGCTGGGTATTCCTACTTCAGCCATGAGCTTTGACATATTGCTAGTATTTTACCAATGATACAAACAAGGGGTGAGGGTAGGATCGATAAAATTTAAATAAGAATAATGACTTCATCAGACTCGTTTGGACCCTGTCTCTTTTTCTCGAAGAACGTCATTTGATTCTTCCTATTTCTTACGTCGAAAACAGGAGATGGGGTTGAAATAGCACTGGTGATATCGGATCTGGCGCTTTGATGGGACGTCTCCAAGTTCTGGGTCTATCCAGTCACGATTTTCAGCTTTTGCCAATGTTTCTAACCGGTGCAGCAATGACTGTTCCGATTCCAGGGCCCTCTGGTTAGCAAAAAATGAAAAAGATAATTAATTGGCGTATGGAAAAATTTATGCGCCATAGCGAACACATATATGAAGATAGATTAATAGATAGATAGGCAGAAAGAGAGAGAAAGAGAAGAAGCAGAATTAATAAATAAACATTCTACTAATAAATAATAATAAATAACACTATAACTAATATTTAGCATGGCTGAAAGAATTTAAGTGGCTGAAAGAAATCCAAATAAATTTGACATTATGATTCCTTTCCTTGCCTACTGACATGATTTACTTCCTTGCATACACTACTCTACCATTAATATCCGGACACCTGCCTTAGACAAAAATAAAGAGCTTTTATTGTGTCATTTAATATTTTGTGTGAAACCTTTTGCTTTAATGACTGCCTTCAATCTTCGAGGCATACTCTCAACCAGCTTTTTATAAACGTCAGGTGATGTTCCTCCACTCGGCCTTTAACGCAGCCACCAGCTTCGCCTTGTTCCTGGGGCGATCTCGAAGTGCACGTACCGGATGATCTAATACATCCCAAAGACGTTCGATAGGGTTGAGATCAGTCAGGACTCTGGGCTGGCCAATCCAACTTTTCCACACCCATGTCCTCAAACCACTCTGTTACGACCCGAGCAGTATCGCATGGCGTGTTGTCTTGCTGATACAGGTATGGCCATCCCTGAAGTATTGCCATAATGTTGGAAGTTCGTAATTGTCCAGGCTGTCCTGGTATTGCACAGCATTCATGGTTTTGTCGATAACGACTAGTGGGCCCAAGCCAAACCATGAAAGGAGCCCCATATCATGACACTACCTCGATCAAACTTCATTGTTGGGAGGATGCAATCATGAAGGTACTGTACCCCTGGCATTCGCCACATCCAGGAACGGCGATCAGATTGGTAGAGTGCGAACCTCGACTTGTCTGTCCATAAGACTGTTTTCCACTGCTGAGGTAATTGAACTGTTGAGGTAATTCTGTTGAACGTGTTATCTTGCATGCCCACTTTTGCAATTGTCTATTCGAAGCCCAGTGTGCATATTTACAGCAAGTTCTGTGACGTGTTGCATGCAAAGGACCTGTTTCTCCATCCATGGAGGGGGTGTCCAGATATTAATGTTAGGGCAGTGTATGTCACTTTGGAGAGAACTGAGTTCAAATCTCTTCGGAGACTGGAGGAATTCTTAAAGGCCTCTTCGATCAAAGTTAGCGAATTATCACAGAGACGTCCCTTTTTGAAAATCTAGAAATTTTCAGTAAGTTAAATATGAAATAGCTCGATGAAAAATTACAGGTAAATGCAGATCCCAAAATTCTAGAAAATTACAAATTGTTACTTCCAAATCAAATATTTTTCCAGGTAGACTTACAGAAGACTTACGTAAGGTAAGTTAGGTTATGTGTGTTAAGTGCCGAAAGAAACTGAGGCTGTGAGGCGTCTGTATATTCTTTGTCGGTTTTCTGGACGAAAATTCCATGTTTCTGCGAGGAAAAACCACATGAAAATACTTTTGCGTCGTTTGACAATAATATGTATTAATCAAACGAATGAGTATTTGTTTTAAGGATTTATTTAAATCATGAATCTTGAATTAGTTAAAACAAATACAGATGTGGGCCACCTTGCAACGCGTATTAAGAATTCTTTTATGATTGAGTAAAGTCAGTGGATTTTTAGGAATTGTTCTATTTCACAGAAGCTCATTATTGATTCTTTGTTTTACTGGCTTCTTCTTTCTCTAGAGAGGTCGGATTTTCATTTTATTTATGTTTAAAGTAACATTTTATCACTCTCGCCTTGGTTTCCCCAAGTCAAATTTTGCAGCTTTCTGGAAACATCCATTTCTAATTTATACTGTGCATAATTTATTGTTTACCCTATAAATAATAAATACACCGTCAGCATCGGTGCATTTGGAACTCACGTGGGAGGCACTTTCAGTATTATTTCGTTCCTGCTTGATACTGTAACACGATATCAATATAAAAACATTGCGTAGCATAAAAATCCGATATTTGTTGAGAGATTTTCCAATCGTAATGCCTGATATAGAAATGTAGTCTTATTTTTTGCGATTTGGAGAAGTGTATCAGCAGGATTTCGTTGAGAACAAGATTCACCTGCTGTTGTTGAATTCCTGGCATGAATTTTGATGGTAGCCAAGAAGGATCTTTTACTCACTAAAGAAATGGCTTATCTTCATCCGTTTTTCGGTACACGTTATAACAGCTTCGTTCTGGCTAAATGGGTTTGATGGTATTTCGCATTGGAGATCCCTAAGATTCACCAAACGAATTCAGTTTTAGTCCATTTTGAACAATTTGGTTTACCGTTTGACGTAGCACGGATATTTTGTGTAGCGCACTTTTCTATTCTTACATTTTATCTCAATAGAAAGAACACCTTTATCTAGAGCAAAATAATACGATAATAAAAATAAAATATACGATGGAATGCCTTTTTTGTTTCAGAATGTGATTTTAAATCTTAGAATATGTTTCTGTTGAGTATTTTTTAACTCAAAAAGCAAATGTGAATAACAGAACTAGCATAGTCGTTTATTAATAATTATAACAAAATATCATAAGAACATAACAAGGTTTATCCAGTCTTAGATTATACCGAAAAATACTGTAGTCTCCTGGTCAAGGAACTGTCTCCAAAATCCTGGAATTTAGATAGATAAACACATGGTCTTCACTCGCAGTAGCACAGTTGGTATAATTGCCATCGTCCCCGCAGAGGGTATTAGAGGCCCAGGTTTGAATCTCTTCAATGAAACTAAGAATTTTTTAGATTCTATATGGCTTTAGTCGCTTAGCCTCAATATGGCCTTAGTCGCTGATGGTTCTAAAACCCTACAACAACATAAACAACGCTCCCATGATACGTTGTCGAAAGAGGACTCATCATATGAACACGTGGAAATATTCCACTGCAACTTTGTAAGTAGATAATCTTTAATTGGTGTAATAGATTGGTAAACAAAAAAATTACATAATTAATGGTAAAATTAAAATGAATATTCACGCACAAATGTGTTAAGGATGTCTTTTTGGACATCCTGCTGCAAAAATTACAGTTGAGCTGAAGAGCACTAAGGACACTGGATTGATAAAAGTCAATAAAAAATCGATAAAAATCAATATCGGTTATTATTGCTAAATAATATTGTAGATCCTGTTATTCTCTACAAATCGACACCAATTTCAACGTCCTATTTCTTCGCAATCCAAAGTTACCCTGCCCAAACGCCGCGCGGTGTCGTCATTTTCAGTGTTCACGCGCAAACGCTATCCCTCACCCCCTCACCGCTGCACACCCCCACTACCCACCATTTTAAATACGGACATAAACCCTCTATCCAACAAAATTTAAATCATTAGATTATCATTTATAGTTTACGAGATATAAGCGCGACAAATCTTGCCATTTTTTTGGTCGCTAGAGTTTTCGTAGAGAACCCCCTATACCGGACAGAACTTAAAAACGTATTCACGTCAAAAAAAAAAAAAACACAAAAACGAACCTTTGTATTAAGACAGTCACAGACAGAAGAAATGCAAATGGAGTTAAAAAAATGCAAAGAAAACTGTGGCGTGGGGTGATGACGTGTTACTTCGTTGAATAACAGACTGCACAGGATGTTCAACTGCAGTAATTTGAAGACGGATTGGAGAAAACGCGTGATCTATCAGACTTTGAAAAAGGCCTTATCATGGGTGCACTTTTAGCAGGAGCCGCAGGCCAAGAAACGAAAGGCACAACTGGTTTCTCAAAAGCTTCCATCTCAAACGTTTTTAAAAAGAAAACCAAAAAAAGAAATCCACCTGCAGTGGTTCCGAGAACGTCCTGATTGGACAGTGGAATAATGGAAGAAAGTCTTGTGGACAGACGAATGCCGACACACTTTGTTTTGCACTGATGGTAGGCAGAGAGAGTGGCGAGAACCTCACGAAGCGAAGGACCCTGCCTGCTTGTTAAGAAAACCCAAGCATGTGGAGGTGGTATCATGGTATGGGGAATGTTTTGTTGAAACGGACTGGGTTCGTTGATACCGGTGGAGGATCAAACGTCATCCAGGGAGATGCATTTTGTATCAGTACTGCACCCTGGAATGTTACACTTTTATCCCGATGATGATTTTATCGGGAAACTTTATGAATGGCAATGCAACAGCGCATCGTGGAATGTTCGGAGAACATGACACGGATTTCTACCGTCTTATCTGGCCCCCAAATTTGCCTGATCTCAATCCTATTGAGAATGTATGGGATATGCTGGAGAGAGCTATTGGGCAACGGTCCTCTTCCTTCAATTTTGTCGCGGCTACGCGATATTCTACGCGCTGGAAGAATGGTTACAATTAGACCAAAACGCACTAAAACACCTTATGAAATCCATGCCACGCTGAACACTTGAGAAACAAAGGTTCGTATATTTTGGCCACTGTGTGTAGTTACAAAGTTAGTAGTTGGAAATGAAGTAATACAGCCTGAAACCCTTCGGAGTAATGAACTATTGTCTGATGTCCAAAAAAGCAGATACAAAATATTTCGTCAGGCAGGGCGAAGTACAGAGCGAAGAAGAGAGCCCAGCCAGCACAAGTGGAAGCGAGTCGTAGTGGTCTCGAGCAACGATAAAAGCTAATTTAAGTGTGTTTCAATTTTATTTCAAATCCAGACACTTTATAAGCCAAAAAAATGAAAAATACTGGAACAGAAGGACATTAAAAGTACATTTACAAACGATACATCTAATTGTAGATCTGAAATTTTGCGTGCCCATGTTTGATTAAGAATTATAAATGAGAAAAAGGACTATAGGTTTAAAAATAAAGCTGTACTTGATTATATATTAAAATTTAGGAGTCTGCCAGTTATTGTTTATAATGGTACAACACAAGTAATTATTTTCTGAATAATTGTGAAATAAAAATTTGATGACAGAAGTGTACTATGATAGGACTGCCCATTATTTCTGTGGAAATGTTATTATCTATATGAAACATAGGCAGTTAAGATTTCGAGTGAAAAAGCCAATAAAAAAGATTGCGCAAGACTACTATTAGCACTGTCAGGAAACTTTTTTGTTTAATACTTGAATACTGATGACAGTTCAACAGAGAGAATAAAACGTGTCAACTGAGGTAGAATTATAAGAGAGAGAATTATATGAATAGAAACCTGGAGTAATTTACGTAACGTATGCATATATTGACCACAAATATATATTTCATTCAGTAATATGTGATTTATTAAATTTGTTTGTTGTCTTACCATGGTGTGACTGATTTATTAATTGTCTGCTAATTATCTGCTTCATATAGAGCACTCGTGGGTGGCACAGTTGGTAGAATAACCGTCCTCCCCCCATACCAGATGGAAAAGACCTGAGTTCGAATCCCGTCAATGAAGAGAGGAATTTTTATGGGCCTTTTCACCAACGTGGCCGAGTTAATCGGTCTCAGGCGAGGGTAGCGAGGTTTTCTCTCCAGGCCTCGGTCCAGAGCATGGTGGACTCCCCATCTTAATATGAGCTTCAGATTAAAACAGCAACTGCACAAAATGTGGAAACAGTCGCAAAGTGTTCAAGACAGGATAGCCTACTCTAGAGCCCGTGCAACATTCAACAAGCTGAAATCTCAAGCAATTAAGAATTATAAGGACACCAACCTTCGTAGAGGAAAAACCCCCTACTTTGAACGGCCTTCTGATTTCCCCCTAAAACTTCGACCTGACCAGTGGCTAGACTTTATATCTAGATTTGCCTCGAACTCGGAACAATGTGCTCATCTTGAGACACCAACAACTGAAATCCCACCTGACACGCTATCTGCAGTATCAATTTCCAGGGAACAGCTTATTGCTGCCATAAATTCTACACCAGCTTCTGCTAAGGCAGGTGCAGATGAAATACCCCAATTCATTATTAAATGTCTTAGCCCATACATTTTGGGTTCCCTTCTAACTATTTTTAATGCTATTTTGTCAAGTCATTTCTTTCCCCAGCAGTGGAACATCTACCTTGTGAAGCCTATACCAAAAATTCAATCTCCTGCTCTTCTTAAGCATTACCGGCCAACCTCCAACGCCTCAAGTCTTCGAAAACTCCCAGAAAAGGTACTTCTCCCCATTCTAACTAAACAACTTCTTCCACATCAGCCTCATCAAATCCACTACTCTCTTGCCTCATAGATCCACTGTGACTAATCTCTTAGCCACCACCAGCTCTATCCTCTCTGCGTTTAAATCTCATGCAGAGCTTGCAGTCACCTATGTAGACCTCGAAGCAGCTTTCGACTCAATAAACGTTCCTGCAATGCTGAAGCTACTTTCAGACCATTATCAAATCAAGGGAGACACTCTACAGTTCCTCACTTCACTCCTTCAAAATAGAATAATTCGGCTTACTGTCCACGGCCAAACATACCAGCGATGTGTCTCTTCAGGCGTGCTACAGGGTGGTGTCTTATCTGGGCTCTTGTTTACAGCGCTTATTTCGCCGCTTGTTGAGTCCAGGCATGATACTCTATCGTATGCTGATGATATGAAACTCCTCACACTGATTTCTCCACATGATGATCTTCTCATGATAACAGCATCAATTAACAATATACTCATTTGCAAACTACCTCAACCAGTTTGGACTAAAAATAAATCCAGAAAAGTCTGAATTTATGATATTCTCATTAAAGAAAACGCCTTCCTATATTCAGCCAACACTATGCAATTCCCCTATTCCCATCGTCAAGAAACATACTGATTTGGAGGTTGTTTTAATCCTAAGCTCTGCTTTGGTAACCACATGGAAAAGCTGCTCACCCAGGCAGCTCGACTCCGATGGATGGTCAAACAGCATTTGCATTATATTAATGAAGTGACAACTACTAGAAAATATATAAAAAAGCACAGTATACTCTCCGCTTCTATATGCTGCAGAAGTATGGGCATCTGCTGCCCCTAGCACAATTCGACCACTCTTTTCTACTGAGTTGGCTCTTAAAATGGGCCATAAAGAAACATAAACTTCCTCCACAGTTAAGGACAACTGAAATGTCCAGTTTGATAAAAATTCACAGGCTTCCCACGCTGATTAGGATGAAATGCCTTAACACAACTATAAAAATGATCACTGGCAAGATCTCGGCACCATCATTCTGGGACCTGAGCGCTTGGAGAGTCCCTCAGCCTTCCCTCAGAGCGCCTCCAACTCTGTGCCCACATCTCAGCCGTCTCCACCTATCCGATAGGTTTCTGCAATTTCAGCTACTTTCATGTGCCCAGTCTTTGGATGCTGACCTTAATAAGTTTTCTTGTAATAAGGAGTACAGACGCCGCATCCTTAAATTGTACTTCCCTGTCCCTGATCCTTCTCCTTGAAGCTCGCCTTAATGCCGCAATCCAGCAATACGACATGAAGATGGTTTACCAACCAACCTTGCAGTTTTCCACCTGTATATTCTTTGTACATTGTGATGTTTATAATTGTATTATACTTCGAGTGTTGAGCTGTATTTACTTTTATTCGCCTAAAAAAACCTTAGTTTTATATACACACCCTAGAGCCTGGAGTTTTGAGACACAAGCAATCAGAATTGTGTTTCTGTGTCCACATGTGGCGTCAATAGACTAGAAGTCGCTTTAATAAAAAGAAAGGAAAAAAATATTATCTTGAAATTAAAAGTATCCAAAAATAAACGGGCGACCACAGTGTAAAGAACAGAATTCAGTATTCGTTAGATAGAGATCAGCACCTGCGGGAATATTCTGTTTATGCTTTTTCTACCAAAGTAAACAATTTTTTTGAGAGAGAGATTATTAAACTTCAATTTCTATCGCTGGCCATGGTTTATTTAGCAACCTTCACACCCACCAAGATTTGGCGTTGTTGTGATCACGTGGTTCTTTTATTTCCATAAGGTTCTGAGAAACAGAAGCTGGTTACAAATACACGAAGATTCAGGCTTGATGATTCATAAAGTCCTCTGACAGTTTCCGGATGTTGCAAAAGTCTTTAGTTTGTCACGCGGGTCTTTAATGTCCATCATCGCAATCCTATCTTTAGAAAACTAGCTTTATGGCAAGAAATCGTAACGTACAGTGGAGGATATGAAATGTAATGTGTTGTCTTGTCTAAATCGAATTATTATCTTTGTTTCTGTAAATGGAAACCAGCAAAAGAAGATTGAATATACGCAGTGATTTCTAATTGTTTTTGAAGAACAGATACCGGATAAACAAAGCTAGTTGAAAACAAGAAAACGTATATGTAGAATTAAACACGAACATAACATAAAAAAATGAATATTCGTGTAAACGTTATACAATACGGAAGGGATCTAAGACCAAGTTTTTCAAGGATGGTTGGAATAAGAGATCGAGAGGAGAAGAAAAATGCCACAGTGATGGGGGCTGGTGTCATTGTTCTGATGTCATTATTTATGAGATTTTCCTACGTAAAATGATCTCCCATCAGATTATCGGGTGATGAGTGGTCGTACTCGTTAGTAATGTTTGTTGGTAGTGCGTCTCATTGCTCTGTAATTAAGTGCCTGTGTATCGAGGTGTTGACACGATGTCAAGGCCTTGATGGTCACACGAAGCTGTGGTTTTCGAGGACACTGAAAAACGGTAAACTGTTTACAATTACATGCGCGTGTTCCTCGTGTAAACCAACACCTGAAAGATTTATAAGGTATATCGAACACTTTGTCGCTTGTTGGTGAGACCTTCAATTTGTCACAAGATCCTTAGACGCCATCGTGTCTCTAAGTATAGGGATCGCACTCGCTCAAGAAAGTGATCCTCGTTCATCATAACACGTAGCCTGCGAGTGGATAACAACCCATTTTGACGGTGTTTAGGCAGGAAGTCAGTTCAAGCTTATTAGAAACTTGATCTACCCATCAGCTGTAAAATTATTTACCTAAGAAGACCTTTCCATGTTTTCATAGCTTTATAAAGTGCACTTTATTAAGTTCTCTATGCAACTTGTCAATCCTGGTTCGCTTGAGGCCAGTAAATCACGCGTGGTTGTAAGAATACCATTTTATTACCAGTATTCTTACTCTTTATTGGATGCCTTCGCTGCAGGAGAGTGACTTCGACTGTTGTTTTTCCATATCTTGTGAAAAATTTCTACTGTTGAAATAACAGGAATTTTTTAGGCTTTTTGGAGTATTGCCCCAGTAGCCTGATTAATTATTTATAGTGAAAAAAGTCGTCAGTGCCCATGTAGTAGGAGTTGCACTAAAATCAGCGCCTATACTATACCATTTCGTGGTATAGTATAGGCCTACTAACGATATATCCACCCTCCAGCCGTGTGTGGTGGACACGAGGTAATTTGGATGTATGGCTGACAGGAGGTTCATGCACACTTTCTCCTTATTGGTGAAAGTGTGTCTCGATTTAAACATTTTCATGCACACCCCCATTGGCATAAAAACGTATCAGCCGAGACTCATCCCACCACGTGATCTTTTTCCACAGTTCCACAGTCCAGTCTTGGCTCTAGCTGCAAGACTGGACAGGGGAACTGTCATGGAAAATCGTTGATTCGATTCAGCTAAATCAGTTGAAAATATTATCGATGATTTGAGTCAGTTCATTCAACTGGATGACTCGAATCATTTAATAATAACCTACTAGCCATCAACACTCCACAGAGATTGGTTATTCTAGTGTTATCGCGATATCCTTCGGTATCGGCAGTATGATTTCAAATAACTTATTTTAATAACATTCAACAACGATGCAACTTTCCTTCAAAACATCACAACTTTCTCGATTGACTCCTTACTAACATTGAACCAACCACTAAGATATTGAACTCATTACTTAGTGCTCCTTAAACACCCGTATATATTTTGAACTTAAAGTTAAGACTTATAAATTAAGAAATTATATCACAGAAAGACTATTTAAAAACGTAAATTGAAATAAAGTTAGAGAAAGCAGTCAGAGCATCTGATTAGTCTCTCTTTTTAAAACCCCAATAATTTATGAACTTTAGAAGTCCCAATAATTAAGAATAGTATATGATACTACATATATATGATAATAAGTGGTTTCCCACTATGACAGAAACTACTGAGAGCTACAAGAAATATGTTATAAACCTTCAAACCTAACTAGCTAATTCTAAAAACTTAAAACAGCTTCTGATTATACTTAGACAGTTAGTGAAGTTAAATAATTAAGAAGGATACTTATAACTGTCCATCTATAAACTGAAATTAGAAATTATTAGAATAATTTATGCAGTAAATCAGAAGAAAACAAAGAGAGTCTCTTTGTCTCTAGGAAAACTGGATATTCTTTCTCACTAGAAAAATATCTTATGAAGCCATAAAGCAGATTATTGCTCAACTAACCATGCTATATAGTAGGGAGTCCGATAAAATTCAAATTACATTCTTGAAACACTGCTTTATAGTGCTTTTTTTCAGTAAATATTACATTTAATTAAGTTTTCATTTAAAAGAAGTGATATATCATCAGGCTTAGTAAACTTATTTAATACCTTTTATATAAAAAAGGAGAGAAAAAATTGAACGTTATCGTCTAATATGTCTAATTAATAGTTATATAAGGTAACAGAGAATGTTGTCTTTGTTCGGATAGCAGCCTATTTTTAAGCACGTTAGCGTATATGGTTAATGCGCCTGTTGTCTTAATTATGTCCGTCCGTCCGCATGTAATAACTAGACTCTCAGTGGTTGGATTTTTATGAATTTTATATTTGACTCGTTTGGAACGATTTATTGAGCTTCTGTAATTTAATTAAAATCGACCCAATAGAAACCCAGAAAGTAATATTATTATTATTATTATTCATTTATTGTAAACGAATTCTCTTGATAAATAAAATTGTATTGTATTGTATTGTATTGTATTATTATTATTATTAAATTAGCTAGTCTATTAAATAATGTACTTATTAATGAATATAATTCGCATCTAAAATCAATCAGTTGAGTCATCAGCTTTTCAATGAGATAATGAAATTATCAAATAAAATAGATCTGGAATTTTTTTGATAATTTTAATAAGTAACGAACAGCTGAAAATAATTTTTAAAAATCGACTTCGTTTATATAAGACAGATATTGTTTACTTCTTTCAATATTGGTTGGTCTCTGTAAGAATAAATCTTGAAATAAAAAAGCAAAATACTTTTAAAAGAAAAGAGAAAGCGTTGTAAATAAATAAAAGTTTATATCTGCGTTAGAAAAAAGCTCAGTAGTTGAATAACATACCCACTGTAAGATGATTTGGCAGTGAGTTGGTGTGAATATTGTGCTGCCATCTATCGGCAGGAAAACAAAACACATAAAATGAACAATTTTACTTTGGAATGAGTTATTGGATTAATTTGTTAAGTTTGACAGATAAACGCTAATAGATGGCGCTCTTTCTGGAATTTCACCAAAAGGCGAATTATGCCAATTTTAATATGTGATATTTGTTCTTATATAATGAAAGAATAATGCCAAGAATAACGAAAATTATATTTGCATAATTATTAATTTTTTTATTTTATTAATAAGCTAAACAGCAGGTAAATTGGCTTTATTTTTATGTGTGTTCCATTTAACTTAATATTTTTTGAAACTTTCCAGAAATATTAATGTTAGGGTGACCTGATTTTAAGGGAAGAAAATAGATACAATTTTTTATTTTCGGTTCGAGTAAAATTATCAATCAATTGGAATAGAACAGTTTAGGTACAGTTATCACGTTTCATATAAGAGAACGTTCACTATAAAAACATAAATAAAAATTCATTTTGTCCAGATAAGTATATACATAAATAATAGTCACATTATTGCATTGAATTATTTTCCAGTCTAGTCGAGAATGATGCTAATCGGCATGATAAATAAACAAGATTATATATTATTAATTTTATTAATAGTAATTATTAATTTTAACCACTTAATTTAATCAAGAAAAATATATATTGCGTACAAAATCGAGGCATGTTTTCAACGTAAATTTGATTATACAGTACGGCAAAAACAAATTTTTCTTAGCCACCAGAACTATAGGAAACTGATTCCTGAATCTTCTGTTGTTGCTGCCATCTCTCGTCGATATAATGAACTAATGGAATATTTGTACTCGCATTGTTCTGTGGCTGATAATTTTTTTTTCATTTATAACATCTTTTTTTTTTAAATAAATTTTCAGCGGCATTTTAGTAATTAATTTCTAAATCTTAGTGAATTAACCTCTTTAACAAGAGATTAATTAGCAGGATTCTGTTGGATGTGCTCTTAAAATTAATAATAACTGGAAAATAATTATAATTATAATAAAAAAATTTGCGTGTGACTCATTCATTCTCCTTTGACACCAACGATGGCCTCAAAGTGACATACAACTGTCTTGTGAAACTCCAAGTATAGAAAAGTGTAACCGAAAATGATAGTCCAGGAGGTATATTCCTCTATTCCTCCAGCAGAATAGTGACTAGTTGAGTTACCAATGTGGGACATGTTAGCAATACCCTCCCCAGACATTCCAATTCATCTTGTACGTGTTCCATAAGGTTCAAATCGGGCTTCTTCTGCGCTGGCCACTCCAATTTTTGTACTTTCATGTCAATAAATCATTCTAGAACAGCAACAATGATATAGGTACGGAAATTATTCTCTTGAAATAAACTGTACCAAAGAATTACCATATTGTAGGAAGCATGGAACTGTCCAAAATATCCACGCAATCACTAAAGGTCTTGGGCCACACCATAACTCCACCTCCTCCGAACTTCATCGTTGGCTCAATGCATTTCGACAGAAGACGTCCTACAAACATTCTCCACACCGATATCAGCCTATCTCATGGGAATAGGCTGCAGAGAGATTCGTCATCCCATAGACTCATGAACGCGCGTTGGTGGCACCCTGTAAAGCGAGATTGCTGATTGCAGTTGATGATGCCATAGTGTCATGGTGTTGAGGGTAAGGTGCCACCGGTGGTTAATCAAAACTGCGCCATCGGTATTTTGGGAAGTAAACAGATCTATGTGAATGTCAGAAATGTGAGTGTTGTGTGGTTTCTGTAGAGTTGTGCTGTGTTGCTTGATGATGTTTGGCTTATGCACTGCCGCTCTCCCATGAAAACCGAGGATAAAGAGCTTTTTGCGCAGTGTTCATACAGACTTCAACCCTCTTACACCTTAAACTCCAGATTGATGTTTTGCAAGGATGTCTGAGGAGATTTTCGTATTTCCCTTACAAGTACCCTCTGATCATCTGCAGTGAGCATCCATGGTTTTCGTGCACGTTGCTGGACAGAAGTGGTATCATCATCATGCTTCCATTTCAAGAGAAAATCACCGATGGTCAACTTTGGATGGTATGGTCAATTGTACAAATCGACATGCCAGAATTTTTCTTGCTTATTTGCCTGATTTCGGTGTTTTAATGCGTTTTGGTCTTATTGTAACCATTCTTCCATCAAAATATCCTATAGCTGAGAAAACGTTGAAGGAAGAGAACTTCGTTGCCGAGTAGGCTCTCCAACATATCCCACACATTCTCAATAGAACTGAGATCAGGCTAATGTGTGGCCAGATAAGATGGTGGAAACCCATGACATGTTCTCTGAACCATCCTTGCACGATTCTGGCAGGATGCACAGTTGCATTGTCATCCATAAAGTTACCATCACTTTCGGAATAAAAGTGTAACATTGCAGAGTGCAGTAGATCTGATACAAAATTCAATACTCCCTGGATGACATTTGATCTTCAATGCTGACTAGAAATTACATCATGAAAATAGATTTATTTGGTTACACTTTATCATAAATCAGATCTACTGCCTGCCTTGACCTCCGAATGTCGAGGTTGAGCCCAGAAGTGGATGGCATTTATCCAGAAGAATATCCAATCCTACTGTGCCTAAGTAAAGCTGTATTAATATAGAGAGAGACGAAGGAAAATATAAGTTCTGGAAACAATATTTATTTTTACTGATTGAATATTCAATGCCTGATTTTCGAACTGTGTTGGAGTAAAAATGCTTCTGTTCAATATGCATTTACGTATGTAAATATGTTGTAGACTTAAATTGTGTTCAAGAAGTTTTATCTTTCTGTATACCAGTTAACTCAATCTGTTCGTTATTACACACACACACGCATACACCTCCACTCTTAAACTAGGCGTGAACCTTTTTTCTAGAATATTAAATTAAGCCATCGAGCACACCCAAACTACTTTTGCGTTTGCGCGCAGATGAATTAATTTCGGAAGCAACGCCTGACAACTGTTTCTTCAAAAATAATTACTATCGGAGATCACGTGATCTTAAACATTTTTATGATTAACAATTTCCTGTTATTTGTTTTTGCGTTCACCTCTTCTGCCCCACAAGGCTTCGCTGTTAAACTTCCTACGTAAAATGCTATTTGCATCGTGAGAATGCTGATAACTGCTTAAAGATTCTTAATACAAAAGAATTATAGAAAAAAGAAATAATATAAACAAGGGGAGAGAGAGCACATGCAAAAAAAAAAAAAAAAAAGAGAGAAAAATCTGAGAAGAGAAACTTGGAAGATAAAAAAGCATCTCACTGTCTATAAAAGTAGTCATGACCATTCGTGAGAAATAGGATGCTTCGTGGACTGTTTGATAACAAAAATAAATGCACATCATCGATTGGCATGGTACAAAACATTGAACTTGAACTGTGGATCAGTGGAAATCGGTGCCTTGGAGAGATGAGTCACGCTGCTTGCTCGTTCAGTCTGATGGACATGTTTGGTGGGGAGGATTCTGAAGAAGGCTTACTACCCGAGCGTGTTGTCCTTCTTTCGAAATGGGGAGTTGGGAGGACTCTTGGACTTGGGATGTTTCTCGTGGTGTGGACTAGTACACTGGTTCCAGTACATGAAATCATGAATGCTGCGTCCTACATTGATATTCTGGACAATTTTATGTATCCCAGATCGTGGAAATTTATGGAAGCGGCGCTTACATCTTCCACAAGACAGTAAACCATGTCTCAAAGCAAAGATTGTGAACATCTGGTTTGAAGAAAATAATATCCGAAAATTGCAGAAGGCAGCACAGACCATCAATCTCAATCAGGTGACATCTTTTGGGATAAAGTGGAATGCAAAATTAGGGCAGAGACGGTCCTCTTCGTTAATGAGTTCAAGAAAGTTTCAAAAAGGTGGGGGTGGAGCAAATACCACCATCTTTCTACAAAAAATTAGTAGAAATCCTTCTACAAAGTATATAAACAAAAATAATGAAAAAAAAAATTAAATAAAAAGAAGAGCATTTGGAGTTTGCCTCACTATTTCGGCGTAAGGGTTATCAAATATTATCAGATGTCTACATCTCAAATATACCGAGCATGTGCGCGTTCTTGTAGCATAAAGAATACAAAAGAGATAATGTATCGAATACATCCTTGTATGTAGAGGGTGATTTCGTACGCTATCTTGTATAGAGTCCTCTGGATATGAAACAGCAGGCAGTTACGCCTACAGTCAGAGCGATTGTTTTACTGGATTAAGACGTAACATTAATCATATGGATTAGTTACAAACACCGTCCTGGTCTGAGCATTACAACTTCGAATAAGTCCCATCTCCTGTCCTGTAGAACGATACTTGAAAATGTAATTCATCTGACGATTTTGTGATGGACATCACTTCTGTGTGTTTGTGCGTGTGTTTGCGTGTGTGTGTACATTCGCACGATAGTTCTGCTGACGACATCTGGTGTGTTTGCGAACCGCCACCAGGCGCTGATATGAGACAACGGAGGAGGGTATTGATTTCTACGACCAATTAGATCAGCGTATAGAAACCACTCCTGTGAAGTGTTGACAACTTCTGACATGGGCAAAATGATTAGAAATCCCCCCCGAGGATAACTGGAAGATATATTTACTTGACCAGCCTATGGCTGGAAACATTTCTGGAAATGTATCATTAAAGTACGCAAAGTTATGGAAAGTCATAAGAAAATATAAAGTACCATCAATGTTTCTTATTGAAAACAGATCTAGTCACAAATACGCACTACTTTAACAAAATTATCGAACCATCCCAGCGATTACAAGAAAGAAATCTTTAAGGTTTCGCAATAACCGGATAAGATATTTAGAGGGATAAAAAGCGGAGAAATCCTACGACAAAAAGATACAGATTGATTATTTTGAAATTATACACGGAATTTATGGTCATTTAGTCCCAACAAATGAATTAAAAAGAGTCAAAAGGAATTTCATAAGCTTCTTAAAATGTCATATGTGTTACTTGATTTGGAACCGATTCATCACTTAAAGGAACGATCCCGTTCCAACCAACTATGTGAGGAGAAATGTAGTATTCGATTGAAATTAAATCGGGAAAGAGAACTTTTCATCCAGATAAGTTTTCTCCAGAGTTCTGTCAAATTCTTTTTTTTTTAACTTCACAAAAACAGAACAAATATCGCTGTCCCAACTTTAACGATTTTTTCCCCCTCTCTTTTCGTAAGAAACACGCACGACTCGCCAGGCGAACAAAGGGAGACCAAATGGCGTTCCCCGAGCGGCCAATGGCATCGAATGAAACATTGTATAATCCAAGGAGCTAGCAACAGCTCCAAATGTCACAAAACGCTTCCATGCCATCACCCAATCTCGTGTTATCACAAAGGAACAATGTCCTTCGCGTATTATGTTTCAAGGGTTCACACCAGAGGTCATGGCGCGCTGTTTATATTGAGGAAGTTCCGAGTTGACTATTGATTCAAACGTCAGAGGCGTCGTACTGCGAGAAGTTATTAATTTTTGCTTCCATATCAGCACACTTGTGACACACCACGGGCGTGCTCCATCTTTCCCCTTTTACACAATTAAAGAAGCCGGCGTTTCCTTCCTAACATCGGTTTGACGTTCCTCACTTGACTGAGGTCTAAGCGATAAAGGTGACGTCAAAGATCCAGAAGAAAGAGTCGGAATTTCCGAATATGACTTCCGTGTTGTAGTGCAGTCGAAGTAATGGTAAAAATCTATTTTGTTTTGGGATATTGCGTTGGTCTTCTAACATTTTTCTTTTCAAAGGTTAGCAGTAGATCAAATTATGAAACTGTGGGCTGACCCAAGATTCCATTAAGTTTTCCCAATTGGTTTTTTAATTCCTGCGTCTCTAATTTCTTTGATTGTTGGAGTGTGCTGCTAACCGCCTTCTATATATTAGTAACTTTATCCTTTTGCATTATGGAAATAAAACTAGATAAAACTTTAAAGCTCCAAAAAAAAACAAAAAAGAAGAGATATTCTTCAAAACGGATTATTCCTGCAATTAGGTTTCTCAAATGATCCTTCTATAAAAACAGATAGTTTATGGCTAAGATGAGTTGGTCTCCCTCTGGCAATGAAAACAACATCTTTGGTGTTGATGTTTATCAACGTTTTAAGATCTCAGCTGTCCTAAAGCGACATCAAATTGGTTACCAACTCACGCAAGCATTTTATGACCATCCACATAGCCGTAATTTGCAAGAGTTCAGTTCCGTTTATTGAATGACAGATAGTCCTGAAAGAGAGAAATACAGTATATAACATAGGTAAAGTATATATCTTCAGATCAGGATGTTTTTAGAACTTGCTATCGTGTTGAGTTGCCCTGGCAATGCACTACTTTCAAGCAGATGGATTCGCCAAAAAGGTTAATTGGCTATTCGCTTAAAAGACGTGACATTTATATGACAGGCTATTTCAGGAATAACCGATCCATCATCAAATAGCAGGTGGTTTCTAGCGATGCCACTCACCCAAAACGGACAGCCTTTGAGAACTTTGAAAACGAAGGAACAATAATTTTTTGGGTCAGTTGAATATTTATAAATGAACAGTACCCTACTCTTAATTTATCTGTGGGCGGCTGGAATTTAAATATATGGATCGTTTGTGGTAATTTCTAATGTGGTATATGTAATTTACGATTGCGGTATTTGAACTGAACAATATTTAGCTTGCAGGATGTATAAAAAATTGGACTAACTAGTTCACTGAAAACATAAGGAGAAACTTGAATACAGTATTTTCTATACAAGAAAGATACAATTATTATTTTGTATGCAATATAATACAGTATTAGTATGGACAATTTGGATAATTGAGGTTTCGAAGATTCCTGGTTTTGGTTTTTTAATTTCCAGAAACTGGGTTTTTCATTCCAGAAATAGAAAACCGTCCACAAAATACATTCACTCTAAAGATACAATATATCTTCCCTCAGTTTCCTCGATCGATGCATAATCCGGAAACAAACTCTCATCCAGTGGAAATGGATTAGGTTCAATCCTTGTCGTCGGTATAACTTTCTTTATAGGATGAAAGAAGGCTTTATGGACTATTTTCATTGCCCTTGTGGTAGCACAGTTGGTAGGATCACCGTCCTCCCCACATCGGGTAAAAAAGACCTGAATTCGAATCCCGGGAGACATTTTTATAGGTCTTTTTCACAAACTGGCTGAGTTAATCGGTCTCAGACGAGGGTAGCGTGATTTTTTCTCCCGGAAACTCGGGTTTTTCGTATAGCAAACAGAAAATCGACCTCAGAACACATGCAAATTACGGACAATATATACGAGCAGCACGGCCTTAGTTGCCGATGCTCTTAAACCCACCAACAACTAACTATTTTCATCTATGGCCGGGTTAGTCAGTTTCGGGAGTTGGGTGTCATCGGTTCTCCTCTGAACTCAACCATTTCCTAACAGGAGAACTGACCATAGAACATACATTGTACAGAAACGCTAAATGCACTTCGTTCTAAATGTTCATAATAAGTATTGGAGCTGGTCCTCATCGAACCAACAGTGAAATTTCGTAATGTTATTTTAGGAGTGCTATTTCTTGAAACGGTTTTAACATGGTTTGACAGGGATTTATGGGGATACTGTAAGAATGTTTAGTACGCGTTAACTAGTTCCGAGTACTCTTAGAAGAGTCTCGTTGCCCAGCAACCAACACTGCACAGTGGAGGCTTCAACAATCGAACCAGAATTGGTATGCAGATCATACACGCTGATAATGCGAGTTTATTTTAATCAGATGTTCATGACACTTTTACCATTAACCTATAAAACCACAAACGACAGGAGGAAAAAGGAAAACGTTCAGTTTTCCATGACGAAATTATGCTTTTACTCGACTGCAAGACATATCGCAGTACTTTGCTTCCCAAAGCACGTTTTGCTCCCGAAACTGAGGTAGTAACCCGAGTCAGCCTCGACAAAGCTATTCATTGAATGTAATAAAGTTACACGCAAGAAGCAAAGCAAACCTCTCTTTGCATTCTTCACGGGGAGGATATCCTATTCACTAAAATGGCGTCTTGCGAATTTGTAAGCGGAAAATTCCCGCATAAAATTTGCATAATTGATAATTATTTCCGCAGAAATTTAAGTGGATCCGCAAAAGTAAACTTTGAAGGCAACCGAGGTGTGCCTCGATGTCGTGATGTTGTAATTCACTTACAGAAGTTTCCTCGCTTCTTTGCTGCTGAAAGGACTGCAGGAAGTTTGATGATAGTTTCGGCCCTTTCAGGAAGTAAATGTTTATTGGGAACCGACCAACAACTCCCGGGCTGAATATTTGAAAAACAATTTAAAACTCTAATCAAGGGATGGTTTTTTTTCTCTTATGCAATCTCACACGTCATTGGTGTGGCCAAATCACACCTCACAGAAAGCTTTCCGAGAAAAAAAAGAAAAAGAAAAACAGCCCCAGTTTACAATCTATATATTTATATTGAGGGCACAATACGCACACCATGAAAGAATTTTATAGATATATTTTACGTATAGGTGTTTTCAATTCGAAGTCATTCTACATGTTTAAATGGGAGAGCTCAACCACTCCAGATAGGTCACATCACAGAAGTCGATGCTCGAAAATACGGTCACGTGACATCAGTACGGCTTATGATTCCCTCCAACAAGTAAACAGGCCTGACAGCGGTGAACCACGCTCCATGTAAGGGTGTCTATAACATTCTGTGACAGCAAATCACATTTTTCCACCAGCGCAGACCTTAGCTGAGAAAGTGACCGAGGAGTTGGCTGTCGGCATGCAAAGCGATGCTCAAGGACGCCCCACACATGTTCAATCGGATTTAAGTCTGGTGATCGTGCTGGCCACGGCAGTAGTTGGATATCTTAGATTTAAAGATGTTCCTCCACCACTTGAGATGTGGAGTGATGTTGTCATGCATCAAAAGAAAATCTGGGCCAGCTGCAGAAGTCTCACACTAGGGTTCGAGGATCTGTTCTCGGTACTTCTGCGAAGTTACGTTACCCCTACCAAAAACCTGAAGAGGGGTGCAGCCGTTGATTTTACCCCCTTCACCGTAAGTGTCTCTTTCTCTGATGTCGGAGGGATGGTACAGCGTTCCTTGTTGTCTCCGGATGGATGATATAGCATCTAGAATCTGTTTATAGACTAAATCGGGAATCGTTGGAGAACAGAACTTTACCCCATTTGTCAGGGATTCAAGTCACATATTCACTAGTTTCGATGAGCTATGCAGTGGTTTGGGGTTAATGGGATTCAAATTCAAATTATTATATTAGGGCCACCCGTTATCTCTTATATATACCCATATATGTATTATGATTGTAAATTTTGTGTGTTCTCTGTTCGATTTACCTGTTTTGCTGGACGATAAAACCCCAGTTTCTGAGGAAAAGAACATTGCTGTCTACGCCTGAGACCGACTAACTCAGCCATGGAGTGAAAAAAGCCCACAAAAGTCCCTCTCGTCATCGACGGGATTCGAACCCGGGCCTTTTCCACCCAGTGTGGGGAGGACGGTGACGATACCACTGTGCCACACGTGGTTAATGGGATACAAACTACTGGCTTCCTTGCGTAGAGTCTACTTGAGTTGAGCCTTATTAACACAGTCTGGCTGGAAATGTTTTCACTTGTGGCCCAGTAACCTCAACAGGCAGTTGATGACAGTACATTGTAGCTTTCCATTTTGCTGTTAGATCCAGATAGCGGTCTGTTCTGGTTGAGAAAGCCCTCATGCGACTTTGGCCAGCACTTCTTGTAATGGTTCCTGTCTCCTGAAACTGCTTACATCGTGCCGAGACAACTGCCTGACACATTAAACCAATCCTACAAAGTCAAACCGGTTCCAAAAACCAAATGTCCAAAGTTACTAACTGATTTCGATCCAATATCCATCGGATGCTCCATCCTGAAAATTTTTGAAAAGCTGTTACTTCCTGCAATAATAGACCACTGCTTCAGTGACAGGCCGTCACATCTCCACACCTCACTGCAACATCGATCTACTATAACAAACCTGATTGACACACTGTTTCGCATTCAACATGCCATCAGTAAGAGATCTCAAACAGTCATAATCTTTTTTTACATAAAATCAGCTTTCGGCAATGTGTCAATTCAAACACTGCTGCATATGTTATAGAATTATTTCAAGGCAACAAACTCATTAATTTCCATCTTCCGTAACATCCTTAACGAAAGGATACTCATTACAACCCATAGTCACTACCAGACCATGAAGACAGTAAGAAGAGGAGTACCACAAGGTGGGGTCTTGTCTACCACGCTCTTTGCACTCATCTTAGAACCATTTCTATCGAACTTTACAAACTTCAGCTCTTACGCTGACGACTTGAAGCTGTTCGTAATCTCTGATGCTATTAAAAGCGTTCAAGAAAAAAATCAAAATACTGCTGCACAAATTAACCAACTTGTTGACTATTTACATATGGCAGGGCTCCAACTAAATCAAAAAAAGTCCTCCCAAAGAGCTATCATCAAGAATCGGAGAAAAATGATATTCAAGCTGTAATAAATGGCAATAAAGTCAGCAAGGCATCATTGTAAAGTTCGCTAGAAATGATTCTAAGATCATTCCACACGGCTCTTGGTCTCACCTGGGATGAAAACCTTACTTTCCAGGACTATTTCATATATACAAAGAAGAAAACATAAGTAGCCTTCTGGGCGATCCGTCAGGAGCTTGTTGGTTGTCAGAATACGTCCTTCATTTGCAAATGCATTGAGAAGTGCCTCACGCCCATCGCTTTATACATCTGAGCTATGGTCCTCAGCCACATCAAGTATTGCAAATAAATTCCTGGCAATTGAATATTTGGTTCTGACGTGTTGAACAGGATCCATGATAGCCCATTCGCCATCTCTAGATATATACTACATGCAAATATGAACATGACACCATGGAAAATCAAAATTCTGGAAAAGAACTTCGTCGCTCTTGCCAAACTACTGACTAATAGGATAGATTCCTCCAACGCCCAAGAAATCATCTCGGCATCAAGTACCCATCCTAGAGAGCGACGTAATCGACGTTATAGGTGGACTCTTACCAACCTCGTCTGCTTTAGAGACACATTCCCAGCAAATATTATTGAACATTTTAACCAGCTGCAAATTGACTCCAAAAACTATTGGATGACAAGAAATACAGGAAGAATATCCTAGAAGACTTGCATAGAAGTCTTTGCCTACAGTGAATCCTGAGATGATCATGTCACTCCATCTACCAGTCCATCACATGCCATCTATGGACACATACATTCAGGAACACCTGTACTTGAAGACTTTTACACTCTGTCTTTTTAACAGAGGGTAACTGAATTCATATTGCAAACTTATTTTTCCTGTGTATAAATGTTCAAACCTGAGTTATCTCCCATGTTAATATATATATATACTTAAACTATACCAACTCCAGTCAAGTGCATTGTCAAACACTGTCAATCGTCCTTTTAATGTATATGTTTTTCAAATTATGTTTTTATAAATCTAAATATGTTTTTATAATTCTATGTACATCCTTCTAGCCAACCAGCTGTACAGGGGTGAAATCAAACTTAATAAACTGAATAATAATAATAAGAAGAAGAAGAGAAGAAGAAGAAGAAGAAGCTAGCAAGGAAATACCAGTTGATCGAAGAAAGTGTACAGTACTACAAGTACGAACCCCAGGCAGTACTAGAGACCACAACCCACAAGCTGTACTGGGACCGCGCCATAATAACGGATAAGACCATCCCGCACAACAGACCGGACATAACCCTTGTGGACAAGAAGGAAAAGGCTACCTATCTAATTGACATAGCGGTATCCAACACTGGCAAACTGCAGAAAACCCATGGGAAAAAATGAGGAAGTCCTCTATCAACAGTAGTGCCACTGAACAAAGTGAACCCTTGGCATTAGAATCAATTGCAAACAATACAGGCAAATCTCCAGCTTATCAAGAACACTATCCATATAAACTAAATATGGCCGAATGTCAGAGTTTTATTTAAAATATATTGAAACAAATACAAATGCAGCAACAGTAGACTGAATGATAACGCAGACCGCATGACTGCTACATAAGGATTCAATTTTGGTTAATACTAAATCAGAATTAAAAACAATGATTGCGGCTCTCACTTCTGGACAATCATTATATATGACCCTACAAGAAAGGGGATAACCAACTATCTTATCATTCGCATTATAACGATCTTGGATACAAGCAATATCGATATTTTCTCGTTGACATACAATTTTTATTTCATCCGCAACAGATCCAGAATGCTGCGCATTCAGTTGCGTTATTTTAAAACCTTTAAACGAACTTATATTGCGAGTGTACTGATTTAGTAATTCGGACTGTTGGTCATAGTTGCGAAAGGAATCAGCCGTACGCAGTTAAATTAGTTCCCGAAAATCATAGCGCCCATCTACCAGGCCATAAGGAAGGTAGACAAACGGCATACCCTCAACCGCCCACCCAGACGAAAGAAATGAAGACAGAAAAAAGGAAAGAAGGTACTCCATGACAAGGACTACAATGACCTCCATCAAGACTACAGGGATAAGGAGCTTCCATCGCATGGCTCACAAGCGGAATGCTCTTCCCCGAGCCTGAAGGAATCATGCTTGCCATCCAAGACCAGGTAATCAACACCAGTAATTACAGAAAATACATCGCCATGGACCCTGGAGCGACAAACGACACATGTAGCCGATACCACCTTGTCCTAGAAACAAACCAGCATATTACTGCGGAGATGCAGGGTAATAATTCAGACGCAGTAACTCATAGGCACGACCTGGTTGCCAAGATAATACAGCAGAATCTAGCAAAGTAATACCAGTTGATCAAAGTAAGTATACTCTATCAAAAGTACGAAACTCAGGCGGTACTAGGAGATCCCGACCCCACAAGTTGTACTGGGGCCGCGCTATAAGAATGGACAAGGTGGTCCCGCCTAACAAAACAGAAAATAACCCTCACTGACAAGGCGGAGAAGAATACCTACTTGATCGCTATAGGTGCTCAACACCAGCAACCTCCAGAAAATCTACAGTGAAAAGATTAGAAGGTATGCAGACCTTAGACTAGAAATCAAAGAGATGTAGCATATGGACAAGTAACGAATACCCCGATCACCGCTTTAACCATCGTCATAATGCCAATTGGTCGACATAAAACCTAACAGCAATAGGCATTCCAGAGAATACTTGCAAGGAACTCCAGAAATTAATACCTGTAGGACAGTCAGAGAATTTCTCGACCAATAATAATAAGCGAACATAACACACTACCCCACGCAGCTGGTACCTGCACCCGTCGCAAGAGGGAAACAACCAATAATAATAATAATAAATATATTAACATACTCCTTTGGGGTCATAGATTTGACTAACACCGAGCTAGAGGATATCATGCGAATGACCAGGATAATGATGACCAAGAGCCGCCAACACCACCCGAAGTCAGCAGTAGAGAGAGAGACTAACAATAGCTCGAAAAGAGGTAGGAAAAGGACTGATAGACCTAATAGAACAAAATAAAACAGCGATAGTCAAGAAGTATCGAAGGATTACTTCGAGAACAACACAGTACCATTCCACCAGATAGATAAGTAGTATACCCCACTCAACTTAAGCGAGGAGCTCCCTCCGGCTCAGACGGCAAGAAACGAAGCTAGAAAGATGGGAAAAGAACACACTCCATGGCAGACACTACAATGACCTCCATCAAGATCACATCGATAACATTGATTCCAATGCATAGCTCACAAGAAGGACGGTCTTTACCGAGACTGAGGGATTCATGCTGGCCATCCAAAACCAGGTAGTCAACATCAGAAAATACATTACAAAGGAGCCCGGAGTCAGATGACACATGTCGATGATGCCACATGGCCTCAGAAACGATCCAACACATCATCGCGGGGTGCAAGGTGATCACTCAGACTGAGTACACTCATCGACAAGACCAGGTAGCCAGGATAATACATCAGAAGCCAGCGAGCAAATACCATTGACCAGAGAAAGTGTACCATACTACAAGTACGAACCCAAGGCAATACTAGAGATCCCAACCCACAAGCTGTACTGGGACCGCGCCATAATAACGGATAAGACCATACCGCACAATAGACCGGACATAACCCTTGCGGACAAGATAGAAAAGGCTACCTACCTGATTGGCATAGCGGTGCCCAGCACTAGCAATGTCCAGAAAACCCATGAGGGAAAAATTTGGAAGTACACGAACCTGAGACATGAAGTCAAGGAGATGTGGCATATCCAGGAAGTGTCAACCATCCCGATCAACGTGTCAACCACCGGTATGGTACCAAAGACTCTACATAGCAGCCTAGCAGCAATAGGTCTCCCAGCGAACACCTACAAGGAACTTCAGAAAGTCGCAATTTTGAACTCCTGTAGGATAGTCACAGAGTTCCTCGACCAACAGTAACACCAGACACAACTTGATAGCAATACCCGTCACGAGGTAGAATCCCCAATCAGACAGAATTAATAATAATAATAATAATCAAGAGCCGCCAACTCCACCCGCAGTTAGCTGTGGAGAGACTGACAATTGTTCGGAAAGAAGGAGGAAGGGGCCTAATAGACCTCATTGAGCAACAGACAACAGCGATTGATAACCCGAAGGATTACTTCCAGAAACACACAGGCGCACTCTACTAGGCCATAAGGAAGATAGACAAGCGGTATGCCCCCACTCAACTTAAACGAGGAGCCCCCTCCCACCAGGACGGCACAAACGAAGCTAGAAAATTGGGCAGAGAAGACACTCCATGGCAGACACTACAATGACCTCCATTACGATCTCATAGATAAAATAGCTTCCAGTGCATGCTCACGAGCGGGACGCTCTTTCCCTATACTGAAAGATTCATGCTCGCCATCCATCCAACGCCAGGTAATCAACACCAGAAACTATAGAAAAGACATAGCAAAGGAGCCCGGAATGTCAGATGACACATGTCGATGATGCCACCTGGCCTCAGAAACGATCCAACATATCACCGCGGGATGCAAGGTGATCATCCAGACTGAGAACACTCGTAGACACGACCAGGTAGCCAGGAAAATACATCAGAAGCTAGTAAGGAAATACCAGTGATCAAAGAAGGTGTACCGTGCTACAAGTAGGAACTACAGGCAGTACTAGAGACTCGAACCCACAAGCTGTACTGAGACCGTGCCATAATATCGGATAAGACCATCCCTCACAACAGACTGGACATAACCCTGTGGACAAGATGGAAAAGACTACCCACCTGATTGACATTGCGGTGCGCAACACTGCAACTTCCAGAAACCCATGAGGAAAAAAATCAGGAAGTACACGAACCACAGGTATGGTGCCAAAGACTCTACATAGCAGCCCAGCAGCAATAGGTCTCCCAGTGAACACCTACAAGGAACTCCAGAAAGTCGCAATCCTGAACACCTGTAGGACAGTCGGAGAGTTCTTCGACCAACAGTAACACCAGACATAACAACAACCACCCTGTGTACTTGGTAGCAATACCTGTCATGAAGTGAAACCAGGAACTGCAAGAAATAGATCGCGAAGGACCCCGAAGTGACAGACAACACATGTCGACAATGCCACCTGGCTCCAGAAACAATCCGGTACATTACAGCGGGATACAGGGTGATCACCCAGTGGGAGTACACGCATTGATATGACCAAGTTGCGAGGATAACACATCAGAAGCTAGCGCAAAAATGCAAGTTTCTAGTCCTACTTGGGGTTCGTACTTGTAATAACAAGTACGAACCCCAAGTAGGACTAGAAACCTCTACTCACAAACTGTACTGCAGGGGTTCTTAACCTGGGATAAATGGCTGCCTCGGAGGTCCGTGGATAGATTTCATGGGGTCCGTGAACTTGGTTGGGAAAAAAATACAGTTTAAATATGTAATCCTATGTATTTTATTTTATGAATTTTAAAACATTATTCTGAGGAGTCCATAGGCTTCATCAGACTGCCAAGGGGTCCATAGCACAAAAAAAGGTTAAGAACCCCTGCTATACTGGAACCGCGCCATAATAACGGACAAGACGTTCCCGCACAACAGACCAGACATGACACTCATCGACAAGAAGGAAATAGCTTCCTACTTGATCGTCAAGCGGTGTCCAACACCAGCAACCTCCAGGAAACCTACGAAGAAGACGCACACCTAAGACAGGAAGTCAAAGAAATATGGGATAAACAAGTAACGATCATCCCGATCATCTGCCAAACACTATTAGGGTGCCAAAGAGCCTCCATAAGAACCTAGCAGCAATAGGCCCGCCCAAGAAAATACATCGAGAAAGTCGCCATCCTCAACACCTGTAGGATAATCAGAGAGCTCCTCGACCAACGGTAATAATAATAATAACAACAGGACACCGCATGAACTTGGTACCAGTACCCCTGAGGGGGGAAATCCCAAAGGGGAAAAGTCGCAATAATAATAATAATAATAATAATAATACTAAATTCACTTTGTTTGAATTTTTTTTATGAAAACCCCAGTCACAAGAGGTATTAGAACCTATAGTACTTAGTACCATGCATGGATTGAAAGTTGAGAAGATGACAGAGATACTTGTTGACATTAGGCTTGAAATTCTGTAGATTAAAATTTTCAGGAAAGACATATGAAAGAAGGTTATTCCAGAGAAGGGAAGTTGAATGAATAAATGAGGAAGAAGAAGAGTGGGTTATGTGATTTTGAAGCTGGACAGTAAAAGGATGTTGACCGGTTGCGGCATGTTTTTGGACTGCTTTGGAAGAGACAGCGGATATATAGGATTCAATTCAGAAGAACAGTGCCCATACAAGTATCTGCAGAAAGGCATGCAGCAGAAACAGAACGTCTATGAGGCAGACTGGAAAGACTCTGTTGGAGAGTCATTAATTCACCTAACTGTCATGTTTCGATGGAAGCTAGAAGTCTGAGAGAGGTTTTGGGGGGCAACCCCCCAGTTGTGGGAACAATATTCCATGGTAGAGTGGATTTGCGATTTGTACAGAGTGAACAGATGTTTGGAAGAAAGGTATCGCCGAAAGAGAAAGAGGAAATCCAGTTTTTTAGATGCAGAGGAAGCAATATTTTTAATTGCTTATGCCAAGAGAGATTAGAAGTCAGGGCAATCCTCAATAGAGATATATGATCTTGCCCAGAAATCGAAGTGTCATCGACGATAAGCATAGGAGCAGAAGAACGCTTTTTGCGAGATATTAAGAGAGGACTGAGTTTTAGAAGGATCGAAATCAACTAAGTTGTTTTTACCCCACTGGAGAATACCTGGAGATCAGCATTTAAGGAATTGGTAGTGGATGTTCAAAAAGTTGAAGCTGTTTGTGCAGCGCAAGGGTTCTTACGCTGGAAGGTGGAATGCAATGTGCGACCATCAGCAAAACTATGGATTGGATTTCGAGTCAATGGAAGAAGTCATTAATATAAACGAAGAAAAGAGTGGGAGAAAGAACTGAACCTTGGGGAACACCAGCATTAGGGGAAAAGTAAGAAGACAAAAAGCCAATTACCATCACCCTCAATGAGCGGTCAGAATGAAAACTGGATAACCAATTACAAAAAACAGTTGAAAAACCATAAGATCGAAGCTTATTTAGAAGACCTTTATGCCAAACACGATCAAAAGCCTTTGAAATATCAAGAGCAACTGCTTGAGTTTCACCAACCTTTTCCATTAAATTTGTTCATAGGTGGGTAACATAAACCAGAATATCACCAGTGGATCGATACCGGAATCCATACTGGCTATCATTGATCAGATGGAAATTTTCTATATAGTTTAAGAGTTGGCGGTTAATTGATTTCTCCATTACTTTAGGAGCAGAAGCAATTTCAATGAAACGATAATTTGAAAGGAAGGATTTGTCACCCTTTTCAGGAATTTGTTGGATATGAGCAAATTTCTAAGAGAAGGAAAAACACCTTTGGAATAAGAAAGTGAAAAAAAAAAAGCAACCAGAACAGGAGTAAGAAGCACAGGTTTTGAAAAATACCAGCAGTACGTGGAGCTTTCTTAGGCACAAAGAAAGTATCGAAATCTAGTTTGGACTGATTAATAACTGCTTTACAATGGTTGTGACCTTGGTGTAGGCAGAGAATGAACCTGTAGATTTGGATAAGAGCGTTTACGATATGCAATATTCTTCTCTTGAACGGCCTCTGCACATTTATTGGAAAGCCAAGATTTAAGGTGGAGTGTGGGATAAAGGATTCCATCCCTACAAGAATAATTTCACTGACACGATCTAAGCAAACGTTGACTTCAGAAGTTTTGAAACAGTAGTACGACCTAGAAAAGGAAGAAAATAAATCTCAGATTATCCCATTTTGCTTTCTTGTAATGTCAAACAACACGAGGCTGAGAATGGCATGAGATAAAGGCTCCATTGGAGAAGAGACCATCACCAATTGTGATCTGAGGTGCTTAGAGGACCACTCACCACGACCGTGTACTTAGAAGGGTTGCATCTGAGAAAAAGATCAAGCGCGTTGACTGCGTGGATAGGATTGTCCGGTATTCTGGTAGGTAAATGAACAATCTGTGTGAGGTTATTCATAATAGCAAAGGCCTCAGTATCTCGACCAGCTGGGTCCTTGTGACTAGAAACGGAAGCCACCTGGAGTTGTGAACATTAAAATCACCAAGGAAAATTACCTCACTCTTAGGAAAGTTGGACTGGAGAAAGTCAAGTTGCAAAGAGAGGAAGTCAAAGAGCTCCAAGTGATTAGTGGAGTTGGGAAAACGGTAGAGGCAACAGATAAATTTGACAGAATGTGGTAGAGAGATTTTAAGGTACAGAAGATCGAAAAGAGGAGATTACAAATTACCGATTCTCTGACAGGGAATATCAGAACGGACATATGTACAGGTACTACCTTTAAAACGAAAGAATCATACAGCGAATAATTCAGACAAATGAGATGAGCAGTGGTTGAATCAAGCGATAGTTGCGATTCTGTCAAGAATAGCAGTTTGAGTTTTAGTTTTAGACTGCAAGTGGAAATGGATATCATTCAGATTAGAACTGAGACCACGTATGTTTGTGAAATAGTAATACACTGGTGTGCAAAATTTAAGGACCAGTCAGGTGTCACCTGTAGCTTCTCATAAAAGTGGCTTGGATATGGGAAAAGCATACCAAAGGAACCTCGTGAGGTACAGAAATGATGAAGGAAATAACACCGACAAAACAACTGTAAGAAAACGGTTCAGAGGGACTTTATTCAAAAATGGCAACATGGCACTGGCTGCCATGATACAGATGCATCACTGGCAAACATTGAGCAAAGGGAAGAGGTGGTCCTCAGTAGGAGATATGGCCACCCCTAATGTCGATGTAGGCTTTGCACCACCTGTCCATACTTAGAACAATTTTGCTGATTAGTTCTTGCGGTAACATCGCCCATTCCTCTGTCAGCACCATCTTCAGCTGGTGAACATTTTCTGGTGGGTGTGGACGTACCGCTAGGCGTCTCCCCAGAGCATCCCATATGTGTTCGATGGGATTTAGATCGGTTGAACGGGTAGGCCAATCCATAAGAACAATGTCCTCACTTTCCAAAAGCATAGCAACAGCTGCAGTGCGATGTGGCGTGGCGTTATCATCCATAAACACGAACTCGGGGCCAATGGCACCTCGGAACAGACGCACATGGGGAAGGATTACCTCAGTACAACAGCATGCACCGGTAACAGTACCGCCTTGCAGTATCTGGAGTTGTGTACGTCCATCCAAGATAACTTCTCCCCCAGACGAGAACACCTCGACCGCCATATCGATTCCTTTCAGTGATGTTTGCGGGGTAATACCGTGTGCCAACCTCTCGCTAGATTAGCTGACGTCCAGAATCGCTCCTGAGACTGAATCTACTTTCATCAGTAAAGAGTATTTTAAATAAAGATTTTGTGGTTGTAACCTTTTGAAATGGCATTGATCCTTAAGTTTTGCACACCAGTGTAGTAATAGAGGCATGTGATACAAGAAAGCAAGTATATGAGCTTATGTAGCATCAACAAAAAAAAAAAAAAAAAAATTCACACAACCATTCCCTCTAAAAGTTTGTTCAGTTCCTCCTTGAATTTATTCAAGCTTTCAACTTCCACAACGACAGATGGAAGTTTGTTCCAGCAATTAACCACCCGCTGGCTAAAGGCAAATTTCCGCACATCTATTCTACATCTGTCTTTCCCCAATTTGAATTTATGCCCCCTTAGGTTCGTATTCTGAGCAAGAGGAAGAATTCCATCAGAATTCAGAGTGCTCAACCCATTCAAGGCCTTATATACCTCAATCAGATCACCGCGCAGGTACCTTGTCTCTAGCCGCTGCAATTTACCGAACTTAATCCTCTCTTGGTAAGAGGACCCCTTCGTTTCCCTCACCAATCTTGTTGACCTTCTCTGTACACGCTCAAGCAAATCTACATCCCTCATAAAATGAGGCCTCCAGACCTGTATGCAGTACTCAAGGCGTGGCCTGACCATTGCCTTATACAGAGGGACAATCACCTCCTTTTCCCTGCTAGCAAAATTCCTGTATCATTGACAAAACCCCATGACCTGATCTGGCAGCCTGTCTACACTGCTCAGAAAACTTCATATCTGACTTCACAATTACTCCCAGGTCTTTTTCATTTTCTACCACCCTAAATGAACGAGGAAGTGTTGGGAGGTTTAGCTCTTTTCGAAGATAAGTTTGTTCTATTAATTGGATAATTCATGGTGTATTCAATAGTAAGAAAAGGTGGAGGGGACATTCTGTATGAAGTAATGAACTTGTTGGATATAGTGTAGAAATCATAAGAATATACCCAGCTCGTTGACACAAAGTAACCTCGACAATGCGCCCGGACTCACTACTCGGACACTACTCGGACTCATTCCAGTCACTATCTGGCAGAATAGAGGCAGCGAGATTATACTAGCTGATTCAAAAGCCTCCTAGAGAGTTACTAATAGGTTCGGTCCAGTGGAATATCTGGCGGCCGGCCTGCGAACGCTGTACCCTCAAAATGTAAGGAAGATTGGATCTTCCCACGATCCATTATAACCTCAAAAGATATAAATCATGCTATATGATGGAAGAGATGTATGGAGTTTACCGGACCTTTGCTCTGGAGACTAAATATGGGTTCCACCACTACAAGCCTCTAATAAACAAAGTGGTGGTAGTGCTCCGGTTGATGAGAGTCATCTACCACCTAGTATTGCATGCTAACACAGAGGGGCGGCATTCCTCTGTGTGGTGCCCACCCACAAGGAGGAACCTCTGTTTACGTCGTTTTGCACCTGGGTCACCTACAGTTTGCTAGGTGCTGTATTTCAAGGCTTGCACACGGGGGTTATACCCAGGGTTGCTAATAACAGTCTCAACATCATGAAGGTGCAAGCAGAGGATTTGGCTGGCATAGACCTACCTGACTTCGTCGTAATTAGGTCCACATGACTTGAACGCCACCCGAATATCAGTTCCATCAGCGTTTTAGATTCCCAGATTGCAAGTCCAGCTTGGCATAACTGAGAGAATGTCTGAGACAGACTTTCTGTGAAGAAACAGTGAAAGTTTCTTCACAGAAAATTTCAGAGAATTTTGCCCTCATACTCCTTTGGACAAAGGATTATTAGGGATCCTCATTACAGAGGATGTAGCGAATAATTCCACCTTTTTATTTCTTTCAAATCAGTGTTGACCATCACATCTCATAGGGGCGTTTTTGTGATTTTACGAAGAAAATGCTGCGCCTGCATAGAGGGTACACCACTGTTGACCAATAGTGGTATGTCTCAATTATATTGACCAATGTCTGCATGCCTGTTATTTCTCTTGACTAAAAGGTGTTGAGTGGCGTGGAGTCAGTCAATTTTATGGTTTCAACAAAGAAATTGTAAACATGATTTTTTGAAGAACGATACGTTATGGATACAATTTAAAATTTGGAGTCTCCGGGTGCTGATTGGCAATCTCTTCAGCCTTTTGGAAAGATTGTTCAAAGATCACGGGTTTTACATGTCCTTTTGACTGTTATATGATTAAACAACTTATTGGCGGACAATTTAAGATTTGGAGTTTCCGGGAGAAAAATCTTACATCATTGAGACTGACTAATCACAGTCTTTCTACTACTTGGCAGCTGTCTTCCTACGAATCATTCTATTATCAACTTACTGTTGTAAGAGCAATTAATCACCTGAACGTGGCATATTCCTTAATTACTATGCATATTTTGAACAGCATCAAATTTAATATAACTTTTTCTAAACAGCTCCATCCCAGGGGACCCAAGTTCGTGTTAATTAGCCAAGTAGTCTTCTCTGACAATAAACTCCAGCAGATTGAAGATGGTCCAAACTGTTAGAACGTTTCATTAAGTTTTCGACCCTAGTATTAACAGATTAATCGCAGCACTCACTTCTTTTAAAACTCCAAATACATTTGAATCATTTCAGAACGTAATAATGTTCTGAAATTACTCAAATCCCTTGAGTTGGGTTATTATTCTGTATTTGTTCGTCTCTTTGTTTGTATGTACATTCATTTAGATACGTTTTAAGCAAAATTCTGATATCAAAGAACATTTTTTGTGGTAAAAATCCTTGTATCATGTTCACTAGAAATTTACATACTAGCATGTGACACATTTACATACTTCAAGTGGTTTCCAAGCGAAAAAACATTAATCTTTTAGTTCCATAAACTAAAAATACTCTTTTTTTTTTCTCGGAAAGTTCTCTGAAGTTTCCACTTAAGGCTATTAACGTAAAGTGTAATTCGATGTTGCTTGGGGGAACAATAAAGAACGTTCAGCCACGCACAGAAGGGAAAACGAAAGTACCATTTTAAATCAATAACGTATGGTAAGCTAGCAAACGCAATGCAAAATATTGTCTATAAACACCGACGCTAAATGTACTTCGAGTGAATTAATGAAACATAAATATCCTAGGGTCGAAGTGTTCTTTTAGTGGAACAACTGGAGGAATGTGTTAACTACAGATGGTATAAAATTTGCAAGCTAAAATGTTCAATAAACATAAAAGCTTTCATCTCAATCCATTTACCTATATGCTTCACTGGACAAAAAACTATAAACCTTTGTTCACTATCTAGTAGGGTCACCTTTTGCCCAAATTACAGTCTGTACATGTCTGGCATGGATTCCACTAGGCGCCTGACAGATTCTAGCTCCACAATTAACCATTCTTCTATTAAGATATTTTTGTAACCTGCTATATTGTGGTCGGTAGAGAACTGCGAAGCCGAAATGTCCTTTCCAAGTATTCTCAATCGGATTCAAATTCTCATTCTCAATCGGATTCAAATCTCGAGAATTAAGCGGCCAGAGTAGATGCTGGAAATCTTAGGAATGTTCCTCGAATCATTCAGATACAATTTTTGCACGATGGATGGGTATTGTTGTCTTGAAAGAATCCATCGAAATTGATGTAAATATGAAGAACTGCAGGGTGAAGTTGGTCCAATACGACAGAAGGATATTCATTAAAGGTACCACGACCTTCTAACAGTGATATCAACTCCAGCAGTTTGAGTGGTGAATACGAGACATTTTGGATGCATGGCTTCATTAAGTTCACGCTACACTTGCACCTTACGCAAAAAAAGTGTAAATTTACACTCCTTGGACCACGCGATTTTTTTCCACTGTTCCACAGTCCAGTCTTGGTGTTGATGGCGTTACTCCAGCCACATATTTCAATTTTTAATAGAAAGAAGTGGCTTTTGTGTAGGCACTCGACTACTAAATCCTAGAATCTTCAACTCCTGCCGCATAGTTCTGTTGGAATTGGATCTGCCTTTGCCCAAATTGAATTTTTCAGTCATTTTCTGCACGCTGGACTTTCTATTCTGATGCAAATTTCTCTTTGAATTAGTGGGGTCTTGTTCTCGGAGTACCAACGTTCTGCAACATTTCTTCCTTTTAGAGCTCCATGCTCCTTTCATTTTCCTCTTGACGCCAATTGAAAAAAGGTCTCTAACTTTTTGGCCAGTGAGCGTAAATATGTATTACAACCTGATATAAAGAAAGAAATCATTGACTGACTTCATCTGATCTGTACGCGTATTTTAGCCAGATATTGCACTGTTACAAGAGAGAGAAGATACTCATAATTGTAATGCTATTTAAAGGGGAAATAAAACTACGCTATTTCGGAAAGAGAGAACAGTATATTAATTTTTTAAATGAAATAGAAGAGATACACGAAGTCGAATAAATGCAGATAAACAACGTGTTGATTAACTTTCACTGTAACCAGCTACTCTGGCGAGGGATGACGAAATAAGTGTGGGTTTAGGTGAGATTGGTTCGTGTTGTTATTTCCGGTGGGGACTGATCCTGGTTGGGTATAGATTTCCAAAGCGCCTCCGGGTGTTAGACAAGGTGATCTTCGACTGTTAGACAAGGTGAATCGTATACAATTTCTGAATAAGATGAATCGGATACAATTTCGGATCATTTTGGAAGGTTTCATTGACCAAAGAGTTCAATTTAGAGTTAGTAATGATCCGTGCACTTATCAGTTTACGCTACGTAATTGTGCAATGAAGAAACCAAGGGCAGACAACAGTGTGGATTACAGGAATCATGTTTGGAGTATGGCATTATTACGCGCATTAACTAAAAGATTTTCATTTTGAAACACAAGTTTTTTATCTTTTATTTAAATGTAAAATCGAACCGTGCTCTGTATTTATCGAGGATTCCTTCACAAAGAGTTGCCTGTTTCATTATACCTCGAATAATACTTTTCCTTTGTAGAAAAGAGTGTTGTTCTTAATGGGCACCACCGCCCAAAGGCCATTTCAGGTCTTCGGTTGGTTTACTGTGTTTAGAAATGACGCTATTTCATTAACTTATATGACAGTAAACTCTCCTGCAATCCAGTGGAAAACCTCTTCCCCCCCCGTAATTTAAATTTATGGCCCCTAGTTCTGGAATTATTTATAACAATGAAAAGTTCTCCTGCACTCATTTTACCACCTTCTCTTAGAGCCTTATAAATCTCAGCTCCCCTCTAAAGTGCCTGGGTGCCAAATTCCTGACATAACCGAAGCCCTTCCTCATACAGACGCCCTTTTACAGATTTCATCAACCTGGATCCACTTTCAGAAACCCGATGTCCTTTTTTAGATGCATTCTCCGTGCTTGGACACAATCTTCCACTGCGGTCTAACAATTGTGCTATTGCAAATCGTGCTATCTATTCTTAATGGTAACAGAAGCCTTAATACTCAACGCTTGTGTGAATGTTCTTTTAAAGATATTTTATAATTCTAATGTGTTCATCCTCCCTGTACTACCTGCCCAGTCTGGTTAATAGATAATAGAGGCCATGTATTATCTTACACTATCATCATAGTCCTCTTTCTTGAAATTAAAACTCATGTTTTTTCTTTTAACTTCTTTTTTGATCTTCCAGCATAGTGATAACCACTTGCAAATGGTTACTGCATTCTCAGCCTTATGATGACACCTTGGTTCTTGGTTGAAGATCAGGTCTACAATATTCTTCTCAGTAATTTTTCTAATAATCTGACACTCATCTGGTTTATTTAAAAAATTTATTCCCCAAGGTGAGTTTCCTTTCCACTTTCTCCAATCAATAAGGAGCAAATTGAAATCAGAAATACGATATCCATCCTTGCTTACCAATCTCATCTATGTGTAAAGGATATCACACTCGTCACAATCTTCTGTAGAATACCCCCACTCTCATTTTACCTTTGTTTCCAGCTACCTCATATGAAGCAGATTCTATAATGGAATGCGTAAATTCTTAATTCGGGAAAGACTTTATGACGCTCAGGCTGATTTTCATAAGAAACATAATCCCATCCACCATCCTATCTCTAAATACATTGTACATACCACAGCGAAACTTATCATCTCCAGTTTCTAGGTGATCACGTTATATCGGAGAAAGAGAGAATGAAGATCGTATACAGAGAGAGAGAGAGAGAGAATGAAGATCGTATACAGAGAGAGAGAGAGAGAGAGAGAGAGAGAGAGAGAGAGAGAGAGAGAGAGAGAGAGAATGAAGATCAGATGCAGAGAACGAGAATGAAGATCAAATACAGAGAGGGAATATGATATTGAGATACAGAGAGAGGTAAAGAGAGAGAGAGAATAAAGTTCAAATACAGAGAAAGAGAATGAAGATCAGATACAGAGAAAGAGAATGAAGATCAGATACAGAGAGAGAGAGAGAGAGAGAGAGAGATTGAGAGAGAGAAGAATGAAAATTAGATGCAGAGAGAGAGAGAAGAATGAAAATTAGATACAGAGAGAGAGAGAGAGAGAGAGAGAGAGAGAGAGAGAGAGAGAGAGAGAGAGAGAGAGAGAGAGAGGAGAATGAAAATTAGATACAGAGAGAAAGAGAATGAAGATCAGATACAGAGAAAGAGAATGAAGATCAGATTCAGAACAGGGAATATGAGAGAGAGAATAAAGTTCAAATATAGAGAAAGAGAATGAAGATTAGATACAGAGAAAGAGAAAGAAGATCTGAGAGGGAATATGAGAATGAGATACAGCGCTTGAGAGAGAGAGAGAGAGAGAGAGAGAGAGAGAGAGAGAGAGAGAGAGAGAGAGAGAGAGAGAGAGAGAGAGAAAGAGAATGAAGATCAGATACAGAGATTGAATATGATATTGAGATACAGAGAGAGTAAAGAGAGAATGAAGATAAGATACAGACAGTGAATATGAGAATGAGATACAAAGAGAGAGAGAGAGAATGAAGGCGAGATACAGAGAAAGAGAATGAAAATTAGATACAGAGAGAAAGAAAATGAAGATCAGAGAAAGAGAATGAAGATCAGATCCAGAACAGGGAATATGAGAGAGAGAATAAAGTTCAAATATAGAGAAAGAGAATGAAGATTAGATACAGAGAAAGAGAAGGAAGATCAGAGAGGGAATATGAGAATGAGATACAGAGACTGAGAGAGAGAGAGAGAGAGAGAGAGAAAAGAGAATGAAGGCGAGATACAGAGAAAGAGAATGAAGATCAGATACAGAGAGGGGAGGGAATATGATAATGAGATACAGAGAAAGAGAGGGAAAGAGAGAATGAAGATAAGATACAGACAGGGAATATGAGAATGAGAGAGAGAGAGATAGAGAGAGAGAGATGAAACGAGATGAAACTATACAGTGCGACTATAAACAAACGAAATAGTTGGATTAGTTGTAAACCTTGATTTTGAACAATTCAGTGAAAGCGACTCGTTTAATCTAGTTCACCTCTCATTCAACATTACCTGTTTCTCAAATTCCAAAATTACTAGGAGCGTTATAACAAACTGGTGTTTGGGAAGCACCGAATTAAATATTGAAAAAAATCTCAGTTAAACAAAATAGTAATTAGTGAAAGTAGCGCTTAGCTGTAGGGAAATCGGATTAGCATATTTCCAATCTTTGTGCCTTGTGTTTAGTTACAATTGGCGCACTGTATCGAGCACTTGATACGAAAAGTCAACAGCTGCAAAGTTGCGTCGAACAGCAAGAGCTTTAATATCCCTGTTCTCTAGAAATGCTGACAGTCCAACTGCACCACGATGTGTAAACATTATCGCTCGCGTGCAAGTAACAGCCCCTTTTCCTTAGGCTATCCCCGGCTAACTTAAGCCGCAGGAATAACTCCAGTCGTTTGTAGGTTTCGGAGTCGGCCCAGATGAATTGATGAGCACCCATAAAAGTAGAAATTTGACAATGTCACAATCTTCGTTGTTCACTTCCTTCTGTTTACCACATCGATATCTCTGAGACTTATCACGCTTCAGGATTATTTACTAATGCACCAAGAATAATCGAAATCTCCGAAGTGTCTGGAACATGGAAATTGAAACTATTTGGACCGGAAAGTCCACGATTATTTGGATGAGAGCTCTTCAGATTACAAGGATCAGCTGACCTCTCCTCTCTAAGATCACCAATTGTTGTTGTATGCAAATTCAAGTTACTTTACGTCGTATTCTATTGGAAGAATGCAATAGAATATTCCAGGATGAAGTGTGGGTTCGAGTCCCTCCGGGAGTGAGTAACTGCTCGATTTATAAGATAATCTCTCTGAAAAATGACTCTCGGAAGGTCCTTGTTCAATTTTCAGTTAGTAATGATAATCTCAGGTAATAAAATCCAGACGTTTTTCAAATATTTCATTTACCATCATGTATCCTATGTACTCATAAACCTAATCTTGATCTAGAATTCAAAATCTCAGATGATTATCACTCTTAATCTGTTTTCTCTGTTTGTTGCTGAACAGTCAATCTAAAAATTGATGAACTCATGCATAAAAAATGATTCTATGGGCAGTTCCATATCTAAATTGTAAATTCGTTTTAAACTTTTTGAGTTCGATCAGCACACTGTCAGCAGAGTTAACAGACAATCCATTCATTTGAAATTCAGTCGCTGACAGGATTTCAACAAGACTGTTGTTGCATCTTCCATCCCGCTTATGAAAGCGATGCTATCTACCATCCAACTGATTGGATAGCCGACAATCACCGTTGCTGGAATAAGAAAACAGCTTATCTGTCTCTGAGGATCATCTATAGCTTCGGTTCGGTTTCTCATGAATTTGAAAGCAGTTTTCAGTTCAGAATAACAACAGAAAATGTCAGTTTGACTCCCAATCCAATCTAGTAATCAACTCTTTTCCACCATACACATAATACAAATTTCAAAGGCATAAAAAATTTCAAGTCTAAGTTTGCAGATGACACGAAGGTTGGCAGGGTGGTTAATGACAAAAATCAGGATATTCCAGCGCAATAAAATCTAAAAAAAATAGGCAGATGGGCTGAGAAGCGGCACTTGAAGTTTAACATCGACAAATGTACTGCCCTTGAGTAGCGGTAATCCCAGATTAAAGTACCAGCTGTGTGGTACCACACTCAGGGAGATGGAAAAAGCCATGAGGAGAATTGTTCGGTCAGATATGAAGTTCTCTGAGCAGTGCAAGCAGGCGGCTAAGACAAATCGTGAGGTTTTGTCGATGATATACAGGAAATTTGCCAACAGAGATGGAGATGATTATCCCATTGTATAGACAATGGTTAGGCCACTTCTTGAGTACTAGATGCAGGTCTGGACGCCTCATTTTCAGAAAGATGTGGGATGATGGAATGGGTTCAGAGAAAAGTAATGAGATTAGTTAGGGACACAAAAAGATACTCTTATTATAAAATAATCCTGCAAATTGCAGCAAAGGGAGTCAATGATTCCCATCATTAACAGGAGTCAATAATGGATTAGAATTCAGACCTTTTTAGGTATGGGAAGAAAGTGATTTTTAACCATTATTCTACCCACGAGGACCTCAATAAATGCTATATCCCGGTTTGGTGCTAATTTAAGTATTAACCATTTTCTAAAACAATTTTCTGGTGGTTTAAATTCCTCTAATTGTTTTACTTAATTATCGAAAACAACAAAACAGATATAAAAATCTAAATTATTTAAAATAAAAATTTTAAAAAGAAACAACTAATTTTTATGAGACATTATACCATACATTCACCTTTTTAATAATTATCTTATTGCACGTGTGATTATCGTTAAAGTTATTCATAAAGCTGTACTTGATGAAAGGTATAAAGAGTTTCCCCAACGTTGTACCTTTCTCTAAGTTTCGAAATTTAAACTGAACACGACTTTGTAGTGACATATGAGACTGGAAACTTGCAACTTTATTTTACTCGTTAGATTTATGAATAATTGATCATATTTGATTTTTATCTTTCTTCTTTGTTATAAAATAAAAAAAACACACACTCCTGGAACCTAAGACGATGAATCAATACAGTACGTTTCATCGTTAACGGTTCTGTATGCATTTAGGATTATTTTAATGAGACAAATTAATTAATACCGGGCTGTTTACCGAATATTAAATCTGCTACCAAACTCCGACGTGCTGCTCGGAGCTTGTTTTATTACTCAATTGAGATTCGCGTTAAGATCAGGATGAACATCAGCTTAAATAAAAAGATTTATGATCCGTGGATTTTTTAAAAGAATCAAAAACCCAGAAAAATAACGATGCACACCGATTGTAGTTTATTATTGAAACTAATATAAACGGCAGATGTTCCTTAAAAATTTAAGATGCTAAATCTAGGAGTTGGAGGAGGAGGAGGAGGATCTTCTCCTTGAAGAAGTTGTCAACAGCTCTTTTTAAATGAGAACTCGTGAAGTGAGATTTCCAAAAGAGGCGATTGTTATCTCATATGTCTGATGGGTAAGGATTTTCTTAAAAGCCAATCTTTCAAATGTCTCTCAAAGATAATATGCGCACCATTCGGCTATTGAAGGGGGATTTAATTCCTAGCAGGACTTCCATCTTTGCCCGTGGAGAAATTAAAGGCAGCTGAGCTTTCTGGGTAACGTTGTTCTGCACAGTGTGTGTCAACCAATTCTTCCTGATATTATATTGATCTCAAGGAAGCTTAGTCATTGGTGCACGATATTCATTCCTCCCCCATCTCTGTCAATTGATTCGCTTAAACAATTGCCGTTGGCATTTTCTTTTTCTCCCCTGAGGATTATGAAACAATGGTTTGTCAGGTATTGTCTTTGTGGATGAAGCGATTCGTTGGACATACATTTCTCGTATCTCTCCCAAAGAGGGGGATGTTTAGGAGAGATACATTTCTCGTATCTCTCCTAAACATCCCCTTCTTTTGTTTTATAAACTCTTTCGAGAGATATTTACAATTGTTTTCGCAAATAACCTACCGATACAAGCGAAGATGATTTTTTCAAACTTATCGACCCCGAATTTAATCCAAATATCCTATAAAACTGATCCTAGTATTTTTATACTAAGCCCATAATAATAATAAAACTGTCATGACAGAAATAAAATACTTTTTCCAGCTATGCGATCAGGAATAATCATAGAACTTTGTCAGGTATTTAAATATTTTTTTTCTCAAAATGAAACCGTTTATTTTTAAAGTTTAAATTACACGTTGAATAGTTTATCTATCTTTATATAAATAGTTAAAATTGAGAGCGCTTCACTTGCGTAAAGTTTAGAATATATTTATTACTAATAGAAACTAAAAATCATACGTTTCGTGGATGTTTTCTCCTTTGCTTCTTCAGTGATTGTAATCCTGATATCGTTGACGTTCTCTGACTACATATGTGGAGACTAATCTGTGTTGTTCGAACAGCAGATATTATCGAAGTTATCGATCGATAACTTCGATTATCATGCTCCAATTGGGATACAAGTGTTTCTCCAGTACTCCGGTTGCTTAGGCTAAATTTGAGATTCTAATTTTAAAGATTAGTTACGTTATCTTTAATGTAAACTACAAAGCAACCCCAAAACATAAAGAAGACGCTTACATTGTGTATTAATGACTATTTCTTGCCTCAATAAAGCTTGCATCCTCTTACAGCAGTCGACTGTCAGATGGACCAAGTGCGCCGTTAGTATTTATAGCCGAAGAAATGGTACAGCTCGCAACCGAATAACCGTACACGACTTGAACAATAATAAAAGACTTGGACGCTATCCCAGAAGGAATTTACGACACTTCCATTATTCCCTGAGATCCATAAGATATTTTCATTCCCAAAAGCGCCATTCCGCATCAGACATTCAGTGAGTTTTAGAGCGGTACTCAAGAGCCATAACTCTAAAAACAACTAGTGGTTTGAGTTCTGTTTTCTTAAAGAACACGATGAAGATTTCTGTCTCCAGGACTATTTTGTAGTGAGCATCGTCTCCTTTAAAAGCTATTTTACATTCCTGAGCTTCTTATTAATTTCAAGCGTCGGTTCTCTTTTCCCATATGCTGATCGTTCTAATTAAAAACCGAATTCTTGATTAAACCATTCATCTTGCGCTTCTCCAACCTTCTTCAGGATTTATTAATCTTCTATATTGCATTTAAAATGAATTCTTCCATGCGTTTATGTCCTTAATATTGAATTCTAAATAATTTAGCATTAAATGATTGGTTATAATTGTTTTATTTATGAATGATTTATTCTGTGATGGGTTGCGCCAATTAGAAATGTTATTGTCTCTTATGATTTGTTATGGATGCAGATTCGGCTATTTTTTATGTTATTAAATACGCTACATACACTTCGAGATCGAAATCTCGATTTACTATGACGTTAAGGAGTTCCCGGAAGAAAATCTTGCTACTACAGCCCGAAATGTTTACAATACTGCACGTTTTATTTGTAGCAAATATCTATAGAGGATTTTCACACCAGACAAGTTATTTCCAGTTGATGGTAAAAGGCATTTAAATTCCTAAAATCACCGAGAAATTAAAGAAGAAGTCCAACAAGACTCATTTTAACCTCTCGTCAAATACGGTAACCCAAATGTCTCAAGAAAACTGGTTTCACCATCGAGGACATTCCTAATTTAAAATATCGCTTTGAGCTGAAATACAAGGAAGAGAATTTTAATTATTACTCTTAATCAATGCGCTTATATTTCTAATTACCGAATTAACCTTCTAGAGAATTCCTTTTTGGCAATAAAGTGGTTGATAAAATTTCGCTCGCGTGTAAAATTACTAAGGGAAAGATAATAAATGGTGATTTTTCATCCAAGAATTGCTAAACGTCTTAAATAAGTGAATAGGTGACTGCTAGTACGCGTTAATCCAAGGATTTGCGAATTTTATTTGAGTATCTTATAGCCAATAAAAGTAATCCCACTTTGATGAGAATGACAACGTAATTCACGAGGATACCTCATTCCAATTTTGATTTAAAGTTGTATAAAAATTTCCAAGCAATAAACCACAGCGTACTTTGCATTCTATAGCGCTTAAATTTTTGAAACTAAGTATAAATCCGCTGCCATAATTTCATATTAAGCCACGTTATTGTAGTTTAATAATTAGCGATAATTTTTCTGGTAGATTCAAAGCAACTTGGAATAACTTTCCAAGAACGTTGTAACTTTGAAGACATAGGAAAAGACTGGTTGAAATACCGTACTTAAAAGATCTTTAAAATGAATCGATAAATTTGTTTAAATTTTGAAAATGGCTAGGTGTTTAGTTTTAATTTTAAACATTAGCTACTCCAAGTATGACTGAGTACTTTAGGCAGAGTTCTAATTCAAAGAACTGAGAGGAATTGAAACTGTGGACATCTGAAACGCTTTAAAAATATAAAATCCTAGTCAGACTATTTTTTAAGTTATAGATTTGGTATTTACTTTTCCAGATACAATGATCTATAGACTACAATTAAAAGACATTAAATATTACTATTTACCATCATCTAGTTAAATAAAGATCAACGGTTAAAGAAGTTTGCTTTTCTTAGATATGATTCAGAATACTTGAGAATAGTCTGTTTTTTTTTAAACTTTTAACGAGTTTCTGCAAATTCTTTAACACGAAACCACACCATCGATAAATGAAAATCCAACGTGAATAAAATCAAAGTTTAAAATACAAGAGGTTTTTAAATTTACATTTTCTTTAAGCATTTTATTAAGAAGTCCAACAATGCTCACCTGACGACTCCAAGTAGGTGTATTTTCTTCTTCCCGGAAGTCCCATTTTCTCAGAAATGCTTCGGCTCCATCTACAGACCATGCTGCTATGGCCGAAAGCACGAGGAGACAAGCGGTGCTCTGCATCATATGCTACTAGAGGGGGCAGGGATGGGCGAAAAGAAGGATGTCAGCGATGGATTGTCCGGAGTGAGAAGAGACAAGCCTACTTCTCGTCAGCGTCTTCAAGAGAAGCGGGCAGTCGAATAGGCAGGGGGGTAATATATGTGTGTATGTGTGTGTGTGTGTACACGCTACTTATTGGTGGATGGCGGTGGAGCTAGCGAAACGCAACAGGCTTTTTGGCGCGAACACTGGGGCACCACTAGCACTCTTGGCTGCTTTTATATCAGTTCTTAGTGGGGGGTGCACAAAAGATTGTGACGTCACAAGTGTCGGACGTAGGAAGTTGTCTGCAGGTCTCTTTAACCGAAAATTATGCTACTGCGACTCCGGTATGTGCGTGCGAACTGGAAAACAGTTCCATGTAGGTGACTTCGGCACATGTTAAGGGTTGCTGTGGGAAACGAACAAGCGCGCGCTTTGAATAATCCGCTAGCCAATAGCTGATCACTACAGTCACAGATGGAGAGTCAAGCGGAACAGGTGTTTTCGTGTTGTTTTTTTTTTTATTCGTAGTTTGATGAAACATCCTCAACATGAAGGCGTAATATCTATGCCGGTAGAGGCTCGAAATAGTAACCAAGAAATATAATTCATAAATAGAACAGAAAAAAGAAATGTTATCTCCTTTTTTTTTGGAGACAACCTACGACTGAGTGTGATACACCAAAGATAAACTATGGTCTGTTGCAGTTAGTTCTTTTGCAAACAACTACATTCACCTTCCAGTTTCTTATTGTGTACTTGATTGTGATACCCGCATATAGAAAACTGTTCCGGATTATCTATTGTGCATGCAACACAGCGTTGCAAACCAATAAAAACTTCTCAAAGAACCCCCATTTGTAATTCCATTTTCGTAAAAGTAAACAACAAAAATTACCGTTGTTTTAGGTCAAAGTTTAAGTTCTAGATTTCGAATTTTTTGATGTTTGATTTTGCCAACCTCTTCTTTTTTTGTTTTCAGGTTGCTGTTGGAACGGTTCACCATCCAGAAGCTAGTAGAATGTCGTTGTTTAAGGTAAGGGCTAAACTCTACGTTCTGTTCCTTATGCGAGAGTTTTCGTATCACATAACTCGAAGGAAAATAATATTTCTTAGAGTTTGAAGCTCCACGTCAAAAGTAACCACTTAAATGCTTTTCAACAAAAGTTTCTAGTATGTTTTATGGTGAAGAAATCTTCCTTAATGCAGCAATGTCTGTTGAAGGCAATGTCAAGCTAGAATACAATAAACGTGAATGTCGCTTCCCTGCATAACTCCTAATCTTTACAGAGCAGCATCCACCAAATGTCTGGGACAGTAAATTAATGGTTTACTGAAGCCGCACTGATGTCAGAAAATTATTGGTATATCGATGGCGCACTGCAGTTGACACCAAGAAAGAACTTATTTATCTCAGTAAGTTTTTTCTTTGCTTTGTTTGTGTTCTTTCCATGAAGATATCTTTAATTAAGCTAAGCGGCCCAATGTTTTAGTTTTGAACTCATTTTCATCATTGAAAGATGCTCGTTAATTGATATTTATGTCATTAAGAAGAAACCATTCAATAGGTGAGGGCTAAATCTTCTTTTCTATTAAATTTTAAGATCACATATAATGGGCAATGCTGTGAATTTTCGATAAATAAGACTATTTTGGTAAATAAAACTTTTTAAATTATTTATCCTAGGACGATTTAAATTTATCTGTTCAGATAAATTTAAAAGTTTCGATAATAATAATTGATTAAAACATCATTGATTGGAGTATCTAATTTTGTCCTTGAGTGTCTGGGTTGGGAGAAGCCCTAGAAGAAACGAAATTATTAGTCTTCTCTGCATTTTTCTTTGCCCACCCTCTCTCGTTGTAGGATGTACGTGGAGCATCTTTTCATCTATAAAGTTGCTAGAAAGAAATGAGGTAATTGGTGACATCTATAAGTCACCACCTATCTCAGGAGAAGACAATTCTATTGATATATTTAACGCTGATTTCTTCCCTTACTTTTTTTCAGTGAGCCTCTTCATTGGAAGAGGTTCACTTCCGTTTGACTTCCACCATTGCATTATTGTCTCAAATAAGAATTATTTAACTTTGGTTAGAATTATTCAGTATCTCAAATTATAACTTTTTTTTTTTCGATTCGAGTGTGTTGGAAATTTCTTGAGCTGAGATTAAGACAATGTATGATCATCTCAAATGCACTAGTCAAAACAATTATCGGATCACAGCATGTGCAAACATGGTGACATACGTGTCTCATAATGTAGTTGAAAGCAAAGCAAAATATCGATGAGTTATTGTAGAATCTGTCGCCATTCTCGTGTAAGTGCCGTTTGACTGATTAAGAGTCATTGGACATTCCCCACGAGATGCAATACATCTTTCTAAGGAATCATATACGTGCTGGATGGGATTCAGATCGTAGAAGTAGGCATGCCAATCCATATGGGCGACAACCTCATCTTCCAACATATTGTTGCCCAGCTGTGTCCTATGGAGCTGAGCGTTTTCGTCTATGGGCATGGACTCTTCACATTTAGCACAAGTATAATGAAATCCTGTGCGATCATAAACACTAATGTCATTTCCATGCTAGCAATCCAACTCCACCGGACTGACTGTGTTCCTTTATGTCGTCTTTTTCAGCTATAATTTATGAATGAGATCTACCAGCGACATGGTAAATCTCATTCTAGCATGGTAGATTTAACAAAAAACGGTCGCCTGAATTTGCATGTTCTCGGCCTGTATTTATTGGAGAACTTAGTCGTTTACATGCGTACGTCACTCCATGAACCGTTCGTTCTCTCTTTGTGGCCAAAGTGGATATCAACACGTAGATTGTCCAATAAACTGCTGTGATTTCCCATTTTTTTGACCAATGCGCTTTCACTCAGGCCAATAATCATCCACAAAACGGACGGTTTTTTTCCTAAACAGATGTTATGGAAGTACACTCATGAGCCAAAACATTATGACCACTCGTGTCTCCACGAGTGGGCGAATTCCACAGCACCTAGGAGTGAAATCATCGACCGGCGCAGCATATATAGTGATATTCAGTACGAAGCCTGTGCAGTGAGGAAAGGGAAGGACCTGACCTCTTGAATAGGGAATGATTTCCAGCTCTAGAAAGGCAGGGACCAACATCTCAGCAACTACAAGTATTGTCGGTTGCTCGAGGCAGTCTTAGTGAACGTGTGGCGAGAATGAACTGAAGAGGGACAAACAGCCGCCCAACGTGTTGTACAGGACAACAGACGATTCAAGATTCCTCAATTAACGACAGACTACAACTAGGACGTACAGAGAATTGATTCGGAGCACACCAACTAGAGGGCGCTTATCCGTATAGGCCTACTGAATAGGCGACCTGTTCATGTGCCCATGTTGATCAACCGTCATGGACACTTCCACCTGAAGTGAGCATGGGAGCACCGTTCCTGGACAGTGTACGACTGGTAAAGAGTCGCCTGGTCTGATGAATCAAAATTCCAGCTCCATCATGCCGATGGAGGGATGCGTATTCGTCGGCGAAAGGTGAATAGTTGCAACCAAACTGCACAGTTGGACTAAAACTGATCTGCGGCGACGGTATCATGGTTTGGGGGATGTTTTCGTGGACGTCATTGGGTTCCCTAATCTCCATTGAACACATCTTCACCACCAGATCCTACCACGTCATTGTTTCGGACCAAGTTTTGCTCTACATGGTGATCATGTGTCTAGATGGCACTAGACTCTTTCAACAAGACAAAGCCCCCCTTGTCACAAGGTTCGCATTGTGCAAGAATAGTTCGAGGATCATGTCCAAACATTTCTTATGGTCTTCTTACCGGCATATTCCCCAACATCAATCCTATCAAGCACTTGTGAGATATGATAGACTGCAGCATTCGCCGGTCCATGCCAGTGTGTCGCTCCGTTGCCGAACTCCTGGACGTCCTCCTGTCCAGCTGGTCCAGAATACCTGAGGGCAACTACTACAGTCTCGTGTAGTCGATGCTACGTCGGGTGAAACTGCTTATCACGTCGAAAGACGGCCCAACACGTTAATAGATACGTAGCCATAATGTTTTGGCTCATGAGTGTATATGACGACTTACTGTTCTTTCATACGTAATTTTTGTAATGCTGTGATATTTTCAGAAACAATGGCGTTTATTTTCAAGAATTATTTTTAATTATTTGATTTCTTCCTTTAGATCAATCTTTATATCGGGTTTATTTAATTGGAAGGTAGCATGGATAACACTCATGTCAACATGGTATATATAACAAGATCTTTTGAAGTTTACACAACCTTTCTGATTCTATGGTATTATAAGGACTCTCCTGGTAACATTATCTGGGCCTTTATTTGACCTTTGATATTTCTCCAGGCTTTTAATGACATTCTATGTATTCACATTACCCGAAAAATATCGCTTTACGAAAGAACGTAGAAGCAGTGAAAGCACGTAGAACTATTTGAAAGATTATTGAAATTTTCTACGATGAAACATAAAACGATTGTAACAAAAAAGAAAGGGGAAAGAAAGAAAAGGTTACATTACTTTATGTTGCCGATAAGGGCTGTGATAAGCCCCCGATAAGGGCTGTGATAAGCACTAAGTATTTAATCCACATTTTTAAACAGGACCAGGAATAGACAAAGTCCTTATCAATGCCATACCCTACAGACTCTTTCTTCTGTCCGGTAGCTGCCAGCAACAGTAATCGAATCCAGGGACATGGAAAAAGACTTCATGAACTTTTTTAAATCTCCAACAATTTGGTTAATCCTTGCAAAGATCGAAACGATTTTTTCTCTCGGAAACTGGGGATTTTCGTCCTCAATATACACAAGACCACAGCACACAGTTTGCAGACGACATGGTGACGCCCCATCGCCAATGTAGCGCATTGCCACCCTTCTGACCAAGTAGTACAACATGGAAATGCGGTATTTTAATATGAAACTGGTATTTTACAGTTTATGGTTTCGAAAAGCTTTAGGGGGGTCGTAGTGTGCGGATTCTTCTTGGTTTCCGAGTTGACCGTTGGTTGGTGCTAAAAACCATCAATGCTTAGTCATCCAGTAACATCTTTGACAATTGTGTAGAGCTTACATCCCATATTAGTATGGGTTATTATCGTATGAGCAGCTTAAAACCTTGTTTGAGGAAATCTAAGGGAAACAGTTAGCCTAGTCAGCCCAGATTTTAAAGCCGAATTCGATAAAACGCCTTTGGAATGAACTAAAAACGCCGGATTTGGCGAATATACCCTCTTGTACAGCTGAACTGGCGATTGCACTGAAATAATAGATACAAATTAGCCAATATCTAAAGCAATTGGCTGAAAACGTTCTGCGACGGATCAAGGCTATTTGAGGTCAAAGGTGGTCTTGGACCTTGTTAACTTTATGATTAAATTTCGTTTCTTCTTTCAATGTTCATAAAAACTAAATCGAACTAAATCATTGTCCAAGATGTTACTGAACGAAAACGCTGAGTTTTCTGAATCAAAAACCATGAAATCCTTCGCCTGACATGGACTAACCACATTGTGAAAAGGCCATAAAAATTTCTCGCTTTATTGACGGGATTCGAACTCAGACCTTTTCCACGGGAGAAAGGTAATTTTTATCCGCTGTGCTACTCTCGAGGACTGCAGCTGTAGCACGCATACTTAGACCTTGTTGGAGCCGAATGGTTTTATCTCACACTGTCGAGCGGTTTCTCTTCACGTGATTAGCTGACAACGATAATAATAACTCAGGAATATCTAAACCAGTTCACTACTTTTTGTTTCTGTTTGACATCCGTTAACGACTAACAGCAATTTACTCGCTCGTGACACATAAGCACACGCAACCCTGAAAAACTGAATGAAAGAATCGCGTCTTTCTAACTACACGATAATAAAAAAGAGAGAATAAAGCGCAACTTTGTTATTGAGCATTGTACCATTAAAGCTGTCATCGCAAGGATCATAGCAATACGTTACAATTTTCTGTTATGAATTCGTAATAGAAAATTGACAACATGACAATGGAGTGCTTTTCTCATAATTCACGCCACTGCACTTAATGCTCTTCCCTCACTGGTGACATACCAGTTATGATCGCCATACTGCCACTTCTTCTCGAAAAGACCCGGTTCCAGTCTTGACTCGAAACATTTATACTGATTAGAACTTTTAGAGTTCCTCGTTCTTTAACTCGGCCACCATATAAACAAGCTAAAAAAAATTCTCAACTTCGACCGGCCATTGGAATCGAGCTCAGACTTTGTTCAAACATGCAAGAGAGCTGAGAGACTATTGGATTAAAAATATAAAACACCAATCTTCACAGTGGATATAAAATCCTTTCCCTTTTTTAAAACTGAATCGGGCACTGTAATCAGAATGTGTGTGATTTTTTTTTAAATTAAAAAAAACGTTCGAAATTTGGCCAGTAACATAAAAGTAATTTTTCAATAATCTTCATTGACGATCAAACCTCCACGTGTCCACAATTATTTTCTAATAAGCATCCAAGATGAAGATGAGACATTGTGCTCTCATCTTCATCTTGAGAGCACAATGTCTCATCTTCATCTTGAAGATGAGACATTGTGCTCTCCACGTTTCCTTCAGAATTTCCGATGGATTGTGTTGTCGAAATTGTCTTCATTGGTGAAGACAATGGCCGCCTTATGCATACATGCTAACGCGCCTAAAACTGGTAACTATCAAAAGGGAAGTAATTAAAGAGGGATTTATGTCATCCAAATGAAAACTGATCCTTAACGATGTGTACTGATCAACAGTCAACTGGACTCGTTTCAACAAAGGAACTCTAGTTTTTCGTACTGAAATTAAATTTCAGATAATTACCTAAATTGGTGTGTTTACGAAATTCTTGATTGCTTTCAATAAATTTGTAAACGCTAATTAATAACCATGGCATGTGCTTCTTTGTAGCGCTCTTTAAGACTCCATTTTCATAAAACAGAATGTAAAACTCCCGAATACTTAAGAAAACTTTGCTTCTGCGCTTTTATTAGTCTAAGCTAACCAGCCGTCTTCAATTCACACGCTTGTTTTTATAACCACATCCCATCATCTTAGTGCAATGTTAGCTCATTATTATGGATACTTTCATCTCAAAGCGTCGTGAACACTGGCAGGGTTTTTCCAATGTTGGTGCCCCACTGTACGGGTAAAGTCATGAATTTTCGGCTTTCATTCTCCAGAAATTCGTAACTTAATATGTTCAGAACGGCGATATTATTAAACTTCATATAATCCAAAGTGTTTTTAAGAAATATTTTACGTGTCTTAGGACTGTCCAAACATCTGTTGTCATGTCTCGTGTATGCTGAACAGCCGCCTATCACTATTATAGCTTCGAAGTAAAAAAATGAATCCTTAACGACTTAATAAGGAATTAATATTATATTGCCTGGCATCTTTTTCAGTATTAACTCTTCGGATAACGGTAGGGAGCAGGAGTGTAGTATACACTGAGTTGACTTTGCATTAGAAACACCTACTTAATACATCATGAGGCACCTTTTGCCCGTAATACAGTTCGTACGCACCTTGGCATGAACTCCACAAGATGTTGCAAGCTTTTGCTGCCCAAACGATGCACAATGTGTCCAGTAATGCCCAACATTGCCATGTGGATGATTGTGGCATCGGATGTCCATTTTTTGTAGTAGGTCCCAAACACATTCAATTGAGTTGAGATTGAGTGATCTCAAGTCATGTTTCTGAAACTATTAGCAAACTGCCGGCTTTGTGGCATGGCACGTTGTCTTGTTGATAGACGCCGGAATTTTCTGGATACACTATCATCTCATATGACGGGATGTACTTGGTTGGTGACGACAGAAAGGTAGGCGCTCCCATCTAGCTGTGATCAGAGGACCCAGAGCATGACATGGAAACAGTCACCAAAACAATATCATCGCCTCCAGCTACCGAACGCCAATATTTCATCCAGGTGCTATGACCTCATTTTGCTTTCTCCAAATGCGTATATGCCCATCAGCATGATAGAGCTGGAAATAGGATTCATCAGACCTGGCCACAGATCGCTATGCTGGTGGTCCAGACTTGGTACTGATGTGCCTGTGCAAGGCGCAGTTTCTTATGTCTCACAACGAGCATGGGTACTCGTGATGGCCGTCGACTGCCACAGCTTATACGAGCTGATGTCCGGAGCATAGTGCACACCCGATAACATATTTTTTACATATTTTCCAACGCATAGTTGAAGCTGGGACTGTCCCGTCTCTTTGGAGAACCTACTTTGTCAAACGGGTTCCAAAAAACAAACATCCAAAGTTACCAACTAATTTCAGTCCTATATACATCGGATGTCCCCCTCCTGAAAATCTTTGAAAAGCTGTTACTTCCTGCAATAATTGACCACTGCCTTGGTGACAGACCATCACATCTCCACACCTCGCTGCACCACCGATCTACAATGACAAACCTTCGTGACACGCTGTGTTGGATTCAAGATACTATTAGTAACAGATCTCAAATAGATATAATTTTCTTTGACATAAAATCAGCTTTCGACAATGTGTCAATTCAAACGCTGCTTCATTTATTAAAGAACTACTACTAATTAATGGTAAGAAGAGAAGTACCACACGGTGGTTTGTTATCTATCACGCTCTCTGCACTCATCTTACAACCATTTCTAGCGAGTTTACAAACTTCAGCTATTCCGCTAATTACTTGAAGTTGTTCGTCTTCTCTGATGACAATAAAAGCGTTCAAGAAATAAATCAAAACACTGCTACACAAATTGATCAACTTTCTGACTACTTAGATATGGCAGGGCTCTAACTAAATCACAAAAAGTCCTCCCAAATATCTATCACCAAAAAGCGGAACAAAAATGATATCCAAGCTCTAATAAATGGCAATAAGATCAGAAAGGTTTCAACTCACAGAGACCTTGGTTTCACCTGGGACGAAAACCTTACTTTCCAGGACCATTTCATATGTACAAAAAGGAAAACATATGCAGCTTTCTGAGCTTAAATTGCTGTACTGTATTGCCTAAAGGCCAGAGGTGCGAATGTGCGATCGAGAGAAATTCCAATTTTTGCAAGACCGTTAGATGAATCCACAGATATTCCAAACCTTGCTCAACTTATTGTGTTGAATACTGCTACGAGGGGGGATATTTTGGAGGATTTTCTATTTTGCAAAGTTTTGGAAAGAAGAACGACTGGCCAGGAGATTTTATGTTATAAATATTTTCTTTCAAAGAAATAATCTAACGTGGAACAACTGTGTTGCAATTGTGTACTGATGGCTGCATTAACGGGAGAAAATAAAGATTTAAAAGGAAAATAAAGGAAATTGCTCCAAATATAGTTTTTAATCATTGCATTATACATGGGGAAGTATTAGTAGCCAAGGAAATGCAAACTGATTTGCAAGAACTTTTGAAAGATGCGATAAGTGTGACCAACTTTATTGAAAGTAGAAGCTTAAATAGCAGACTTTTCACTACGCTTTGTAATGAAATTGGATCCTTCATACTAACCTGCAAACTGATAGGCAGTATGGATTTAAACCAGGTAATTCGACAGATGATGCAATGTACCAGCTAATCCAAGCCGCAGCTAATACCCAGTAAAAATACACGCTGCCCATTTCTGTGGATTTTTCCGGACATTTGACACCTTGTGGTGGCTTGGCATTCTTTGGAGGATACGCCATACAAGTGTGCCACTTAACCTTTACGATATTATCAATAGTTACCCGAACAATAGGAACATCACAATCCGGATCACACCAACAGGTTAGTAAAACTGTCTCCAGAGGATGCCCTCAAGGCTCAGTTCTGGGCCCTTTCTTCTGGTCCATTGTTATGGATGAATTACTAAATTCTGATCTCTCTTTCTTACACGGATGCCTCGCCTTTGCAAATGACCCGGTTATGATTGCGTAATTTTGGTATGCATGCTGCTATGTGTTTGTGTGTGAATAAGTGTATAAGAACCCGCTATCTTCATGTAACTGGATGTACGTTATGTGTCTAAATGTGTACTTTATTTGGTGGTGCATATAGCTGTATGTGCGTTGTGTTTCTGTGTGTGTGTGTGTGTGTGTGTACTTGATGGATGCGGGTATCTGTTTGGGTGTTTTATGTCTGTGTGGGTTTGTGATTGGATAAGTAAGCGAGAACTTAACGTGAAATGTGCGTGCAATTCTATACTCAGAACGCTGTGACTAGTGAATGTTCTTTTGTGAATGAATGAGAATGTCCATTTAATTGTTATGAATTGTGCACTCTGAATATGTAACCCCGACATTTCTCAAGCCATGCTGTTTCCTTTCTCAAAGGGCATGGCTTGGGATGCTGACAATGGTTTCAGCTGGTCTGGCCAGTGGGATTTGTGGGATTGTCTGTACTGATTGCCCAACAGCGACCTCCAATTCCCACATAGGGCACCCTGATCCTAGGGCTTTATTCCCCACTACATCCAGGCCATTGCCCATCCCCCAGATTCAATCCCAAAACTTCTCTAGGATGTGCTCTATCATTCTAAATACTTTTACTGTTCTCAACAATCTCTTCTGTAGAGGATGCGTTGCCTCTGCAGGAGTGCCCCTCTGTCCCCTTTATCTTCGAACTTCCTGGTGGACGTTTTACTGTTATCCACTTTCTTCACCTTCTCACCTATCCTCCAACCTCGCACAGTCACCCCAGCGCTCTTTACCAGCAAAAACTTCCCTTTTTTTTAAAGGATCCTCCTTGCAAGCTCAAGCGACGCCAGAGTTCACCCAGCTATTTGACCTTTACAAAGTTTGTATTGCTCCTCAAAGATACATCGCGGAGTTGGGGAAACTCCAGGGGCCGCTTGACCTGCAACACTAAACACGAAAAGTCCACGTACTTGCTATTCCTATGTTGTACTGGGTGGTTAGCTGCATCACTGCTTGTGTACGAGACCAGACACACTACACTCACAAAGGGCGCCGAGCACACGTCGTTGTGCCATGTGTGACCTTTGGTTGGTTGTTCGACCGCTACTGAGCCAGTCACTCTAACTCGTAACACCGCTGAACAGGTGCACTTAATCATGTTGACTGTTGTCGAGATATTGGCACCTACACGTCTTGTCCTCACAATCATTCACGTTCGAAGTCGGAAAGATCTGGATGCCAACCCATTCTTCCTGGCAGACACTCAAAAACAGACCGCCAGGAGTACGAACTACAATCTTATATCAGCCGCTCCCGACTCCGAGCCTTCACTAGCGTCACAGACAATTCCATTCCTCTACAAGATGCCTTAATGCAACGTGATATCGCTTGTCTACTAGAGGCATTCCCCCCCCCCATCTAGATTGATTAACTAATCCAGTATCATTTTATAGGATGCTCATTAAGACGGTTTACCCAGGCCTGAAAAGCATGCTAACATCCACTTTAAGATTCCACTGAAATCTGTGCCCAAATTCCAGTTCTGTGTACCATCCAATACTTAGCACTGAGATGGTACAAATTCATCAAGGAGTCTTTCTAGACTCTTACGATTCCATTATCACATTTTTCCACTGTGTTGCTTCTCTGTGTATTTTATGTACGGCTAGTACTGTAAAATACACTCAGAATACTAAGTTGTACAGAGGAAGTATTGAGATCTTGTCAGATATTCGTAAGAAGTTTTGGGAATATTTTTATATTTTATAAGTATAATAAAACGCACAGTTCACAAAATGCGTGCAGTATACACGCAACTATGCATTGCCCATGAAGAGTCTATCCGTGTCTAATGAATGAACTTGACAGCATCCCTAATCCGAATCGAGAAAAGCATAAACAAGATTACTCGACTCGTTTGAGTAGCGAGAGAAAGAAGAACAGCTGTTCATACTTTAAACATCTCATCTAGTTAACTCAAAGTAGCTGTTTATCTCATGGCCAGCTTGAATTGAAAGCGAGATAAAAGGCGAGAAACACGCTCCAGAAACTCCATCCGCGTTACCATGATTTGCTACCTCCTGTCTATAACACATGGACACCGTGGATTTTTCTCTTCATTTCTCCCATCAACTGCGGGAAGTTAGCGGTTGATAATGTCAACCAATTGACAGAGAACCTCTCCACTACTTCATCGAGAAGTTCCCCTTTGGACCGAAGTTTCTACCACTCAGAATTCAATTTTTAATACGTCGGTGTTCGCTTATATCAAAATTAGATGACTGTATTCATTCTTGCTTTGAAGTCATCGCTCATGCAGATGCCTTTTATCATCAGCCAACTGTAGCGCATCATCCTAACTAACTCCTCGGATACGTCACTCTCAAAGCTGAAAATTAACTTACTGTTCTCTCTAATATTTACTCCTTTACATTTGTTTCTGTGTCTGATTTAATAAGCACTAATTCTATGGAAATGTTGGTCGCTTGAGACGCTTTCACTCGCAATTATCTCGTGGATTTAAAAGGGCTGCCATCAGAGAGACAAATCGACAGTTTGAACTACTAGTTTAACGAGAGTTGTAGACCACGTAAATAAATTTTGGTAATAAGTCTCGGCAGAAGCTGGGAATTCTAGGAAATGTTGATATAAAACGCAAATACGTGCTTCGGGAACTTTCTGAGTAGCTGCTGGTCAAAATATGCTTAATTCTATAAAGTCAATGAAAATTCTAATGAATACCGAATATTAGCAGTTTTATTAAAACAGAATTATGGCAGTTGTAGAGCCATCTATCTGTAATTTGAAATTACAAGGGGATTTGTGCAACCCAAAAAGGAAGAGCTAACTCCTCTCGTTCTTGGTGAAGCCAATCTGATATATTTCGTGATGATTGAAGACAGCAACTGATAAGAACAATGAATGAACTCGGCGACAGAATTTCCCAGTTTCTCCTGAGAGGGTTCAGCATATTTATACTGCACCCTTTGCAGTATATCTTCAACTGGATTCTAGATCAATGTTTTTTCGGCCAGCATGGAACATATATCATCAAGCTCAGATGAGCCAATTTAGACCAGTGTCTTATTCGGTGTACTTTCTAAAGCTGTTTGTGGTTATAATCACAGTCCTTCTCACACTGAGTGGTAAAGGCCCTAATTTGGATGCGGTCAATGATGTGAGGAAATTTTATTGGCTTTTTTCATTCCCTGGCTGAGTTAGTCGTTCTCGGGCATGGACTGCAAGGTTTCACTTCTCGGAAACTCTGGTTTTATGTCCGGAAAAAATAAGAAAAGCGACCAGAGAACACTCGCAATTTATGGACATAATAGACATCGGCTTATAAGTTGTCTTGGGTAGTCTTCTCAAGGTACACTAGAAACACCAAACTGGTTTGCTAGAGTAAGTTGAGAAGACTACCAATCTCAGCTCAGATACTCCAGCAGCGAGCACCTCATATTCATTTCTCTGTCCTGGAAGATCGACTTGTCTGCTAGGTCGACTGGTAGCATGGTTTTTTCTCCTGGAAACTCGAGTTTTTCGTCCAGCAAACCGGTCAATTCAGCTGAAGAAAATTCAGTTAGCCATTAGAGACTCTAGGTCGTTTTGAGAAGTGATCTACAGACATTTTTTAAAATGACTTTGGAATTTAGTTCGATTCGAATCTGGCCATTACAATTTGGCCTTTGTCAAACTCGCTCAAGTCTGCTGCCTTTTCCATCTGAAGAACAAGAGTAACACTGATGAACGGAACTCAGTATCAGGTGTTTTTTATACCGTGTCCCGACCTGCGCCGTAGTTCACTTGCAGTTGCTTCGATTTGCATAACGACTTGCTGGTCATAATGTTTTGGCTCATCGGTGTATGTATCACATATCACTCTATGGGGCTGAAATATGGACATCAGCCGTTCAAACTACAGTGAAGAGAGTGTTCACAACAGAACCTTAGCTCCGTCAGTGGATATCAACCAAATTCTGCTTGCTCAGGAGAAAAGAAATATCGCCATGGACGAGTCCCTTGGCATTTGTAGAATATCTGATCTGATAAAAGGATTCTATTCTCAGTGAAGATCATCGTAGTTCTAATCTTCGAAAGGAACTTATCGGATACTTGTTCCGGAAGGATTTTTCGGTGAACTCAGTTCGCAGCTTATTTGGTACCGATCTCAAATCGAGTTCACTCGGAGTTGTTCTTTCCAACTCAAATGCTACTAGCTATCTCTAAGCCGTAGACCACGATTTCCTTAAGGTTTACAAAGTTGCTGTTTCAAGATTTTGCATCCAGGGATCCTCACAACAACTCCTCTATAAAACTCCTGAACAGTCAGATCGATGCACATATTTCGTGGTCGGGATCCTTCTTCATTTAGTGAAATAAACTGTCTGAATTTTTTATTACTTCTGCCATATTTTTCATGATTACTTTTTGAAGAATGTTGTATTATTATTATTATTTTTATTTTTGAATGTTGTATTATTATTTTTATTTTTATTCCACACCTTCAGATAACTGATGTCAAGAAGGAACGTCCCCAAGGTCCCCAGATTTAACGTCGCTAGATACGAATTTTGAAAAAACCCTGAACAATAAATTTTGGCCAAATTGGAGTTTGTTATTACTAATGACACTCGACGTTCTTCCAGTCTCATTTTTAAAAATTGGAAAATATCTGATAAGGCTTATTTGACTGAGATTAGTCATGAGCACGAATAAACGTTGAACTGTTTAAAATTTGCTACCAAAATCCAGTACTGCTATTTTTGGTAGCTGCAACCGGATTTTTGGCAGCAAACAAGTTTCATCATGTCTGAACATGTTTAAACTTGTTGAGGAATGCTCGCAGTTAATGTAACTGTTTTGGTTCAGTTCTGCCACAGTTTGGAGTAGATCAGCGTTAATCAGAAGATGATTTCCTAAATCATAAATTTCTTTTCTTGGCCTACTGTCCACTTGACATGTACATACTTCAGTAGACCAACATTCAACTGCTGATTAATGCTCTACCATTGTAAATTAGTAGCTGGCAACTGTCGTCCTGTCTTGTGTGGCCTCACCAGATTCACGAGTCTTTTATGTCTCTTTTATCGCTTTGGGATAGAGTGAGAGGCATTAAAAATTAAAGTAAAATCGCTTCTTGTAAGATTTCTTTAAGAAAAATCAAATTTCTAAAAATCCAATAGAAAGCCTTAATGCTGACTCTTCACTTAGCTTTCTCCGGGAAAGGAGAAGAACGTCTTAAAAGCACCGCAGTCTGTGACATTTCACCCAATGTGGGTTTTCAGTTGATTGGATTATGAGGCAGAATACGCAAATCTTTCGCAAGTTAAGGGTTGTTTTTTAATGGACAAGTTTGCGATGTACGCAAACGAGTTTCTTGTGTTCCATTTGCCAATCAACATACCCCGATAGCAGTGCCTTTTAGCTCGCTTAATTAAATACATTTGATCCCACTGAAAACTTTATCTCTTTCTGATTTTGCTTGTGGAGAAAGCCCTCTCTGTTTAACAAAGAGATCACGTGGAAGAAAACAGCTGAAATCGAGGATGGTTCGTCGGCGTATCAGCCTATCTAATAGTTGTTTTTAACATACGAGGAGTTGGTGTTGATGACGTTGTGTTTGGTGCAATAGCCTACGCTGTGGGGAATAAAACTCAAAGGGATTAGATCGCTGTAAACACCAGCCAATTAGGAACTTAGCGTTCTCTTTCAAAGGTTTGGAAAGTTGCGAAAGCCCTGATAATATTATTAGCTGAACATCAAGCTAGCAGATATTCTAATTTGTTAAATTAAAATAATCGAATAATGGATCTCTTTATAAAGGAAGCCATTACTTTTAATGGATGTTTTCTTTTTGTTAATTACGATACTTTGGCATAAAATAAGAGTTCTATTTCTATCAGAGTTTTTAACCAGATGAATCCTAAAACAGTTTGTAGAAGGAATTTTAATTCGTAACCCAGTTGCTGGGATTCATTAGTATACGCGATGTATTTAACTCTAGCTTTTGTAACTCAAACGCACTTCTGGTATCCCTTATGTCAGCCGAATGTGCGACATCGAATAAAACATGCATTGGTCATATGACCTCGACTGTACGCAGAACTCATCAAATATCTATAGTACTTAGAAAGAAAGGAAGTCGAACTTTACCTGGAAAGATGCTGACTGGAATACTAAACAGTTCTTAAGATGTTCTCTCAAAGCAATAGCACTTTGTAACTATTTTCGAAAATGCAGAAAGACTTCGAATTTTCTCTGAAATAAATACGCTCCTGCCTAAAAGTTTGGGATCATACGACAACGGTTTTTGTTAATTTTTTAGGTGAAATAGCCTAAAAGTTTCTTACTTGCTAGAAAGTCCATGAAAATCTTAGAGCTGTGTGCTTCGGGGTCATTGTCTTGATTCTAAACTTTTAGGAGGGACTGCATATCATTCTAAGTACTAAGTGGACATAAAAACATGATATTTTTATTTTGGTTTATAAAATAGGAAAAGAAATACTGGTTGGAAAATGTCCAATAAAAATTAATGACTATAATCTAATTAGAATAGCCTTAACGTAAGAATATGCGTTTTAATATGAGAAAAGCAATATCAGCGAGTTCACCAGATGGCTGGTCTATCTGGTGAACTCGAATTCATCGAATAATGTCTTATACATATGTGGAAGAGTTCCTAAGGACAATGGAGGTGACATTTGTATCGGTGCAGACTGTGTCGTAAGCCTATAATCAGTGAAAGAACGGACAGTTTTTCAAGTTGGAACTGGTTCCTGTTACATCACACCAGGCTACATTATGCGATGATCATCAAGGAGTGTTTGGAAAAGCGTCGGAATATGGAAGTAATTCCTCTCCCCTGTCCCCTGTTATTACCAAGGAGTGTTTGGAAAACGTGTTTATGTAGAAATAATTCCCCCTTTCCCCTCCACTCATTATTAGCCTGATTTATTTATCCCGGACTACTTCTTGTTCCAAAAATCTTATCTAGGTTGAAAGGACAGAAGTTTGGTAGCATAGAAAACATTAAATAAAATGTGACAAAAGAATTGGTGGCTGTCACTTCAAATGCATTTAAAAATGTTTTTAAAAGCTCCACGAGCTATCTCACAAGTGTGTAGTTGATCAGGGCAAATTATTTATTTAAAAAAAAGTAAAAGCTCTTTCATTCTAACATCTGGTTTTTCTTAAATCGATTTAGTCATGGAACTTAACTTTGTATTTTTGTAGGGCAGTGTATAAACGCTGCTCAAGAACGGAAAAAATAATTACGGATATTTATAGCGAATAATCTCAGACAGGAGCAAATAGTTCTGTAACAAGACACGAATAAGCACCCTCGAAGCTTTTTACTATTTGAAACCACGTCTTTCAATAAGACAACATTAATCCCCTCTGTCAATTCTTCTGCTGTATTTCTTCCTGTCCCCTTATTCGTTTTCTTATTATTTTTCTAACAAAGCATCCATTCTCCTTCATTCATTAAACTAAATCTTCCTCTAGTTGGACTGGATTATTTGTTGTTTAGCCTTTTCTCTGGATTGTTAGTACACCCGTTGTGACTGTTAAGCTTTTCTTTGCGTTCCTGAACTTTATCTCAACCAACTTCGTATTTATATCCCATACATAACTGTACGTTTCATTTTTGTATCACATCTGCACATTTTGATGAGGTTTCCCCCCTATTTGAACGTTTTTCTATCAATATTTGAACAATCTTTTACTGTTATGGAGACAGACTTCACCAAAACTCTGTGGAATTGGATCGCCTTTTGTAGTGGTCAAATAACGAATTCAAGTTACTTTTTCTTGCACGCGATCAGCCATAAATATTTGGTTGAGTGAACATCAATTTTATATCTTATTGTAGATATAGTTTGATGGAATATGGAACATGCCGTTGTCAAGCGTATGGAGAATAGCTGTGGTAAATTCTACAGAAAATGAGACCTACGTTAACCTTCTAAGAGTCGTAGCACGTACCCTGATAACAACAATGCCCTTACTAATAAGGGTAGGGTTTTTTTTAGGTGCATCAGCAACTTAGGACTATATTGGGCCGTATATGTTATGTCTGTAAATTGCGTGCGTGTTCTATGGTCGATTTGCTGTTTGCTGGAAGAAAAACCGAGTTTCGGGGAGGAAAAAACAATGCCACCCTCACCTGAGACCGATAACTCAACCACGTTGTGAAAGAGACCCATAAAAACTCCCCACGTCATTGACGGATTCGAACTCGGGTCTTTTACACCCGGTGTGTGGAGGATGGCGATTCTACCAATTATGCTACCAACGATGGCCCTTTACTGATATTGTTGCCATCTAGAGGTATAAAATAAATAATAATCAATAAAATAAACATAAAAATTGTATTATTCCATGATGTAGCTGAAAAGATGTTCCGATTGGCTTAAATTTTGTAAAACTCCATCTATTCGGTTGTTTCGATCAGCAATAGGCTATTGTACTTTGAAAATCGCTTCTCACTCTTCTGATTTAGTAGCTTACACACTGATTTGGTCGTAATCACCATTCTTTGAGGTGAAATGCTGACAGCTTTTGTACTTTAGGATAATGGCCAAAGTGCGTCATCTCCTTGCATCATTAGCTACTGTAAACATCCAAGGGGAGTCCACCGCAATCATCTATTAACCGTTGATCGTTTGCCGTAGAGCTCCACGTACACGGGACATCCATTATATTTCTTCTACCCGCGAATAATCCAAATTTCCTACACGCGGAAAATCACAGTCCTTGCCGTAGCTGCCAGCGACCGTTATTTGACCTGTGAAATGCACTGTCGCTCATATGAAAGGCAACGGAAGTAATGAACCAAGTTGTAAGAGCAATCTATTGTTCGCCTTGCCCCTAGCCAACTCCAGCCACTAACACTCAACGCTAAATAAAAGATTTTCATCTTTCAAAATATCTTCGCAGTTTACATACAATACTTTGGTACATTGGAATCGAGTTCAAATGTACACTGATATGTGACTTAATACCTCAGTATAATCTTTACAGTAATACTGAGGAATAGACTCATTTATCTCTCCTTGGTGTGCTAGCAAAATTTCTGCTTAGGCAACCACAACGTCTGATGTATTTCTGAATATATCGTACAGAACATTTGCAGAATTAATGTGATTGATATAATAGGGTGCAATAGTAAGTTTTTAAATGTTTATCAACAACAAAAATTTGAGCCAACGGTTCAAGTCTGAATAACGAGATTAAAATACACTGAATGGTCATTTTATTAGGTAAACCTTGCTCCACCCAGCCTCTGCCGAATTTCGTTTTGGGCACAATACGCTACAGTAATGACATTCTCCAAGCATTTTCCGAATCCACTCTTGACTCAAATCTGAATACACTAATGCGACTCTGCGATCCATAGAACCAGTTTCCATTGCTCCATGGTCCAAGAACGATGGGCTAGGATGGACTACTGCAGAGGGCACCTGGCATTCGTTGGTTCGACGCACTTATATTAGCTTTCACAAAAACGTCGCTCAGGCTCAGTTCCATTTCGCTATTTTCTCCAGCATCAGCAATTCCTATCAGTCGGGGTTTTTTTGACGAATAGAATTGCATCCTCATTCTTCCATCTTTTCAACTGCATCCTTATTCTTTCATCTTTTAACTTGCATCCTGATTCTTCCATCTTTTCAAATGAATCCTCATTCTTCCATTTTTTCATTGTAGGTTAGGTTGACGTTGCGAATGTTCAAGGATGTGACTCTTGCATGCGATGATAAATTGCTAACATGGCATCCGACAAATAAGCCCCTTTGAAAGTTGGGAAGTGTCTTACCTCGATTCATTTTGCTTATTTGTGATATCTCCGCTCTTTCCTGTACACTTTTAAACCGATTCCTGCTTTGCACACATCTCAGTCACAATATTGAATACACTGCGAGAAGTGTATTCAATACACTTCCGAATATGTATAATCTTCTTTTATTCAAATGAATTGGGCCAAATTTATAGTTTTAAATCTTAACGTCTCTTATTAATTTGTTACCCAATTGACCATACCTTGAATCAAACAAATCTTAAAGAAAAATCCGTACACAATTTCTGATATAGAAAAAGGCTGTTTCATTTTTCAGATAAAATATTTAATTGTACACTGAGTGGCCATTTTATTACATACGCGTATAAAGTGAACAGGTTCCTTTTTAGCTCATAGAACAGATATGATTCGTCTTGGCAAAGACTCGATAAGATATCGAAAGCGTACTACAGGAAAACTGATCTATGCTAACTCAATTGCTTCCTACAGTTGTAAACTTGAAGGTTCCAGATCTCGACTCCGAAGAGCATGCTTCATTTCATCCCACACTTTCTCAATAGGACTGAGTCCTGGTGACCAGAAAGACAACTTCAGTAGGCTGAATTCATTCTCATGTTCCGGGAACCAGTTCTTTATAATTCTGGCTTTGTGATAGGGCACACTCTACTGTTAGCAGAATTCAGTAGAAGATGGATAAATAGCAGCCACGAAGGGAAGCTCCTGGCTAGAAACAATTTCCAGATAACTGTGGCTAACAAATGTTGTCCCACTTGTATCAAGGGGACGAATGTACCCTTGACAGGAGAGATCCATGGACTCATGCTGTTTTCGACATATTATGGTTCTTGAAAGAGAAGTAGCTGGGATTCGTCCGACCATGCAACTTTTCCCCAATCCTAGACTGTTCAGTGTTTGTATTCCTGAACCCACTGTAAAATTATCTTCTTGTTTTCTTGCTGACAGGAGTAAAACCCGGTTCGATCGTTGACTGTAATATCCCATCTATGATAAGGTACCACGAGTTGTTTATTCTGAAATTCTTCTTTGCTTATCACTGTTGTACTGCGTTGTTTTTTGATTGATTGTAATAGCTTTTCTGTTGCCTGTACAAGTTTCGTCAGCCTCCGTTCGCCTATCGAATCAACAAGATATTTCCGACCACAGGATCGCCTTGATGGATGTTATTTGGTTATTGAACCAACCTTGATTCACTCGAGACACAGTTTACACGATAATATCAGCAGGAATACAGTTTCTGGGACCAACTTTGATATTATATATTTGGATCTTAGAAAGGCTTTTGATACTGTTGCACATGGAAGACTGCTGCACAAATTGGAGCAGTGTGGCATTGGAGGCAAATTGCTGCTATGGATAAGGGGATGGTTGAGTGGCAGAAGACAGAGAGTGGTAATCAATGGACACTGCTCATCGTGGACTAATGTTATTAGTGGAGTTCCTCAGGGTTCAGTGTTGGGTCCGTTGTTGTTTTCGGTGTTTATGAATGATATTGATGATGGGATATCAAGTTTAATGTCCAAGTTTGCAGATGATACAAAGGTTGGCAGGGTCGTTAAGGACAATACTGACGCTATGCTGCTGCAACAGGATCTGGAAAGGTTGAACAGATGGGCTGAGAGGTGGCAAATGAGGTTTAACATCGACAAATGTAAAGTGCTGCATATGGGAAACAGTAACCCCAGAGCAACGTATCAACTCTGCGGTACTACACTGACAGTGGTGGAGAATGAAAAGGACCTGGGGGTAATTGTGCAGGCAGATATGAAGTTCTCTGAGCAGTGCAGACGAGCTGCAAGAGTAGCGCATGGTGTCTTGTCAATGATATACAGGAATTTTTCTAGCAGGGATAAGGAGGTGATTATTCCCTTGTATAAGGCAATGGTAAGGCCACATCTTGAGTACTGTATACAGGTCTGGAGGCCTCATTTCAAGAAGGATGTAGAGCTGCTGGAACGGGTACAGAGAAGGGCAACAAGATTAGTAAATGGAACAAAGGGTTGCTCTTACGAAGAAAGGCTTAAGTTTTGCAAATTACAGAGTCTGGAGACTAGGCACCGGCGAGGTGATCTGATAGAGGTGTATAAGGCTTTGAATGGTTTGAGCATGCTCAATGCCAATGGGATTCTTCATCTTTCTCAGAATAATCACCTCAGAGGGCATAAATTCAAATTGAGGAAGGACGGATGTCGGATAGATGTGCGGAAATTTGCCTTTGGCCAGCGGGTGGTTGGTTGGTGGAACCGACTTCCATCACTTGTTGTTGAAGTTGATAGCCTAAACAAATTTAAAGCTCAACTGGACAGGTATTTCGAACGAACGGAGGGGTGAAATGGGAGTGGGTGTTTTTTTTTTTTTTTTTTTGGCTGATGCTGAATAAGCTTGCTTTCTTGCATCATATGCCTCTGCTAATGCTAATGCTAATGCTAACTACCATGCCACGTTTTGTCTTAAATCTTTTTAACTTAATTCTTTTTGTCTTGCCCATTCTTGCACTGAATTGCACACATGCAACATCCCTATGTACCTTCCGACCTGGTTTATATTCCTTAGTACGAACCTTTGATGCTGTTACTGAAAGAGAGAAATTCCACTCTGGTCACACCTACTATTTTCAAGATTTGAAAATGGTAGGTGTACCTAATAAAGAGACTACTCAGCGTTTAATTTATTATGGTTTTTGCTCATTATTATTGTTTCATTTTTCACTATGGCAGTAAGACAATTATGCGTTAGAGTATTGCGTTCGTGAGTGTGTGCGTGTAAATTACTCGTCTTCTATGAACAGTTCGTGTTAGCTGGATGAAAATCCTGCTTATCTTCGAACAAACCGACTAAGTCGACCACGGGGTAACAAATGCCCATAAAAGTCTCTCCCTTCTAAATAGAACTCGAACTTTTCCATTAAAAACACTAAAGGGAAAATTACATTCGAATAACATAAATATTAATTGTTCACAACCGCCTTAGAGAAACTCAAATAAACCTTTATGGAGTGACTTTACGATAACTGCTGTGGCCGGATTACGCCAACTGGCCATTTGGATTTTACATCCAGTAAAAAGAGCTAAACTGCTAATAGAATGCACATAACACACTGACGCCTCGCAGTCTTAGTTTCTTTGGCGCAAAATAAAAAAACAACAACAACGGCATATCAGGTTCTCTTGGTGCTTGTGTCCTATTTATGAGTGAAAGCTTCAGTTACTCTTGCGTGCATGTCGCTTTTATGTTTGTAAATTATGAACGTGGGCACCCGTTGGACGACAGTCGTTAGTAGTATAGCCATTGTGTCCCTATAAGTTCCGTATAATCGTAAATCGTCGGGGATATTTGTTGCCTGATTCGTCCCCGTTTTCATCCCATTTGCTCTAATTGTCAGCCTGAAAATATTGTCGTTCAATATTTCAAGTTTTTACGCGCAGCAAATGGATTTCGTTCATAACATACTTCCTCCTTGTCCTCTTTTCTTTTTATTGTCAACCTATAAGTAATTCTGGCAATGGCAGAATGGCTCATTGAGAACAAATGATTAATATTGCGCGGGACCTTCCTTAATTGACAAAATTCGTTGGATGGTCAGAGAATGTCTTTCGCTGTCAAGTGATGCAGTACGACGTTTAACTGGTCATCATGAATGCTTGAGCAGCCCGGAACTTGGTTAAAAGGAATTCCAATCAAATCCTAAACTTGCTTTGTATATATTAAGCAGCAGTGATCATTCAGGGAAGTTTTCTCCTTATCTACACATTCTCCAGCATTGCCTATTATATTTACAGCATTAATATATTAAATGATAAATGTGATGCACTTTATCACTATTGCTTCTTACTTGCAAATGGTCTTACATCGATTGTGCTGCATTAAATAAACTATATATTGTAACTGTAAATTGCGAAAGTAATCCAAGCATTCTAAATCGATAGAAAAGACATGGTTTCTAAAACTTAGAGTTGTTCTAATGCCCTTGTGGGTATCACAGTTGGTATAATCACTGTCCTTCTCACACTGGACACTGTAGGGAGGTTTCTCCCACAAATATTGTTAAGTTTTTTTTTAATAATTTGAACGTTTATCAAGAGAAAATGTGTACAGATAAAATATACAGGAAAGAAATCTTTGGCAATGTGTATCGGCAGGTTCACGTGAACTATAAATCAAGAAAAGAACAACCAATTAACTTCCTTTCAGATGAGAAGAAACATATTATAAAATATTACTGTAATTTAATGTTTAAAACTTGGCTTATAATTAGAATAATTTAATAATCTAGCGTTCTATGTTTTTCGAATTTTGTAAATAAGTTTGTAACCACACGCTCTAGCCAAATGGTGTTTATGGGTATCTCGAAAGATAAATAAACAGATAATAATAAAGACATGGGGATTATGGGTGTGGAAATTTTGTGGCCTCTCAAGTCATGGCCACATGATTTTTCTCTCTCGAAAAGTTTGGTTTTTCATCCAGCAAAACTCCCAATAGAACACAAACACACAATTAACAGACACGATACACTGGTGCTTCATGGCCTTAGCTGCCTCAGAACTCATTCTAAACAAGAGGGAAGAGGAGAGCAGTGAAGATTAAAAAGAGGAAACTTTAAAAACTTAAATGGGAAGGATAAAGAGAGGAAATTGTAAAAAAACTTATCAAGAAGGTAAGGTGGAATGGAATGGTCCATTTCCCAAAATGGTCTTCGAATGGATTAACTTTGACCACAAAATTAAGAGAAGATTGAAAGAAACACGGTGGACGAATTCGCATTTATACCAAATTTTTGTTTTTGTAATTACGAAAAAACGATTACTCACATTGGTAAAAAAGGACTCCGATGTTTTTGTTCCGTAGTGCGATTCTCTATGTGGTAATTTTTTAATTGTTATTTTTTTCTGTTTTGAGCAAAGACTCATTGCAAACCTTTCAGAGACTAGTAGAAATGATGTGGCCAACAGGATTACGTCTTTGCTTTCTTTATCCGCTGCTAATTCCATTTTAATTGGATGCCTGGGATCTTTTCTAAAAGTGGCTAAAACTTTAAGAGATTAATTAAACTTCGAGAAGGTCTTAGGGTCTTAACAACTGCATAATTTCGGTATAGATTGTCTACTTCACTAGTTCTATCGTAGCAGTAATCCGAATAAGTTAAGCTCGGATGGTGTTTTTAAGCTACCTGAGACACCTCTAAATCAGTATTTATTTACGTCGAGAAATCTTACCCTGATAGATACCCATCTCCGGGACAGAGATGGGTATCTATCAGAGAAGGGGGAACACAAATTCCAGGATCAGCTCAGTGTTCATGCAATAGTGTCGGAAGTACACCACTTTATAGCTGATCGCTTATCCTTACAAATTTTCAAAACAACGAAATTCAAAGAAATATCTATTAATAATATTTATGCACCTATTTTATCAACTAGACCAATTCGTTTTGATCTAAGTGCGAAAAAGATCGCCCTGAATCTTCTTTAAATCTGGCTTCACTTTCTATCAATGGAAAATAGTTTCTTGAGCTTCCTGAGATCTTCTCGATTAGCTGAAAACAAAATTTAAATCGCCAGGTTTAAGCAGTTAACCAGATCAATCCTTTACTCTTATTCCTTCTTTTAAGTCTTCTAAGTGTTGAAAAGCAAGCCGGTGAGAACACACTAAATCGATGATGTTGTGAAAATGCCTGGTTTCCTTTATCACATTAGCCTAATCTATGTGAACTGCGAATGCAGATAGTTTTGCTTAAATCTCACTAAATCAATATCACCTTTGCCTGCGGTGTTTCCTTGCAGAGTCTAATAAGCCTTTTCAAGGTCTTCTACTAACCTTTAAATTCGCTAGCCAAAGCAAAGCGGCAGATGGTTTGAGTTTCCTCCTTATCTCTCGAAACAGATTTGTCTGCGAGATCCCACTTACTCTACGAAAATCACCTTATGGTAGAAGGAGTTAAAAAAAACTCTTCGTTCGTGTAAAACTTACGAAATGTCAGCAAACTAATTTCCACTTAAAGCAGAATTTGTACGGTAATTGCCTGCAATCAGGAATCGTGACCAAATATTTCCTTCGGAATTTATTAAAACAACACAAACTTTTTAACCTTTCTGAAATTGTGATTTAGGAGAGTTATCAAGTCATGGTTAAGGATGAAATTAGTTTTTGGTCATAGTTTTTACGGAGGATTTTAAGCACTGAGGTAACTAAGACAGTGAGGAATCAGTTTTATGAATATGGAAATTGTGTCCATTCTATGACGAGTTTTGTATTATGCTGGATGAAAAACTCTAGTTCTGGAACACAAAAAAAGTCAGTCAAAACTCCGGATCGCACCCAAGCCTCTTCCTCACAGTTTGGGACAGCAGAGACGCTATTGAAGGAGCCCTTCCACCACCGGGGAGGGCTCCTTCATAGAATCAGGAACCATTATCTTTACCCTCTTCATAATGTTCGGATTAAGAGAACCCAACTGCTCTCTGACAGGTGTTAATAACACCGCGGGCGTTGTATTTTCTCATTGCTGCATCAATCTTGGTGCAGCACGGATGTGAGAAGGATGTACACTGATAGCTATATGTGAATGATCCCAATGTCTCAATCAACTAGTACCTCATTATACAGGAAATAATCCTGCTATCCGCCTACAGATAGCCAATCATAGAATTTATTAAACTAATTTCTGCAGAGAGTCAATTAATTATTAAGCAATTTGTCACATGTTAACAAAGCTCGTATTACTAAGCCGATTACTGCGGTAATTTCCGCCTAGTTAAAGAGAAGAGAAAATCCTTCGATGGGCAGTAACGCTGAGTTGCTTAGTTTTGTTGCAAAGTGATGGGTAGTTATTCGATTCGAGTTCTAAAATAACTTTGGTGTCAATGACTCTGTGGCTTGTAGCAGATACTGTATAAACACTAAGCTAAAAAAAGTCCTAGTTATTTGGATAAGGTGAATGCCTCTGCGGCAGAAGTTGGTGTTTTCTGTCCACCATTTTGGAAATATTTGGGTTTGAAACCAAAACTGCAGTTTACCGCTGAGGACTGTGAAGATTACTTGTCATTGATGGATTTCGAACCCAGGCCTTCCTAATCATGTTTATCTGATAGCTAAAGTCATTACCAACGTAAACTTTCCTCGTCTGTTCTTAGAAACTAATCTTTACAAGGATGGTGTTTATTAAGTTAATGTATTCGTTCTTTCTCAAGCTCACTTATTTACTCCTCCGTGATACTTTTATTAGAGCTGCCAAAATCCGAAGAAACTAGCCATAAATATCTTCCCAAGTTTAACTTACTATCATTCACAATATACGTTGCATAACATTGGAATGACAAAGTTTCCTTGGAGTGTGGATCCGTCTATTCCGAATGGTTTGGAAAGCTTTAAAATTTACATTCGCACTCATCAAACGACAATTACTTTTCCCAACGGTTACTTTTGGCTGTAATTCTAAACGTAGGTTGCGCTTGCAAACAGCTAAACGACCAGAGATATCTTCGAAGCGGTTGGCGAATGACTTGCAAATTCTCGCTCTGAACAGTTACGCTGTTTCATCAGCCTAAGAGCTAATGGATTGGTTAAATTCGTTCTGAAGAATATTGCTTCTTATATATATATTAGTTCTTCTCTGGGGAACACTTTATGGCCATTTCTAATTTCACAGTCTCATTTGTAAATGGCCAAGTCATTAAACTGCTCGTCATATCCATTAAGAACTAAACATTTTAACAGCATTTGCTCCTTAAGTCCCTTATCGAATGTGACTAACCAAGGCAGCTTTGCTAGTCACATTCGATAATACAGCATTCTAATTTGCCATACACGTAATTCTCGTAAAATCTGTATGCTAAATCGTTATTAAGTCTGGATTTCTTTTCAAGTAAAGAACCTATTATTTCCAGTCCATTGAATCATAATATTGTCCTTGTCTACTGAGCCCAGTAAAGTCTACATTTACGGCCTTACTCAGTAATAATAAATTCTACAAGGATACGGAGTTGTCCTTGAACTAAAAAACCGAAAAACACCCAACACGCCTTTTCAAGGTCATCACAATTGATTCCATAATCAAAAATCTACTATTTTAAAAATACCAAGTTAAAATATGAAATGCCATTTACCTTTCATAGCCATTAAGTGTGTCGGTCTCTCTCTCTCGAGAGAATTGCATGCGTTATCTGTGGAAATTCACGATTTTCATTCAGTAAAAATGGAAAAGCACCATAAAGTACATACATTTACAGACACAATAGGCTGACACCTCATATCTTTAGATACTTTGGCACCATAACGAACAACATTTGTTGGCTTTTATTGAAACTAGTGCCCCATCGCAGTACGATTTATTTAAGATCTTTCGATTCAATAACTCACTTAACTCCTTCAAAACAGAAGAATCCAGCTTACTGTCCACGGCCAAACCAAACACATGAGCGATGTATCTCTTCAGGCGTGCCACAGGGCTTGTCTGGGCTCTTGTTTACGAGCTTATCTCCCCGCTTGTTGAGTCCAGGCATGACATTTTATGTTATGCTGATGATATGAAACTCCTCATACTGATTTCTCCCCATGATGATCTTCTTGTGATAACAGCATCAATTAACAATATACGATGGCTTACTAACTCTTCAGTTTTCCATCTAAATATTCTTTGTACATTGTGGTGTATATAAATATATTATACCTTGAGTTTTGATTATTGCAATAAAGATTTCTATCTATATACATTCAGTCTCGATACATTTTGATCAGTCCTCTCCCATACGTTGGGTAGTGAAACCAGTTCAAATGATGTAAGATCCTAACTGGCCCCCTGATCTATACAGTTAATAGTAAATTAATGGGAATTTCGTTTATTATATTTCTTGACCACCATCTTTAAATATACATAAGATAAAAATCATTATCGGTACCAAAATTTCATTTGGAATTTAAGACACGTAGATTTCTTGACCACCATCGTTTGGAACAAATACTTTTCTAATAAAAGTGCCTTAGAAAGTTCAACCTAAAGTTTGTCTTTACAATCTATGATAAGGAATCTAGTATTCCCTTGCAATTTAATTCTTAATCTTTTGTGTGTTTAAGTGTTCATGAAGTCTAAATTGAAACGTGACTTTCACTTAAACCTTTCTTCGTCAATATTTGCTTACTGCTCAGAGTTCATTACCCAACTGCAGATCCCTCTCAATAGTGTATATTCAGGAGGGAAGGAAAATTTGCTGTCTTGTTTTGTAGAAATGAGAGACTCTACTTGAAGCGGGGCATGATTGATTTCAGTTATCTTTATAACGTCCAAACAGAACCAATAGTTTAAGTTCTACAAGTTGATGATAATTAGCTTTAGAAAATGGTTTCATTACTGCTTTAGCGTGTTTATTTGTAGCATTCAGTTTATTCGTTTAAAATAATTCATTAAATTGTAGTTTCATCTTTCAGAATTCTAATGAATCACGAACCAACCAAAAGTGTATGACCTTTTTTACATAAAATATTCCAATGCAGATCAGTGCAAAGTCTCTGGAAGGCGAGTTTCTCTTCTGATTATCAATGGTTAAGGTTTTCCATGATACTAATACTCCTGCGCTCATTAGTAGCATTGTATTTGGTCAGTGGTGCTTTGCTTACATGAAAGTTCGTAATAAAGCACCCAGCAGGGGTGGAGGAGTTGAACAGAATACCGACAATTGCTTCATGAGACAACAGCGAATTGCTCTCTCTCGATATTGCCCTCCTATGACAACGGATAAATACACTTCTGAGAACTTTTGAAGCAACGCGACAAGGTTAGTCGCTGATTTATAAACTTCTATATGAAACTTGTTTTGGTAATGAGAAACTTTTAATTAATATCTCACAAATACTAAACACCTTGGGTCAAGAAGGTCTTCAGTCTCAAGAAACCACACATTACGTTTCTTCAATTTAATTAGTATTTTCCCAAAGGATTAAAGAAAGAACTTGCTTAATATTGTAGATGCGACGTCCAAAAAACATCGTTAATCAAAACAACGCTAAAGAAACAAAAATTTCACAATAAACAGTGTTATAAATCTGTATTTTATCGGGCTTTCTTCACGGTTTACTTTTTTTTTTTTTTTGGATGAAATGTCTCACTAGAAATGTAACTGGAAGTTTCAGATACTCTCACATATGTACTTGGGGTCATTTACAACGAAACTTTAAAGATCATAATATACACGGGTACATGAGGTAATTTTCGGGTAGTTCCAATATGACAGTTCTTTTATTATTATTAATATCGATGCTGCTAATGCTTTTTAGAATAGAATTTCTTGGAAATTGTAATTTCAAAACCTATAAGCAAAGTCTTCTTTATATCTTTTATCGCGAAGAAAACAATAATAGCGATGCTTTTTCTCCAAAACAGCTAGAGAAAAAGATTTAAAAAAGTAACATTATATGAGAAATATTCCTGCTATCCACATACAGAGAGCGAATTACATAATTTATTAAACTCATTTCTGCAGTCATTCAATTAATATTAAGCCATTAAGCTAGAAAATAAGATTAAAAAAACTATCATATTAGGGCCACCCGAGAAATTATATACTTATTCGTCTTAGCATTAGTATTAGTGTTGGCAAATGATGCAAGAATGCAAGCTTATACAGCATCAAACAAAAAAAAATTCCCATTTATCCTTCCCCTCCAAATAGTCTGTTTAGTTCTACCTTATAGTTATTAAAACTACCCACTTCGCAACAATAGATGGAAGTTTGTCCAGCGCTCAACCACCCCCCCTGACTAAACGCAAACTTCCGCACACCTATTCTGCAACGATCCTTCCTCAGTTTGAATTTATGCTCCCTCACGTGTGCAGTCTCAGCAAGAAGAAGAATCTCATCAGCACTAAGCTTGCGCAATCCATTCAAAGCCTTAAATATCTCAGTGAGGTCACCTCGCAGTTTCTTAGTCTCCAGATGATTGCAATTAGTAGAACTGAGGCCATTATCAGCAAGAGCACCCTTCGTTCCCCTCACGAATCTCGTTGACCTTCTCTGTACCCGTTCCAGCAGCTCTACATCTTTCCTAAAAAGAACCTCCAGACCTGTATAGAGTACACGAGATGTGGCCCGACCATTGCCTTATACAATGAGATAATCACCTCCTTATATCTGCTCGAAAAATTCCTGTATTTTGGAAAAATTCCTCCAATGTCGAATTACCTCCAGGTCTTTATCATTTTACATTACCCTGAGTGCAGTAATACACAGATGGCACTTTACTCTGGGGTTACTGCTACCCATATACAGTACCTTGCATTTGTCGATGTTAAACTTCAGTTGCCACTTCTCAGCCCATTTGCCTCACTCTTCTAGATCCTATGGCATACCGTCATTACTATCATTAACCACCCTGTCAACCTTTGTATCATCTGCAAACTTGGATATTAAGCCTGATATGCCTTTCATCAATATCATTGATAAATATAGAAAACAACAACGTGCCCAACACTTAACTCTGGGGGACTCCGCAAATAACATTAGTTCACAAAGAGCAGCGTCCATTGATTACCGCTCTCTCTTTTTTTCTCCCACTCAACCACCCTTTTATCCATTGTAGCAACTTACCCTTAATACCATTCTGCTCCAATTTGTACAACAGTATTTTATGTGCAACAGTGTCAAAAGCTTTCCTGAAATCCAAGTATATGACATGAAAATTATTTTTTGCATCCAGTTTATTTGTGACCACATCATAGTATCCAATCAAATTGGCCAGACAATATTTCTCCTTAACAAATCCAGTTGTTAAGGAGAAGTATAACTGAAGTCTTATCTAGATGATTCTACATTACTTCTTTAACCAGTGACTCCATTATTTCTCTGGAACAGACGATAATGTAACAGGTCTATAATTATTCATGTCACCTTTTGATCCCCTTTTGTAAATTGGGGATGCATTCGCACATCTATAGTCCATGGTGATCTTCCCTGAATCCAAGGATACTCTCATAATTATGGCTAAGGGTTTGCTTACTTCCTTTGCTGTCTCCCTTAATATAATTGGATATATCTCACCCACCTCTTTCATATGTTTAACTTCAACAATTTTTCTTCCACTCTCCTCTCAGTTATTAAAAAATTATTTAGCTCCCTGTTAGAGCTTAATGAACTTCTGGCATCCACTTTCCTAAAGAATTCCTCATGTGGCAATGTAGACACAAAATACCTATTCAGTTTTTCAGAAACCTGAGCAGGATCATGAACATTTAAACCATCGATATTGAAGTCCTTGCTGTTTTTCTTAGCATCCTTTGCCAAATATTTCTGATAATCCGCCTTAGCTTCCTAACCTCCTTTGTGACTTGATTATAAACGAGTTTATATCTACCAGAGAGAGACTTCTATATCACCTGATAATTTATATGCATCCCTTGCATTTTTCTTCTCTCCTATGAGTTTATCTGACATCCATTTAGATCAAAGATTCGAACACTATTTCTCACTTCGTATGAAAAGCCTAGTAGCTTCTATAATTATTTCCACGAATACTTACCATTTAGAATTTTCTAAGTGCAACATCATCAGTTGGCAATATAAAATTTAAAAACTGTCTGAGACCACTGTAGTCATTCTTACGAAAGCAAAAACTCTTTCCTTTACCCTTGATGGTAGTAACATCTTTAAGTAAATTCCACATCAATACGCTGTGATCAGTGGTCTTTAATCGCATGAATAATCACTGCTGACAATGAGATCAAGAGTATTACTCTCTCTTGTTGAATCTCTAACACGCTTCTGTAGAAAACAGTCATCCAAGAACTCGACAAAAGTCTTACCAGTGTGTGAGTAACCAACCCACAGTTCCAGTCTATATCTGGAAAGGTAAAATCCCCATTATAAGACATTCTGACATACAGCCCTGCATTGGCTTTAGATATTCAGCACATCATAATCATCAAAAGATTGAATTACGCCATATAGAGCAGAGGATTAATGTTACATTGTACTACTAGATGTAAAATGAATATCGTGTAGTATTCATATTTCACAATAACTTAATTGGAGCGATTGACAAGGGCCTTCATGAACTTAATACTTTACATGGTTTCGCATTCTACACGAAGAGCTCTCCAACGTTTGTATGTAGCAGCTCGCTCAGTTAGAGACGATCTTTCCCATTTTAAGCACATTTACAGCAGTGAATGGAAACCACATGGGATTGTATTACATAACTTACAAGCAGCCTCTTGAGCTGAAACTATTATCCCCATTCGGACATTATACGTCATTGTAAACCTACTTGCTTGGATGCTGTTACAGTTCTTAAAATACACACACTGCCATCTACGGTCTAGAGGCACCATTGTATTATCTTTGATGAAAAGGTTGGTGCTTAATTTGGGTACTCTCTAAAGGTTAATTAAAAATCTACAGAAATTCATGTCTGCATTGACTGCATGAGAGGAATGTCTTTTTTTTCAATTCATCTTTCTTATTAAAAATTGTACTTAAAACAGTTAATATTCTGAAAAGGAAAAAAAATACATAAATAAATTGTAGAAATATGAATAATTTATGAATATTAATAGTCTTTCGAACGTTAATATACGATATATATTCACTAATGCTTCGAAATAATTATAAAAAACCATGACGCCATACTTCTGACGTCAGTCTATGACGTTGACAACGTCATAGACTGACGTCAGGGCTTAGCCAATTGTTCCTATTGTTATAAACAGTAGTCTTCATAGCGTGATGCCTTAAATATTTGGGCTTTTGTAGTGTTAGTAACTCCAACGTTATCAGGGATGTTTCTATACGTCTCGATGCAGTGCTAGCACGTAGCACCAACGTTCATCTAGCCAAGAATTATTCACTTAAGTCGGTTTGAAAATAAGGTGGCTTCATATTCTTTTCAGATTGTGATTATGGCATGATAAATTTAAACTTTCTACTCTCTCTTTTGTGCGATTTCTGTTTTTATTTATGTACGAGGGTTGTTTGAAAAGTAGTGGGAACATTACTTTTCGAACTCCCATAAAAGGGACTTAAGTATTAAATGGCTACCTTCCCTTAAGTAATTTCCTCATTATTTGTCTCCTGTACACTAGATCCCAGACATGCAGGATGCGTCAAAAACTATCAGCATCCTTGTTTTTGCTGAAGAATGGAGAGGACGCAGTTTACTGCTCGCAGTATATCTTGTGTTGGCCACAGCTTTGATCTTCAAGTGACTTTGCAGTAATGCCATCACAACAGCAGCAGTCACTTGATATATATTTATCAGAGAGTGCTGATCTTGCTTCTTAAACATAACTCAGAGCACCTTCAGCACGCACTTACACTTTCACATTCGTTGCCTGTGTTGCCATGCAGCTCTTACTTTTCAGCGCGTATACACGGAAGTGTTTGTCGCTACTTTTAAATACTCTCTTGTATATTGTGAAATCTTTAAGAGGTTCTGCAATTTTTTTTTTCATACTTTGAATATTGATTACCGCAGTATTACCATTATCGGCTTTCATAATGGAAATAGAATTATTGGTTTTTAAGTTAATGAGAGCTGCTTCTTCTTCTACTGTTAAGTTATATTTTATGTTTTCTTATAATTAAAGTAAACTGAGCGATTTCTAATTTAAATTAAACGTGGATGTGGAGCTAATGAAATCAAACGATAAGCTAATCACACAAGTAACTCTATACAGAAAGAAAACCGAGTGTACAATATCCTACAATTATTCTGACGCCCCTTTTCAATACACAGCGTCCTCGAATGTCTATTTATTGAGGTTCAAGGAAACCCTGTATAATGGAGGTGCAAACGAGTGCATCCCAAAATGCCTGCTAAACTTAATGAGAAAAATCATTAATAATTACTTTTCAGATAATAAAAAGAAAGGTTGATTATAAGAAAGCCACAGAAGTTCCACACGTGGGGGAGGATAAAGGATAGAAAAACAATTAACACAGTGTACATTCAATCTACCAACAGAATTATGTTAGATGGTTGCAGGTTTCAAAGCATTGCCCATGCCTAAGAAAGTTTAAATTCATTAATAATACTACTCTATTTTTTACTTTAATGTTTGCGATGTTGCCATCTGAAATCTCTAATATTCTGTAGTTGAAAACAAGAGCGAGTGGGAAGGGGAAGTCTAGGGCTTCCATACAAAGCAAGTATACTACATGGACCATTAATACATATGAAAGTTGGGAGGGTATGCTTCCAGGACCACTGGAACCTTTCCCAAAACCAAGTTCTAAAGTAAGGTAATGGAACTCCACACGGATTCTTAGTCTCCAAACATTGCCAGATATAGAATTTTAGAATTCTTTTCCTCTACGAACGTCTCTTTCCATCCACAACTTGTTCTCTTTGTATCCTTTCAAGCAAGTGTCAATTTCTTCCTTGAAATGAGGTCTGGTGAATGCAATCTTCAAGATGTGGTCAGCAATTTTTATAGACATAACTGCCTGTCTGCTCTCAAAATTCCTGTATATCATTGATAATACCACATGAACAATCCTAGGAACGCTGCTGTTCCATGAATTTCGTGTCGGACTGTGTTACCATCTTCAGTCCTTTGTGTCATCAATAGTTTGAGCGTGTTACCCCCCCCCCTCTCCTTTTCAGTTGATTAACTTGGAATCACTGTGACGCAGATTTAGAATTTTGTATTTACTAGCTTCTTAATCGACCCGGTCATGGGGAAGGCAGATGATCTTTTCGATTTTCAGAAAGGTGGTATAGTTGGAGCACGTTTAGTGGAAGCCACAATTGATAAAACGAAGGAAATCACTGGTTTGTAGAAAGCGATCATCTCAAAGTACAATGAGTGGAAGACGAAAGTAGAATGAAGCTCTAAAAGGAAGAACTGTGGTAGAAAGTCGCTATTTCAAGGAACGAGACAGCAGGAATTTAAAGCTAATTGCGCATCAGAATAGAAGGTCGTCCAATGTACAGCAAATGACTGAAAAATTTAATTTAGGCAGAGATAAATCCCCCTCCCACTTTTTACAACCGAAATAAGTAGCAGAAAAACAGGAACCTGGAATTTGATAGTGAATTCCAGGTTCCAGAATATAAAAGCCATTTCTTTATGTAAAAAATTGAAAAATTCAACTAGAGTGGTGCTGCCAATGCCAAGATTGTACTGCTGAATAGACCAAAAGAGATCATGTGGCCTGGAGATCTTCGATTTGCACCTTTTCTCACCAATGGTATGGTTAATGCGTGGCGTGAACCTCGTAAAACTTTTCATCCAGACTGTCTCATATCTACTACTGGCGGTTGGAAGTAGCATCGTGGTATTGGGTGTGTTCTGTTGGTACGGAGTGAGTCCACTCATGCCATTAGAAGGCCGTGTTACCGCTAATGAATATCCTTCTGTAGTATCAGACCAACTTCACTCCACTTCTTTCATTTCATTTGATGTAATTTTATATTCGTTTTAAATTCTGGAAAGTGTTGTATAGGAGTGTTCTACGGATCATATTGAGGTAAATTTCTCTTATTCTTCTACATATTGAAATATAACGCAGAGCTTATTGAGCAACGAAGCTCCGTTTTATATTAATCATATTCTCAAGGTTTCGAACATCTATCCTGCCCTGCCTGCCTGCCTAATTCTTCAGATCTGAATCCACTTTAGAATGTCTGGGATATGTTGGAAAGGACAGTTCAGCTTTTCGGTTCTCTACCGACCACAATGTAGCAACTAACAAATATCCTGATGGAAGAATGACCAAATCTGGAACTGAACCCCCTCAGACGTCTAGTGGAATCCATGCCACGACATTTACGAGCAATAATTTTGGCAAAAAGTGGTCTTACTAGATATTGAGTAAATGTTTCTAATTTTTTGGTTATTGCCAAAAATTATAACTCTGCCATCGGACCACATTCAGCTCGTCACTCTTCTAGGATGACTCTTCCGGTTTAAACATCATGATAAGCTTAGGACTACTGTCCGGGTTGAATTGGAATGTCTAGATTAACGCCAAAGGATTCTCTTCCTAAATATTTGTGAAGTGTAGTGAGGGTATTTTTGAGATGTTTGGTTTTATGTATTTGTTTCGTAACTTTTTGACACTGGTGTAGAGGTATGATTATTATAAGTACCTTTCTTTCTCTCTCTCTCTCTCTCCAATTTCATCTTCGGTCGTGTTCAGATTGATATATGATTTCTTCTGCATAATGACGACATCAACCCACATCCGACAAGCGACAGGGAGAGGATGTAAGTGAGTAATTATTGCAGGGGTCATTTAAGAGTCGAATATCCAGTATCCGTTTACTCGTAATTACTGCATAGTGGAATAAGGAAGAGATGTTTAAGGATTTCAGATTGCTGGAGAAGTCCTCATTATTCCTTCGCTCTTTTAAACAGCTAATTTAGCGAAAATTGCCTCTACTTTAATTTGGGATAAATTAGCGTTAGCATTTCTGGGTTCTTACGTAATCTCCTTTGTTTACAACTGAATATTAACTTTAATTAACATAAAGAGTTTGGTAACAAGAGCGAAACGGCCGCTTAATTTGGAGGCAACATTTCGACAGATGCGGATTAGCAGCTGCTGTCCGCTCGTGATCAAAATCCGACTGTGATGAAAATATCAAGCAAAAGTCAACTCACAAACAAATTACCAAGCGCCTTCCTAGTCCAAGGATTGTCTAATATTAGAGAGAATTAACTCATGACTATATTTACCAGCAGTAGAAGGCGCTATCACTAGTAAACACTGCAGGCGAGAACCAAGTAGGCCTTCTCCAACGTATTGGGTCTTCTAGGGAACATCTCGATTTATAAAGAACATATACTAGTGGTTACTTTATTAGATGCATCTACCCTTTTCATGATATCGAATGCCCCTTCAGTAACAGCATCACGAGTTAGTACCATGTGATATAAAGCAAATGGGAGGATATGTAGGGATGCGAGAATGGACAAGAAGAAAGATTTAAGTGACTTGGAAAGTGGTACAATAGGATTTTCACGACTGTGTTTCATCTGAGTCACACAAAAGCTAAGGGTTAGTTTTGTGTGAGGGTTGCTTGTTTCTTTTTTCTTACAAAACACAAAATCAGTCATAAAATACCCACACAATTTTCGAACACGCTACAACGACTCCTTGTGGCTGTTTTTCTAATTTATGTGTATACGAAAATACAAAACACAGTTTATATTTATTATTAATACTCATGGAGATTTTGTAACAACCAAGGAGCAAAAAGGGAACGGGTAGAAGGATGTACAGAAAAGCAAATAACTATTAAGCCATTTAAGAGTTTTAGAAAAAGCAATAATTTACAATATTTTACAAAAATTGTAATTCAACATTGATTTTATGATTCATGATTTCATATTGAATTGAGCTGTTATTAGATTCTCTTATTACCTAGTATTACATCTTATTCTGTGTTCTTTAACCGAAGAGCTCAGTCCCGTCTTGTTTTTCGCAAAAAAGAGTCTCCTTCTCCTATACGCACCTTCAGTGATGCTCACATTTCTAGACAATATCACACATATCTCATTTAGGGACTATCCTGATTTCTAATCTCTCTTGGTACAAGAAAATTACAAATATTGCTTCCTCTGCATTAAAAAATGGGTTTTCTTTTTCACTCTCGATGTTACTTTTCTTCTAAACAGCTACTCACTCTGTACATATCTCAAATCTGCCCTACCATGGATGCGATGCCCCCAAAACCTCTCTCTCTCTCAAGCTTCTAGACGCCATTCAAAACAGGGAAGTCATGTTAATTAACAATCCCTCTTGTACGAAGTCGTTCTAATTTCTGCTTCCTAGACATTAAGTGTCTGCTTCATACCTTTCTATAGATACTTCCATGAAGATAGTTCATCCGAATTGACGTCTGTGATTCCCCAACTCTCTTCCAAACCAGTCCGAGCACGTGTCTCAACCCTCAACACCCATTCACTGTCCACCTTCAAACTTACAGACCCAACTTTTTTTTTCTTCCATATTTATCTCTTCTCCTTCTCCTTTCTGGAACAACCCTCCTTCACATGTATTTCTCGAAAATAACAATCTACAGAAATTCAAGTCTAATGTCAACAAGTATCTTTACAATCTATAGAAATTCAACAAGTATCTTATTCTGTCTTTCGAACCTTCAACCCACTAAGTACTATAGATTCTAATAACTATAGTGCTAGTGTTTTGGGTTTCCATTAAAAACAGGGAACAAAACCCCTTAGAAATTAAGTTTCGTTGAGGATGCTCCCGTTCAATAGCTGAAGTAAGCCGCAGGTTTCAGATATGCTCTTCAGTGTATATAGCTTGTATTGACAGTATATAAAACATGTTGAATAACTTCAATAACTTTCTCAATATCTAGCATATTCGTTATATAATTCTTTTCCTTCGCCTCCCCTCCCCTCTCTCTCTCTCTCTCTCTCTCTCTCTCTCTCTGTCCACACGACTTCTCGAGCCTACACAGCATGTCACCATGACCGGAAACGCCCCTCAAAACTCCCACCAACAGTCGGTAACTATCCAAGTGTATAACACAAAAGAAATGTTTCCACAGATAAATTGCGTGTGTCTCTTCGTTATTGAAACCCAAGAAGGCACCTAACCGTGATGCAGTGACGATTAAGGTGCAAACCTTAATGATAACTCCCCCTTCTTCTTCTGTTCCTCTCCACTGATACATGAACTGATTTTGTGGTCGTGTGATTAATGACAAGAGCATGTTTGCTGGCCAGTAATGCTCGCCTCCCTACCCTTTCTGTATGAGACAGTAGCGCGGGATCATTTGAGTGACGTTGGTTTATTGCTGAGACTATCGACGAGCACCACCCTGTTAAGGGACACAGAGGGAGGGCTGATTTATCGTGCGGGATCTGATTTCCTCTCTACTGACCAGAACATTCGGCTTGTAGAAGACATTACGCCAGATGGACACAATCAATTTCCGATAGGCTCCAGAGGTCATATTACAGAAGACCGGAATCTCTCTCTCTCTCTCTCTCTCTCTCTCTCTCTCTCTCTCTCTCTCTCTCTCTCTCTCTCTCTCTCTCTCTCTTCGTCGCGTTTGTTCGCCCTCATTCTCCTTGTGTATGCGCGTCCAAGGCGGAAATTGAAAAATTGACCCAATCCCCGACCGACACACAATATCCCCCTCTCCCCGACTACCTATCAGATATAGATGATGGAGGCGTTTAATAAATAATTATTTGGCCGTTACACGGAAGAAAATTGATACTACAGGACGAGGAGGATTCTCCTTGATCCAGCTAGATGAGTAATAAGAGGCAGAACAGAGAAGCGGCTATATTTTAGTTCCATTACAACCTACAACTCGAAGGCATTGCACACTTGAAAGACAGAGCTAATTAAAAAAAACTAGAGATAAATTATGCCATTATAATAAACTTTTAATTGTGGCCGATTAATATAAACTGCGATCTGGGAGGTGATTAAAAATAAAGTTGACGTCGTTGTTCATGGAACCAAAGGACAGGTCAATAAAAACAGTTTAATTGAGACGTTTCAATGAATCGTCGGATGCTATCCGCTCAGTAACCTAAAAAAATGGACAAGAAGAGATAATAAATACCTGTAATATGCGACAAAAGCCCCCTACAGTAAATGAATTACGTTTACATGAGTTATTGAGGTATTAAGATATTGGAACTTCAAAGTAAAGGATTTAAATTTATTGCTAGAAATATTGCATTCAACTTGAAAGTTTCAATCACCACATGCTTGATCGCTTGGAAGTCATTTATATTCAGACGCGCTTAAATGGGTTATTAGTTCCCTTTCCTACTTTTTATTTAAGAAATCCAGTCCATGCGTAGAATGATTGTGCTAAAATTGCAGCGTTGACTAATCCCGGTTCTCTTTTGCAATTGATCATAATGTTGTTGAAGTAGGGTTTTTAGGAGCATTAGCGACTAAGGCCCCATTGCTCCGTATATATTGTTTGTAATTTAATTTTCGTGTGTTCTGTGATCGATTTTCTGTTTGCCGGACGAAAAACCCAAATTTCCGGGAGGAAAAACCATGCTACCATGGTCTGAGACCAACTAACTCAACCACACTGTGAATAAGGCCCATAAAAATTCTTCGCGTTACCTATAGGACTCGAATTTTCGTTCTAAAGCAACATTTAACCAAATCATACGTTTTTCATTTGATTCCTAAGATAGGCAGATTTTTCAGTAAAACAGATATGTTGAGAAGGTCATAGGCCATTTTTAAATCAATAAAGACAACTAAAAAATATATTAATATTCAAATTAGTGATTAAAATATCAGACAGCTTTTCTAAAGGGGTTTGAGTGCTTTTGCTGTTTTGATAAGAGTATAAATTAGGATTTAATAAAGAAAATTTTGTAAGATAATTGCTGTGTGGGTCATCGAACAATTTTGGATTACTTTTTTGACATTTCACTACGAGGCCATTGGTGGATAGTTGAGTAAGTGCTTAACATTCTTCAGGTTAGCAAGTAAAAGAGAGAAGGTTGGTCTTATTCTCATGTACACAGATTCCATAAAGCCTTGTAGATTTCCTATTTTCATGACTTTCAATTATGTTTTTAAATATCACAAGGAAAGAGTCCACTAAAGAGAGTAGCGATTTAATTTGGTTGAGAAATAGTTTTCCTCATACGGGGCTGTATCAGTGAAAATTGAAGAAAATCTGTTTGCAGTTGTAGTAAATGAATCCTCTTCAGGAGAAAGCAGACTAAATACAGATAGATTCTGACTTGTTGTGTTGATAGTTCTTTTATTTACTAGTTTATAAACAGTCTGCAATTTCTCTTTCTGAGAAGTATGTTTGTTATTGAAAAAATAAATTTAATGCATATTTTTTGCTTAATAATAATAAAACCTATACATGGCCTACATCGACTACCGCAAGGCCTTCGACTCTGTGCCCCATTGCTGGCTGATAGGAACAGACAGTGGAGATCTATAAAGTCAACCAGACGCTATTGTTGTTGTAGTAGGGTTTTGGGAGCATCAGCGACTAAGACCATATTGCTCCATGTATACACTGTCTGTTCTGAGGTCGATTTTCAGTTTGCTGGACGAAAAACCGTAGTTTCCGGGAGAAAAAAACCATGCTACCGTCACCTGAGACCGACTAACTCTGCCACATTGTGAAAAAGACCCATAAAAATTCCTCGTCATCGACGCAACTCGACACTCACACATTTCCTAGAAGCAACGATGGAAACATGGAGGACCACCATCAAGGGTCGAGAACATCACGACCGAACAGATACTATCAGAAGAGGAATCTTCCAGGGAGATGCCCTGAGCTCACGATGGTTCTTGTCTAGCAATCAGCCCACTGTTCACCATGCTCAATAACAGCAAGTACGGATATACCCTAAAAGAAGGGAAGAAGAACCGGTACACCCTCTCTCTCTCTCTCTCTCTCTCACCTGATGTGCATGAATGACATCAAACTCTATGCCGCGTCATTGATTCGTTTCGGGCTTTTCCACTTGGGAGGACGGTGATTATAACCACTGTGCTACCGCAAAGACACAGAATGACAGCAGTTATTCTGAACTTTAAGAGGGAAATTGCAAATGAGAATTTCAGCATGTGAAAAGTGTTTTCCCAAATGACTCTCACGAACCTGAGTGATCAACAAAAAACAAACAAGTTCCAGGTTTGTTCAGAAAGGTTTGTTTGTTTGTTTCATAGACTGAAAATCTGAAGGAAAGGAACTTATTTTGCATCACCAACAGCTATCCAGACAACAGCTCTGACGAAGGAGATGAATCAGAATCCCAGACTCACAAGAGCTTCTTAAAAGCATCAGCAAACCGCGCACAACAGTTCACAAATAAGAAATTACCATCGTTAGTTGTCACTTAGAATAGTGGAAACAGCTGCAGTAATAAATTCTGCAGCCAAAAAAAAGCTCTTAAACGTCGTCAGAAAAGACGTAAGCAGAGACAAATATTAAAACAAGCAGGGCCGTGTCAAGACTTTTAAGTACCTAACGCAAACAAAGAAATGCAACCTCTCCCCAAAGTCGTGAAAAGATCTGTGTTCATTTTGGCTCCTCTAAGGGCTGCAAATGGGCTTCTTCTAGGGTTACGTGTTAACACAGTCCTCAGGACAAGTCAGGAGAATCTTGTACCAACATCTTTGTTTCCATATAAACTCTTCTTGTTCAGACGTGAATCCTAGAGGTACAGTTTCGCTACTAAACATCTTTGGAAACAATTAAAATGTCATAGAAGAAACGTAAAGACCAATTTATATTTGAATAACCAAGTCAACAAAGAATTTCCTTGTATGTACTAAAGAATTTATAATGTTCATTCGCTTCTCAAAGACAAAATGGAAGATTAAGCTAGTAGATGTAGTTATCTTCAATGGTTTCTTTTCTGATTATCATTGGACAACATTTTATCATTTAATAATTAGAATAAAAGCACTGAGTGGGCCACAAAAACGAATCGGTGGGCCGCATGTTTGAGGCTCTGAGCTAAACGACCTTTCAAGGTTATTTTCCGACATTGTATTTCTTATAATGTGTAATTTTATATATTCGGGTGAGTGGGCGGTGATTTATGTTTGGCGCGTTCCTTAACTGATTCAGAGCTGATCGATTCTCTTGTCCTTCTGATTAGCATTTCTTAATCATTGATTTCTTTTGCATTTGGGCCTCCTTCACACAGAGCCTTAATTATTAACGCTGTTTAAGTTTCTTGCAGATTACCTTTTTTCTTATCTGTAAAGATTAATGATTCTAATTATTAGAATTTTCTTATTATATCGATATTTGCTATTTCTTATATAGTTTTAAATTTTAATAATATTCAATTAATTAATTTTTTTTCGTAATACCTTGTTCTATTAACATTTTCGTCTTTTGTATTAAATCACTGAATGCGTGGGTCTTTGAACAGAAATTAGGGTATCGCTAATGTCCATTTAGAAATTAATTCTGTTTCATTAATTCTGTTGAGATGGATTTTTGGCGAAGATAGGAAAGTAATCGGAGAAGCTACTAGGCTTTCACAGCAACTAAGAAATACTGTTCAAGATTTAGATGGATGTCAGATGAACTGATGTGACTTGTGACAGAGAAGCAAAATGCGATATGAATTATCAGGTGATACAGAAGCTATGGTAGATACGTACAATCAAGTCACAGATTAGGTTAGGAAAGCTAAGGCAGATAATGAGAAGTCCTTGGCAAAAGGACTTCTAGAGTCCTTTTGCCAAGATCATATTGGTTCGCTTGATATCATTGATTTAACTGTTGTTGATTCTGCTAACGTTGCTGACAAACCCAATAGATATTTAGCATTTAAATTCATACATGAGGAATTCTTTAAGAAAGGGGATGCCAGATGTTAATCAAATTCTAACAGGGAATTGAATGCTTTTATGATAACCAGGAGGAAGGTGAAAGAGAAACTGTTGAAGATAAGCATAAAAATACGCTTAAGTGTATCTTTGAGAGCATCTTTGGATTCAAAGATGCTCTCATGTATCCCAAAAGTATCCCAAATTCACAAAGGGCAGTCACAGATTAACGGAAGTAAATACAAACTGATAGCTTAACTTCTATTCCAAGGAAAATAGTGGAGTCACTGGTTAAAGAAATAATGCAGGACCATCTAGACAGGAGTGCACATATACTTCAGTCACAGCATGAATTTTTTAATGGGCGATCTTGTCTGACTAACCTGACTTGATACTATGTTGTAACAAAGGAATTGGAAGAAACAATTATTTTGATATTACAGCGCTTCGATTTCAGGCAAGACTTTGATACGGTTGCACATAAAAGATTGCCGTACAAATTGGGGCAGCTTAGCATTAAGGAACAGTCACTTCTATGGTTAAAGGGATGGTTGAGTGGGAGATGACGGAGAGTGGTTATCAGTGCATCCAGTTGATATAGACGAAAAGTGCACTGTTGAGTCAGTTTGGTGTGACGTAAGCACTGCGAAAGCAAAAATAGGAGCTAATCCCTCTTAATTTCTTGTTTTACTACACTACCTACTTCTTATTACTTTTTTAATTATTCATATTACTCGTAACACTTTCGTTCCCTAGCGTCTAAACTTACTTCAACGACATGAAAGCAACCGAAGACTTTTATTTTGAGCTTTCATTTTATCCATTACGGACAACGCCTTTCTCTTTTCTTTCCAAGAGAGCACTCTTTATCAACGGCATCTTTCCAGTTTCCAAATGATCGCTTTACCTGTTTGTGTGATGAAAACACGGAAGAAAACCATGCAAAGCCATTCTCTTTCCCTCTGAAAGAGCAAGAAGAAAAGAAATTTCAAATACTGGTTTTCCCAACGTTAATCGACATATACAGTTAGGGACAGTTCTGTCGAAAATAATATCTAAAACTTTTTAGAAAAGAAGCAGTTGAAAAGAATATAGAAAAAGGTACACGTTGGGAGGGTTGAAGATATTATTCATAGATATAACAAGGGGAAAATGGGGCACGAAGACATTGGGAAACCCAAGAGTTTATAGAGAAATATTTAGATTTGTGAACTTTCAGTTACAACCAAGAGATCCTAGACGTAATCTTCTCTCTAATAAATTAAATGGGCTGTATCTATGTTCATTACGCATAAAAAAATAAGAGAATTAACACAATCAAATAAATGGGAAAGATTTAAGAAGGCGAAATCGGTTTGAACTCTATGGCTGTGTGTACACAGCCATAGATTTGAAACCATAGAATAAGCAACCATCAATTTAAGTTTCTCGGACATCTTGGATAATTCAGCCAAAGATCGTTTTAACGACATAACTCAATATATACACTCTTCTAGTGAAATTAAACGAAAATGCAATGTCAGTTCATATAGACACAAGTCCTTTGAGCGAAAAAAAGTTGATATACAATGATAAGTGACTTTTTTTTTTTATTTCACTATCTACTGAAAAATATATGGCACTGGCCTGCGGTGTCTCCATCAAGCACGATGGAAATACCACATATTAATGGAGGCTATCTGTGAACTGTCGAGAAAGAGAGGGATGCAAAGTCAGCTACCGCTTTGTTTACTTGCGGGTACTCTCTTTAGTAATGTTGCAGACGAAGCAGGAAAGTATCGATTGGTTGTTCGTTTGATGTCAGGAGGTATCAGTCTAAAAACATGCAGCTGCATTATTTTAATACAAGTGGCTCTGGAAGAACAACTATTAATTTACATTAAATAGATTTCGAGATTGATGTTCGATAAATTATCAGCAGTTAGCTAGATTTGTGTTGACAATTTTTTTAAAAATAAAATCACAAAAATGCAGTGTCTTTTATTTTACTTTGACAGTACACAAAAAGGGTATTTTTATAGCATTTATGTGTATAAAAAAGTTTTCTACGGGATAGGGTCATACGTGTATAATTAGAATATAAAATAAGAATATCCAAGTCGTATAGTAAGACAATTAATATTGAGTTTCCCTTATGGTTTTAACATACAATGTAATTGAGCACGTCATTTATAAAAATAAATGATACGTTCAATTTTTATGTCATGTAGAAAAATGTAACAGCCTATGTTACATGATAAATATGATATGTTTTATACAAAATACATTGCATTGCCAAAAATATGCGGATACCTCAGAGATTTGGGAAAAATCTTATCAGGAATATCTATTCCAATTTCATACAGTTGATACGTTACTCTAGGATTCTTGCAACCCATAAGCAGTACCTTGCATTTATCAATATTAAATGTCAACCGCCATTTCTCAGCCCATCGACCAATTTTCCTAGACCTTGTTGCAGTAGCTCACCCTGATATTGTCGATAACCACCCTGCCAATCTTTGTATCATCTGCAAACGTAGACGTTAAACCTGGTATACCTTCATTCATATAATTGATAAATACTGAAAACAACATTGGACACAGCACTGAACCCTGGAGAACTCCACTAATAACATTAATCAACGAACAGCAGTGTCCATTGATAACTACTCTGTCTCCTTTCGCTGTCCTTTTATTCATAGCAGTAACCTGCTCTTAATCCAGTTCCTTGGTCACTGCATCATAGTAACTTATCAGATTGGTTAGACAAGACCGTCCATTGACAAATTCATGCTGTGACTGCAGTAGGACTCCATTCCTCTTCAGATAGCCCTGCATTACTTTTTAACCAATGACTGCATTATTAAGATATTAAGCTGACAGGTCTGTAATTACTCATGTCACCTTTTGATCCCCTTAATGAACTAGGGATACATTCGCATATCTCCAGTCCGTAGGGACCTCTCCTGAATCCAAGGATGCTCTCATAATTATGGCCAAGGGTTTGCTCACCTCCTTCGCTGCCTCTCTTAATATAATTGGATAGATCCAATCGACCCCAGGTGCCTTTTTTATGTTCAGCGTCAACAATTTCTCTTCTACTTTCCTTTCAGTTATCTCGAAGACATTTAGCTCTCCGTTTCAGTTTGATAAAGTTCTGTGAAACTCTCCCGTAAAGAATTCCTTATGTGTGAATATAGATGCAAAATATCAATTCAATTTGTCGTCGACTTGAGCAGGGTCATCAACAGTTAAAATCACTGACAAAGGTACTCTGTGAAATGTTATTCCCAGCTATCCTGATGAATAGGGTATGTCCGGCTCTCCCACCTCTAGTCCCATTAGCGTTGTTACGTCGTTTTCTTACATCATATTCAAGATTCTTTCTGGCCACTAACAAATCTACTGGAATATTTCCGGATAAAACAATCAGCGCATCATTCGACAAAGTTCTATTCACCTTACTGATATTCAATACGGCTAGTCTAAGTGCAGCTAAAAATCAGCCTTCTGATTGAGATTTTATCAATTCTGTGTCCCCACGCTCCCCCCGCATAAGTTATTATGGGAACAAAAAACATTCATATTTAGATGCTTCCTTTTCATTCCCCAACTTTCGCGCAGAACTCTCCGTAATTTCATGTAAATATTCTTTACCTTATCTCGCAAGAACCTCACATGTTCGAGAAATGAAAGACTGTCATCAATAACGACTTCTAAGTACTTCACCGTCAAGGAATATGCCAGTGTGTTCCCTTCGGTCTTAATCATGGGATGACTTCGTTCACCTACCTTACCTTTGAACAAAATATATTTGGTCTTCGGTATCGAGATTTCCAACTTATTTTTTAATGTCCATTCCAAAACCATACTGGAGATACTTTTTGACTTTGTTTCCAGCTGATGTCTAGAACCTGCCTCACCAAAATCAATAAATCCTTGTCATATTTGTTAGGCTAAGCAAGGCCCACAACAACCCATCTATCAAAATATTTCAAAAAGTTGTATCTAAAATTGAACTGTGCAAACAGTGTGAGAACTATGACTATTGTACTCGAAAGTAATCCTTCACGACATTGTACATATTCATAAAGCTGTGCATCATTTGCAATCGACTCAAACCATAAGCCACCATAAAGTATCGAAAGCATAAGAAGTAGCTTCATCTACCGACTGCATTAAACTATATAGGGTATTTTCCATCTACAGTGGAGGACAAAAACACTGCATCACCTTAAAAAAGTAACGTCTGTAGTGAAACGTATAAGATGTTGTTTGATTACAGTCGTTTTGTGTGTCGCATAGGAAAGCAAAGGTATTGCATCAGATAACTCTTCTATTGCATCAGACAGTAATTTCAAGGTATTGCATCAGATAACTCTTCTATTGCATCAGACAGTAATTTCAAGGTATTGCATCACCTTGATGCATTATTCTATAAATACGGCGTTGAAAGAGTATACACGTTCATTAGTATCCTGTTTTGAGGCGGTGTAAGCATGGCTCCATATGTTCAAATTCAAATTATTATATTAGGGCCACCCGTAATCTCTTACATATACCCATATATGTATTATGACCGTAAATTGTGTGTGTTCTCTAGTCGATTTGCCTGTTTGCTGGATGAAAAAAACCCCAGTTTCTGGGGAAAAAACCTTGCTATCTACGCCTGAGACCAACTAACTTAGCCACGGAGTGTAAAAAGCCCACTAAAGTTCCTCGCGTCATTAACGGGATTCGAACCCGGGCTTTTCCACCCAGTGTGGGCAGGACAGTGACGATACCACTGTGCTACGCACGCAGTGTCGCTCCATATGTTTAGTTGGCACCAAGAAAAAAAAAAGTGTAGTTGTTGCTCTGTCCTAGGAAGGGCTCTCTACGTATGCTATCGCTGATAAAATAGGCTGCCACCAGTCAACAGTACCACCAGTCCCGGTGTTGAAATTAAAGCGTGAAACCGGTGATGTGAAGAAAAGACCTGGATCAGGCCGTAAGAGAGTGCCAACAGTCAGATTTGAACGCCATTGAATATTGCTGGTACATAATGTCATCTAAAATTGCACAGAAGAAGCCAACAAGTAAGATTCAGCTGCAGGAAGCTATTTTAATGGTGTGGTACCACAAAATTGGGCAACCATATATCCAGAAGTTGATTAACTCTATGCCAGATTGTTGCAAGGCTGTAATTGCAGCTCGAGAAAGAACAACAAAATATTGAGGACTTATTTTGCTGATTTACAGTACATAATACTCTTACGTTAACTTGTCGTTTCAGTTTGTACACGTAAATGCAATAAAATGTATGTTTGGTTGTCATGATTTCCATTTGCATGATATCTCATATTTCCATTAATTACTCATTTTATCCTTTGGGAAGATATTTATGGCAATTAGGTATATCAGGTGGAGTCTTTTTATTGTATTTCATTCACAGAGATATATATCCCATCTAACAAATGCATTTCAAACATTTCTGCAACCCACAATGCAGCGCAAAACACATTATTTGCAAAATTCACAAGTGATGCAGTTTGCTTGTCCGTCCCTGTACATTCCCTCATCGGGAATTCTTTAAGGAAGGGGATGGCAGAAGTTTATCAAACTCTACCGAGGACCTATATGACTTTGTGATAACTGAAAGGAAAGTGGAGGAGAAATTGTTGAAGCTGGTCATGCAAAAATCACCGGGGACTGATGGAATCTAGCCAATATTATAAAGGGAAGCAGCAAAGGAAATAAGCAAACCTTCGGCCATAATTTTGAGAGCAACTATGGATTCAGGAGAGGTCCCTATGGACTGGAGATGTGCAAATATATCCTCAATTCATAAAGGGAGATCCAAAGGTGAACTACTACAGACTCGTTAGCTTAACGTCTGTTGCAGGGATATAATGGAATCACTGGTTAAAGAAGTAATGCAGGACCATTTGGACAGGCATGCAATTATACTGCAATCACAGCACGGATTTCACAAGGGGGGGGGGAATTGTCTAGCCAATCTGATAGATTACTATGATGCAGTGACCAAGGAACTGTATACAAAAATTTATTTTGACATTATATACTTGGATTGTAGGAAGGCTTTTGATACTGTTGCACATAAACGACTGTTGCTATACAAACGGGTGTAATGTGGCATTAACGGCAAGTTACTACTACAGATAAAGGGATGGTAAAGTGGAAGAAGACAGAGAGTGGTAATCAATGGGCACTACTCTTCGTGGACTGATGTTATTAGTGGAGTTCCCCTGGTTTCAGTGGGCTCATTGTTGTTTTCAATATTTATCAATGATAATGATCAAGGTATATTAGGCTTAATGTCTAAGTTTGTAGATGATACAAAGGTTGATAGAGTGGTTATGACAGTCATCAGGATGAGCTACTGCAACAAGATCTACGGGTAGATTAGTCAACGGGTAGAATTTTTTTCAGCCTGGTCTGTACTTGTTAACAGGAGAGACTGCTTCTACAGGGATGGGATACACTTAAATAGAAAGGGTGCAAGAATATTTGCTGATGCTATCGAGGCAGTGTTAGGTAGGTCGGAAAATTGCTAGATTGGGGGGGGGGATACAAAGACTAATAGATTAACAGTAGCCACTGGCAGAGGTGAAAGTGATTCTTGTACTGCTTCTATTGGAATGAGCAGAAGCCTGGAAAACAAGTTGCAGGATATTTCAGAGACTTCTGGGAGTCATTGCGTTACAAGTAAACACATGGGTTGTGTTAGGGTAGCTAAGAAAAAGAACAGGTGCATGTATACTTGCGTGTACACTAATGCTAGGAGTTTAGTAAATAAATTTGATGAATTTGAAGTGTTGGTCAAGACATCAAAGGCGGATACTGTTGGGATATCAGAGACGTAGTGTTACACAGATATAAGGAATGCAGAACTGGAATTTGGGGGGTACAACGTCTACAGAAAGGATAGACAGGATAGGAAGGAAGGAGGGGTTATGCTATTAGTTAAGAAACACAAAAAAATCCAACGAAGTGAAGCCAGTCGACATTGCTGGACAGTGCAGAATTGAGTCAGTTTGGTGTGACATAAGCACTGGGAGATCAAAATTGAGAGTAGGAGTGCGTTATAGGCCTAATGACTGTGATGAGTATTTCAACAGATATCAAAGTTCCCTGTACAGGGAAATAGAGTGGGCCAGTAAATCAGAGAGTCTTATAATGGGGGATTTTAATTTCCCAGATATTGACTGCAATTTGTGGGTTGGTCACTCACACACTAGCAAGCCTTTGTGGATTTATTGGATGATTGTTTTCTACATCAGCATGTTCGGGAGGCAACTAGAGGGAGCAATACTCTTGATTTGATTATCAGTAGTGATTCTGCATGCATTAAGAATCTCCAGATAAAGGAACCACTAGGTGGCAGTGATCACAGTGTGCTGAAGTGGGATTTACTCAAAGAGATAACTACCATCAAGGGTAAAGGGAAGGGTTTTTGCTTTCGTAAAGGTGGTCCGAGACAGTATTTAAATTCTATACGGTGGGACCAACTGATGATGTTATCAACAGCAAATTCAAAATTGGAAGCATTCAAAGAATTTATCTTGGAAACTACTAGGCTTTACATACCAACTAAGAAATATTATTCAAGGTTTAGGGCCTAAATGGATGCCAGATGAACTAATAAGACATGTGGCAGAGAAGAAAAATGCATGCGATACATATAAATTAATGGATTACATGGAAGGCTATGATAGATATAAGCTGGTCTGTGACCAAGTCACAAAGGAGATTAGGCAGGCAAAGGCAGATTATGAGAAATCCTTGGCAAAGGATGCAAAGAAAAACAGAAAAGAGTTCTTTACTTATGTAAACTCTAGAAGGAAAGGGATGAATCAGATTGGTCCACTGGATATTGAGGGTTCAACAGTTGAGGATCCTGCTCAAGTGGCTAACAAATTAAACGAGTATTTTGCATCTACATTCACACATGAGGAGCTTTTCAGGAAGGGGAATGCTAGAGGTGAAGTAAACTCAGACAGTGAGCTGTATGATTTTGTAATAACTGAGAGGAAAGTGGAGGAGAAACTGTTGAGGATAAGCATAAAAAAGGCGCCCGGGGTGGATGGGATCTATCCAGTTATATTAAAGGAGGCAGCAAAGGAAGTAAGCAAACCCTTAGCCATAATTATGAGAACTTCTTTGGACTCAGGGGAGGTATCCATAGACTGGAGATGTGCAAATGTGACCCCAATTCACAAAGCAGGATCAAAGGCTGACACAAGTAATTATAGACCTGTTAGTTTAACTTCTGTTCCAGGGAAATTAATGGAGGCACTGGTTAAAGAAGCACTGCAGGATCATCTAGACAAGACTTCAGTTATAGCTCGGACACAGCATGGTTTTGTTAAGGGGAAGTCTTGCCTGACCAATTTGATTGGATACTATGATGCAGTCACAAATGAACTGGATGCAGGGAATAACTTTGATATTATATACTTGGATCTTAGAAAGGCTTTTGATACTGTTGCACATGGAAGACTGCTGCACAAATTGGAGCAGTGTGGCACTGGAGGTAAATTGCTGCTATGTATAAAGGGATGGTTGAGCGGGAGGAGACAGAGAGTGGTAATCAATGGACACTGCTCATCGTGGACTAATGTTATTAGTGGAGTCCCTCAGGGTTCAGTGTTAGGTCCATTATTGTTTTCTGTATTTATAAATAATATTGATGATGGTATATCAAGCTTAATGTCCAAGTTTGCAGACGATACAAAGGTTGGCAGGGTTGTTAAGGACACTACTGACGCTTTGCTGCTGCAACAGGATCTGGAAAGGTTGAGCAGATGGGCTGAGTGGTGGCGAATGAAGTTTAGCATTGACAAATGTAAAGTACTACATATGGGAAACAGGAACCCCAGAGCAACGTATCAACTCTGTGGTACTACACTGACAGTGGTAACCTTTGCAACTGGGTAGTGGATCTCTCTCCACAAGCGTGGAACCAGCTAAAACTTCAAGACAGGATCTTTATTGGTTGGAGCAGCCACCGCTTCAAGGAACATGTGGCTGTTCCTAAATGCTTTAGATGCTGTCGTTTTGGGCACACCACCCACACATGCACACAGACGGATCCTACCTGTGGGCATTGTTCCCAAAAAGGGCATCATTATAGCAGTTGCCCAAACAAATTATCTGCTCCGACGTGCGCAAACTGCAAAGCAGTAAAACTGGATGCATCCCATTCAATCAGGGACAACAAATGTCCTATTTACATCAAGGCAAAGCGAAACCAACAACTGAAGACCGACTATGGTAGTGAGGCCTAAGCCATTCAATAACAGTGTTATTAAATTTATACAACTTAATGCTCAGCGAGCACGTGCAGTAGCAGCGGAAATAAGAAAAAAGGCAGATGAAGAAAACATTGATATATTACTACTGCAAGAACCATACACCCACTCCAAGAAAGTTAGAGGCTATCCTCTCACATATAAAATAATTCAAGCAGATGAAGATACTCCCTGGGCTGCCATAGTCATCCGGAACCCGAACATAATGGTCACCAAAATCTCTTCTCTCTGCACAGGTTGGGCAGTGTGTGCCCATGTAATTGGCCCCTTAGGTGCCTTCTATTTAATATCACTCTATTGTAGACCCAGTCAAAACATCGGCCCAGCTATAGACTACCTAAGAACTGTTACCACTACTCTACCTAACGCTAAAATCATCCTGGGGGCAGACGTTAACTGCCGTTCTCCTGCTTGGCACAGCCTCACAGCTGACCGACCTGGTTGCCATAATGGGCGGCTTTTGGAAGACTTTCTAGCCACCTCACCATTTAATATAATAAACAGGCCCAATAACCTCCCAACATTCTCCAGTACTATGTGGGAGTCTACAATAGACATAACAATTGCTACAAGATCAATCTCAAGTAAGGTGTCGGGGTGGCAGGTAAATGAAGCCTGGACCACCTCAGACCATAGAGCAATTACATACAGCCTCACAAGAAATATAGAATCAACTCCTACTCCGCACTACGATATCAACCGCTATGCCATCAGCAAAGCCAATTGGGAGCTGTTCACCACTTCTCTCCAGTCAACAATCATGGATCACCCTTCTGATATCCTCTCCCTGAATCCTGAGCAGCATCAAAAGTTTGTAACTAACATCATCACCCTCTCCTGCAATCAATCTATGCCCAAGAAAAAACCTCTTCCAAGTGCTGTACCATGGTGGTCTCAGGAACTCGAACGTCTACGCTGGACTGTTCATAACAAGAGGAAAGCTTTTCAGAGAGCTCGCACCTCTTGGCCAGCTCCTGATGTGGAAGCCCTTCGTGAAGACTACAAGAGGACCAGGAACCAATACACTTCCATGATCAGGCAGCGAAAAAGAACTACATGGGAGCGGCTGGTTACCACTACTGGTAATTCGGACCCTTGGGGAGTGGTGTACCGAGTTACTACCAACAAATTGCCAAGAGGAGAAGTAGTCCATTCCACAATAACACCACAAGGAACCATGACAACGTCATGGGAGCAATCCATGATGAATATCTTGGATACTCTCTTTATCAGTGACGCCGATCATCTCACAACACAACAGCAGCAAATTTGTATAGATAATGACAATTACCACATTGACTCTGTGGAGGAAGAATTTAACACTGAAGAACTGCAGCAAGCCCTTGGCAAAATGAAGGATAAAAAATCCCCAGGATTAGATCGCATTGAACCAGAAATACTAAAAAAGGTCGCCCAGGTAAATCCCCAATTTCTGCTTAACCTGTTCAATAAATGCCTAACCCAGGGATCCTTCCCAGAAAGCTGGAAAATAGCTGAATTAAAGTTAATACTGAAAAATCCATCGAAGCCTCCAGAACAGCCTAACTCATACCGACCCATTGCCCTCTTGTCCACATTGAGCAAACTACTTGAACGCCTCCTCCATACCAGACTCCTAACACACTACACAGAAGCTGGCCTACAATCCAATTCACAGTATGGATTTCGCCCAGGACGCTGCACAGAGGATGCTCTCTACCAAATAACCCAAGCTGCAGCCAACACTAATTACAAGTACTTTCTCCTCATAACCATTGACTTTGCCGGGGCCTTTGACATGCTCTGGTGGCCAAGCATTCTTCGCAGGCTAAGATTGGCACGCATACCAGCCAACTTATACAGGTGTATAGAAAGTTACCTTTCCAACAGGAAGATCACCATTTCCTCACCATACCAGAAGCTCACCAAATCTATCTACAGAGGCTGCCCACAGGGTTCGGTCCTCGGCCCGTTCCTCTGGAACATCGTCCTTGATGAGTTACTTGATCTGGACCTGGGCTCTGTTACTATCCAAGCATTCGCAGATGATATTACCATCTCCATCGCAGCGGACACCAGAGCAGCTCTCGAGGCCGCTGGAAATCAGGCACTACAGATCTTACAGGACTGGGCAACTCTACACAAGCTCCGGATTTCTCCACAGAAGACACAATCCATACTTCTCAAAGGCACCCTACAAATATCAAGGCCACCTCAGATCAAGGTACAAGGAAAAACCATCAAGCTGGTAACTTCCCTAAAACACCTGGGTATCATCCTGGATTCAAAGCTCTCCTTCTTCCCGCACCTCTCATACCTTCAAGTAAAAATCAGAAATTATGCAGCCTTAATCGTCCGAGTAAGCAGGTGTGACTGGGGTCTGAACCGGAGAACACTCAAACTCCTGTATAACGCTATATTCCTCCCTGTTATTACATACGGATCTGGGATTTGGTACCATAGAGCAATAATTGTTCGCAATAAAAGCAAACTGGAAACAATTCAGCGAAGTATACTGCTTGCCATTACCAGGGCCTGTTGCACAGTAAGTTCTCCGGCCCTACAGGTTCTTGCAGGTGTCCTCCCCCTTGACTTGGAGGTTATCCGTCGAGGATTGCACTACTGCCTGTCGCGGGGAATCCCAGCTACCATCTTTGGACATACCATCGACACCCGCACTGACTGCAAGCAAGAAAAGAAAAAACTAGCTGCCATGCTACTACAAATCTGGCAGACAAGATGGGAGGAGACGGACAAGGGCTTAATAACTAAGAAATTCATCCCGGATGTCAAACTAGTTTATCCAAAGTCGCCGCCTTGGTTCTCTCCTGGCCTCTACTGTACATATATTATAACTGGACACGGCTCTATAAATCATAAGTTGACTACCTTGGGAATCATCAATAACCCCTACTGTACATGTGGAGAAATTGAAGATTGGGACCATCTTCTTTATAACTGCCCAATTTATAACGATCTTCGAGGAACACTGTACACAAGGCTACAACACATACCTCAAGGACAGGAGCACCTGCTAATTTCTGAAGAACAATATTATAAATCATTAACGGAGTACGCACAGAACCTCTTTTCTAGGCGTAGGACTCTACAACCAACTCAAGCCAGGGATAGAAACTTGTAAAGGACTTACTCAAACTCGAAATAAAAAAAAATCTGTACTTGACTGTTTTACCAGCATCGACTTGCTAACCCTGGAACATCCAAAGTAGGATTACCTGCTAACTTTCCATATGGTTTGGTAGGCTCCAGTGGTCTTGACCACTCCACCGCAAAATATAAGTCACACTCAGCACTCTCGCTGAGTGGTTTTTCTACCCTTCTGGAGTTATCCCCTCCCCCTTTTCTCCTGGTGGGGCATATGCTCCACTGTCAATTTATGGGATGCCCTTACCCACATCCCCTTACTCTTACTTTCATCCCCCATCTTCTTCCGTACACCCTGTACTGCCGCACTCTACCTTATTTTTTTATTTATTTTTTTATTTTATTTTATTTTATTATTATTATTATTATTTTTTTTAATTTAATTTATTATTATTTTTTTTAATTATTTTTTATTTTTATTTTATTTTATTTATTTATTTATTCATTTTTTTTTTATTTATTTATTTTATTTATTTTTTTTTATTAATTTTTTAATTTTTTATTTTATTATTATTATTTTTTTTTTTTTTATTTATTATTTTATTTTTTTTTTTATATTTTTTTATTTTTTTATTTTTTTTTATTTTTTTATTTTTTTTATTTTTTTTTATTTATTATTTTATTTTTTTATTTTTTTTATTTTTTATTTTTTATTTTTTTTTTATTATTATTATTTTTTTTTTATTTATTTATTTTTTTTTTATTTTTTATTATTTTTTTTTTTATTATTATTTTTTATTTTATTTTATTTTTTTTTTATTTTTTTTTTTTTTATTTATTTTTTTTTTAATTGGTCTCCGTTCAGGAAGCTCAGGCGACTCTGACGGAGACCTGCCAGAGAATAATGGGCAGCCTGGCTACCTCCTAGTGGTGTGTGCGGGCAACGTGGGGTTCCACCAGGGGCCCTGCGGCCAAATGCCAGGACATACAACAGAACCCAACACAAAACTACACATTCAACACACTACACTTTTTCTGGCATTTACAGTGTTCTGTATTTCTTCACAGTGTACATATGGCGCAGATGTGGGAAACCACAGGTGGCGCCCGACCATAACACTATGCACACTATGCACACTATGCACACTGACAGTGGTAGAGAATGAAAAGCATCGGGGATAATTGTGCAGGCAGATATGAAGTTCTCTGAGCAGTGCAGACGGGCTGCAAGAGTAGCTCATGTTGTCTTGTCTATGATATTCAGGAATTTTTCTAGCAGGGATAAGGAGGTGATTATTCCCTTGTATAAGGCAATGGTCAGGCCACACCTAGAGTACTGTATACAGGCCTGGAGACCTCATTACAAGAAGGATGTAGAGCTGCTGGAACGAGTACAGAAAAGGGCAACAAGATTAGTGAATGGAACAAAGGGGTGCTCTTACGAAGAAAGGCTTAAGTTTTGCAAATTACAGTGTCTGGAGACTAGGCACCGGCGAGGTGATCTGATAGAGGTGTATAAAGCCTTGAATGGTTTGAGCATGCTCAATTCCGATGGGATTCTTCCACTTGCTCCGAATAATCACCTGAGAGGGCATAAATTCAAATTGAGCAAAGACAAATGTAGGATAGATGTGCGGAAATAAATTTATGGCTCAGCTGGACTGGTATTTCGAACGAACGGAGGAGTGAAATGGGAGTGGTTTCTTTTTTTTTTTTTTTTTTGGCTTAATGCTGCATAAGCTTGCTTTCTTGCATTATATGCCTCTACTAATGCTAATACTAAATGGCAGTTGACATTTAACATTGGCAAATGCATGGAACTGCATATAGTAGCAATAATCCCAGAGTAACTTATCAGCTGTGTGGTACTACACTCAGGATCGTGGGACATGAAAAAGACCTGTGGTTAATTGTGCAGTCAGATATGAAATTCCCTGATTAGTGCAGGCATGCTGCCAGGACAGCTCGTGGGAATTTTACTCAAAATTTACAGAAACTTTACTAGCGGGGATAAGGAGATGATTATCCCTTTTTATAAGGCCATGGTTAGTATGCGTCTTGAGTAATGTATATAGGTCTGGAGGCTTTACTTTAGGAAGGATGAAGTTCTCCTGTGACGGGTGCAGAGAAAGGCAACTGGATTGGTGAAGGGAACAAAAGGGTGCTCGAGATTAGGTACCTGCAGGGAAATCTGATTGTCGTGTTTGCGGTACATTAATGTTCAGCTTACACAATCCATTCAAGGCACCGCAATCGCGTTGCCTTGAATGGATTGTGTAAGAAAGGATGGTTACATAATTGATTGTGTAAGGAAGGATGGTTGCAGGTTAGATGTGAGGAAGTTTGCCTTCAGGCAACGGGTGATTGATTGTTGGAACAGGCTTCCGTCTGTTGTTATGTAAATTTTTTTGTTGCTGCTGTAGCAGGGTTTCATGAGCATCAGCGACTACGCCCACATCGCGCCGCATCCTGCGTATGTCCTGAAGGAGATTTTCTGTTTGCTCGATGAAAAACTCGGTAGTCGAGTTTGCCTGAGATCGTAGTCGTTCTCAGGCGATGGTCACTGAGTCATGTTGTGACAAAGGCCCGTAAAAATCTTCCCGTTATCGACGGGACTCGAACTAAGGTCTCTTCCACCCGGTGTGAGGAGGACGGCGATGCTACCAACTGTGCTACCCACGACGGCTTGTGGAAGTGGATTGGTTGAATAATTAATTCACAAAAATTCAGGGAAGAACTAAACTGATTCTTGAAGTGCATGGATGAGTAAACAATGTAAGTTTTTTTTTTTTTTTTTTTGCTGATGCTATATAAGCTTGCTTTCTTGCATCATTTGCCATTAGTGCTGCTACTACTATCTTCCGTTAATCTGTCGGTATAAAACAATATTGCATTTCTGACTCCAGTGCTACTACTACTACTACTATCTTCCGTTGAACTGATGGTACAAACCCAAATTGCATTTCAGACTGCAGTCTTGGTACCTCTACTTCAATCTTTTAGTTACTAACCGCTCATATAATTTTTCAACAACTAATAACAGTGCAATTGGTCTATATAAACCAACATCATCTGCAGCTCGACTAACATGTTTCTCCAGAACCTTCTGCATGGTACGTTTCCAAATATCACGAAAACAACCTTCTTTCAGACGTTTACACTGGTGTGCAAAACTTAAAGACCAACACTCTTTCTAAAGGTTACAACCACAAAATCTTTACTTAAGGTGCTCTTTACTGATGAGAGTAGATTCAGTCTCAGCAGCGATTCTGGACGTCAGCTAATCTGGCGAGAGGTTGGCATACGGTATCACTCCGCAAACATCACTGAAAGGGATCGATATGGCGGTCGAGGTGTTCTCGTCTGGGGAGGCGTTATCTTGGATGGACGTACACAACTCCAGATACTGGAAGGCGGTACTATAACCGATGCACGCTACTGTACTGAGGTAATCCTTCCCCATGTGCGTCTGTTCCGAGGTGCCATTGGCCCCGTATTCGTGTTTATGGATGATAACGCCGTATCCCATCGCACTGCAGCTGTTGATATGCTTTTGGAAAGTGAGGACATTGTTCGTATGGATTGGCCTGCCCGTTTCTACCGATCTAAATCCCATCAAACACACATGGGACGCTCTGGGGAGACGCCTAGCGGCACGTCCACACCCACCAGAAAATGTTCACCAGCTGAAGATGGGGTTAGATATGGACGATGTTACTGCAAGAAGTTATCAATAACATTACTCTAAGTATGGACAGGCGGTGCAAAGCCTGCATCGACATTTGTGGTGGCCATATCGCCTACTGAGGACCACCTCTTCCCTTTGTTCCATCTTTCTCAGTGATGCATCTGTATCATGGCAGCCAGTGCTATGTTGCCATTTTTGAATAAAGTCCCTCTGTACCGTTTTCTTACCGTTGTTTTGTCGGTGTTATTTCCTTCATCATTTCTGTACCTCACGAGGTTCCTTTGGTATGCTTTTCCCATATTCAGGCCACTCTTATGAGAAGCCACAGGTGAAAACTTGACTGGTCCTTAAGTTTTGCACATCAGTATATAACCACCTATCTCGAAACTTGTTGTCTTATTCTAAAAAACTTTTCACTACGTCCACTTTAATCATTTCGATTCCCGGAACTTTATTAACTTTCATAGCTTTGACCGCATTATTCAGTTCATCAAGTGTAAACTCTATCTAATTCACACACGATATACTCATTGTTATCTATCCTTACTTTCCTGTGATAATCATCTTACAATTGTTTAGAATCTCCTGGAACAAAGTCTCCAAGGTATTTTCTATTGTGTCATGCCAACCAATAGTTTCGTCTCCTTAAATATCAACTACCATATGTTGTACTTCTTCCACTTTCGTCTTATTATTATTATTATTATTATTAGCCATATGGTACAAGGAAGCCTGAGGCTTATGCTTCACCAGCCCCAAAAAAAAAAAAAAAAACATTCTGAATTACCCCAAGAGAGAGAGAGAGAGAGAGAGAGAGAAATCAAGAGTCAGAAGTAGAAGGAAATCACCAAGCAAGAGAAGAATGATGATATCCAGCTCAGGACCTTGGGTGTGCCAAGCCCATACTCACCAGATGTGAGCCCCCGGGGTTAGATATCTATGACAATCTTATACAGAGAACCCTCTGTGGTCTGCCCCTCCTTCTGTACAAAATATTGCCACACTTTCACACTTTGTTTTAACTTTTAACTGTAGTCTTGACCTTTCCATTGATCCGTTTACTTCATGGTTGAATCTTGTTGATAGGACTTGTGCATCCTAGAAAATAACCACCACCGCAAGAACAAATGCGTGGTGGATTCCATATTTATCTAGTTAATTCAAACTTATGCAGTACCTTTTCTCACTATGGAAGCCCTCAGATAACTCACAGGATAGGTCTGCATACGCCAAAGCAAGGGCGGTCCTCAACAGAGAAAAAGGAGAAGTAATCAAAAACTACCTTCATAGAACTCTGCACAATGGGGAAACCACCTGTTAAATATGACGGAATTTTCATCCAGCTTAACCCCACAGTCTGGTATGAATATATTACCAGATTTAGGGCAACTCATAATTCTTATATTTCACATTTAGAGAACTATGTGGACATACTTCCTTTGATTCATATCTCGAGAAAACAACTCAAAAATGCCATCAACTCTATCAATGATAGAAACCACTGGAGAAGGTAAGGTGCCCCAGTTCCTTCTTAAATGTCTGACACCTTTTATCATAGGTCCTTCTTAACGTATATAATGGCATTCTAAAAGAAAACTATTTTCCCACTCAGTAGAGTGTATACCGAGTCACATCAGTTCCAAAAGTCGATACATCAAATACCATAATGCATATTAGCCCAATTGCCAACGCGTTAGCACTGCTCGAACTCATGGAGAAAGTTTTACTCACAATCTTAACCATAGAAATGCTGCTGCAAAACCCTTCACAATTACATTATGCACTAAAGCCGCGATCATCTGCAACAAACCTTCTTTCTCTAACAAACTTAGTGCTAAATGTGTAAGAACAAAATTCTGAGCTTGCAGTATCTAGCTGGATGTTCAAGCAACTTTTGACACAGCCTCCTACACCTCTGTGACAAATACTGTCTAATGAAATACAATTACTTCTTTTCTTAAGATCTCTTCTGTCCAATAGAATCCTGCACTTTAAAGATGGTAAGTCAACGTTCACTTGGAATGTAACCACTGGGGTCCCACAAGGTACCATACTTCCCGGCGTACTCTCCACACAGCCATCCTAATTCCATTCATTACCAACATATCAGATATAATCCGCTATGCAGATGACAATTTTTTTAACACAAGTCCACTCAACGGATAACCACCAATAAATAACTGAAGCCATCAATTAAAATTCATGCATTTCGCCCAGTATTTGTTAAACTTTGATATGCAAACAAATCCTTCAAAATCTGCAATGATGATCTTCTCACTGAAGCAACTCATAATCAACTCTCCTGATTTCTGGAAGATTTGCTATTGGAGGATCCCACCTCAAACCCTCGAACCTCTCCCTCTCTCTCTCTCTCTCTCTCTCTCTCTCTCTCTCTCTCTGCAGTAACTGTAATAGGGTACATCTAGCTGACGATTTCATTCCTACTAGCATGCTTCAGATGTCCAGAACCTGGATGCAGATCTCCATCAATTTATACGTAACAAAAAGTATAAAAAAGATGTCATTGCAAGCATAACTTTGTAGGACAGAAGTTTTACGCCACATTGATATGACTAGAAAAATAGCTGGAAAGTGTTCATTATCTGCTGTTAAATTTCGTATAATCTTATCTTATTTTATACTTGTGTAATAGTCTAATTTATCTCAATAATTCATATTTCTAATTTATGTAATGTTTTGATAAATTACGCCAGAAGCCTAGAGGATCAGGATTTTGGCTCAAGATGTGAGCCCTCTAGCCTTAATTCAGCTTTCAATGTGAGCCTTTTAGTCTTAATTCAGCTTTCGATGTGAGCCCTTTATCCTAAATTCAGCCTTCGATGTAAAACTTCTGGCTATTGGGCTTGAATGGTCGTATTATTGCAATGCGATAAAGAATTAATTAACACTTAGACCATTACACTGCTTATTAATGTCGCTGTAAACGCAGTGCCCTCTCAATACTTCTCACCGTCTTCATATAGGGCTCAAACCCCATTCCATTTGGAAACCTGCTGGCATCCACAAGTGGGTGCAGGATCTGCAAATCTCTCGGGGTAAGCTTACATCTGGATACATTAACATGGGTCAGATGTTGCTGACATACAGTCCTCGGATGTGGGACCATTCTTTTTTGCTGTTCCCTCTCATGAGGGGGTGGAATAAATAGAAACCCATATAGGATTGGATCCCATCCGAATACCTTGATAGGGTAGAGCAGACATCGCCGGATGTCCCAAGACAAACTGGTTTTCATCTTGTAGGGCACCCTTGTCCCACAATCTTTCATTCTTTCACTGGTCTGAGTGGGGCTCCCAGTCAGGGCAAATACTGACTTCTGCTCTCCCATCACTTCGCTTCACCGGAGGACTTCTCCTTTCCTCATTCTCTCTTTTCCCACTTTCACTCCACCAGTTTTACTACCTTGGACGACCAAGGCGACCCCGGAGAAGCCTGGCCAGAGAAAATGGGCAGCCTGGCTCACCTTCCGGCGGTGGTGGCAGGTAACGTAGAGTCTCACTAGGGACCCTGCAGCCAAGTAACCAGATACACAACAACGGAACTCTATATTAACATCACGTTGGAAGCATGCTAACCTGAGGCTCTTACGTAAGGATTCCACAGGTACCTCCAAGGCATACCGCCCGATTGCGCTGCTTCTCATTCTCGGCAAGGTTTTTGAGAGACTGTTGCTTTCCCGCTTCCAACCCCGATATGAAGCCAATGGTTTGGCATCCTCGCTTCAATTTGGATTCAAACAAGGGTGCTCCACAATTGATGCTCTATCTAAAACCCTCAAAGTGGCAGAACAGTCGGATGCAACTTATGTACTAGCAATCTTCATTGACTTCAAAGGAGTTTTTGACACAGTGTGGTTGCCGAGCGTTCTTCAGAGGGCCAGAGTCTCTAACTGTACCTTCAGAGTTCTTCAGAGTCTCTAACTGTACCTGGAATTTCTATCACTGCCTCAAAAGCTACTTCTCTAACTGCAAGGTCAGCATCAAAACAAAATATCACTGCATCACCCGACATCTAAACCGAGGCTGTTCCTGGCGTCAGCTGTCTGGAATATGATACTCGACGACTGGCTCCTGAGGGACCTTCCACGCACAACTCAGCTTTCTTATGCCGACGACATGGTTATCATCGTCGAGGGCCCCACCCGCTCCACAATAGAAACCCAGGTGCAGTTGTTCTCTCTGCTCTGTCTGTGTGGGCCATGGAAAATAAACTCTCAGTCTCCACTGAGAAGATTGGTTTGGTTTGGATTTTATCGGCGCATTAGCTACTAAGGCTATAATGCGCGCCACTGAGAAGAGAAAACCCTCCAATTGAAAGGCAAACAGACCTCCTAACATACGTTTTAATAGCTGCCCATTGAAAAACTACCGATCGGTGAAGTAACTAGGAGTAATTCTGGACGACAGTAGAACTTTCATCCCCCATATCCAAGCTATCAAAGAAAAGATTACATCACTATGTTAGCACGCTTTACCCGCATGGACTGGGGTCTTAAAGGACCAACTCAACGCCTTCTATATTCAGCAGTACATATACCAATTTTCACATATGGAGCTGCAGTATGGTACCACCGAATGACTATAGGTATAGGTATAGGTATGTTGAGGGTCTGACGGCTCCGGGGATTTCTCCCATCTCCGCGTATGTTCTATGTATCGAGTGACAGTACCCTGTCTATGCCAGAGGTTTAAAAATAATGTATGGGTCATGTGGTATGTAGTTTGTTGTGCCCATTGTTCATCCGGCCTGTTGGCCGCCGGGCCCCCAGTGGGACCCGGCGTTACCATACCTAGCGACGGGGACGCCGACCGGATGTACCAAGAGACTAATTATACTCTGGCAGGTCCTGCCACTTACTTTCCTGGGATTTCGGTGACTAGGACCTAAAATAAAGGTTGGAGTTATCGCTGTTGATTTAAGTAAAATTGCATTTAGAAAGCGCTGCGTGGGGTTTTACACTAGTACACTAGAGTGGGTCCAGGCACGGGTTAACCCGTGCCTGGACCCACTCTAGTGCTGTGGATGAGAGGCGCACCGAGATCGCTAAGGTCAAGGCAGATCTTGTGAGGTGTGGCTGTCCCACCAGTACCCTTGGTAGGTGTGACCTGCAGACACATGACCACATGGAGACCAATTTTGTAATTGGTCAATTACAAAAACTACAGAATGATTTTGTCTGACCCTAAACCCTCGATTTGTTCCTGATGGCTGATGTCGGGTATACACTGAAGAATAACAGCAAAATACTTGGCCGATTTAATACGCACTGGATTCTTTTTCTAGTGATTCTATAGACTTTTAGCATAGCTGCTTGGTGTGCTTTTATTCTTTTTTTTCCATTCTAAAAAGAAATCATAAGGTACAGACGGATTAGTAAAAATTTTCTTACATGTTTTGTTTTCAACTTACTTACTTGTAGAATAACGAAATTTATAAAATAACTGCACTTTATGCTTTATCAGTGATCAAATGAGGAACTCCATCATTCATTAAACTATAAAGCTTCTGATATTTAGCCTGTTGAAGAGGTGTGTGTGTGAGAACAATAAGAAAATCTGTTTCGTGGCAGATACTCGTCGACAGCATGGAACACCGCTAGTTGGAATGAATGACATAAAAATACACTTGGTAAGAATTCTGCAATGCATTCATTGAGTTCAATTATGTCAAAATTACCACAAATTGATTCTTGAAATTCGAATAGTACCGTATTACAATACCCAACATTTTTATAACACTGTCATTGCTTTCATCGATAATTAAACTGAAGTTTCTATTTCCTAAATCAGGTTTTAAATTATCCATGAAATGTGTGGTGCTATGGCATTGCATATTATGATTATTATTATTAGTCATATGGTGCAAGGAAGCCTGAGGCTTAAGCTGCACCAGCTAAAAAAAAATTTCTGCATTACCCTGAGAGAGAGAGAGAGAGAGAGAGAGAGAGAGAGAGAGAGAGAGAGAGAGAGAGAGAGAAGCAGAAGGAAATCACCAAGAAAGCGAAGAATGATGATATCCAGCTCAGGACCGTGGGTGTGCCAAGCCCATATTCACCATATTTGAGCCCCTAGGGTTAATTATTGAAGATCATTTTGTTCTATGCAGTTTGAAGTCGTTACTTACCCTTCTGTCTGAAAAACGAACTTCACAAATGTCACTCAAATGATCAACTACCCTAAATGCACAGCTATGAAAAATACTATGCTGCTTTCTGCCTTTTCAACTTCTGTATCGCCAATTTTCTTGAATGGCAATACTCTCTGATGCTGAAAACTAAAGAGCTGTTTGGCTTTCTTATGATTCGTTTTTATTATGATGCCTTTCAATATCACTTAATTTGACTGTGAGCGTGCATTTACAAAATTTTCTAAACGTATGTTAAAAAAAGAAGTCGTTGTTTCAGGTTTCACAGGAGCCCTGATCGAATTAAATGCGTTTAAAATAAATTCTTTAACTAAACCTTAAAAAAAATTTCCTTCTGTTTTTCATCAATTCTTTGTTCCTTTTTTGTTTAATTTTAATTTTTCTGCGATGCACAGGGCTCGATTACCCCAAAATTTGTCCTGCTGCGGCATTATAACAGATCACTTTGTAGCTGTTATAAGCTTCAGTACTTTTGTATTTTTATTGCTCTTAACATTCCCATGCTGTCTGCATTTTTTCTGCTCAAGTAATCTGGCAACTCTATTATTCATCCAACTTGGAATCCTCCTCATGGAGTTTTAATGGTATATATGCATTAAAGGCTTCTGTGATTGTTTTAAAGTTATACCATAATTCAATTGTATTTGCTGCAAGATAACTAACCGTTAATAGAGGACATGTAGCACCTACCTTAAGTCATCATAATTTCCTTTCCTGAAATTATCACTCTCCTTTGCCTTTAACTACTGCTACCTCTCTTCATTGTCCACCATAGAACTCTGTGATTACCTTCTGCTAATGGTTACTGTACTATCAGCCCTATTATGTCATCTGATTCGTGGTTGATTATCAGGTCTACAATATTGTTTTACCTAATACTTTCCCTGACATGTTGCTATAAATAACAGTCATTTGTTATTTATAAACATTATCGGCTATGTACGGAGAAAACCAAAAGGCATGGATGACATCGGATCAGAGAATCAGATCATAGGATGAGTGAGAACAGAAAAATTGCTGTTTGTGGATAACTGCACGCTTCGTTGTCAAGTAAATGACCTAAATGCAATGAAGCCTGAAGCCTGGTGCAAGGAAGCCTGAGGCTTATGCTGCACCAGCCACAAAAAAAATTCTGAATTACCCTGTGTATGTGTGTGTGTCTGTGTGTGTGTGAGAGAGAGAGAGAGAAGTAGAAGGGATTCACCAAGAAAGAGAAGAATGATGATATCCAGCTCAGGACCCTGGGTATGCCAAGCCCATACTCACCAGATATGAGCCCCTCATCGAGTACCTACCACCAAATATGACGCTAGTTCTTCAGCCACTTGATCAAGGTGTGATCCAGTGTTTTAAAAAAATTACCGAAGAATGCTATTAAACAAAAATTGTGCTGTCTTGAAAGCAAAATTCAATGTGAAACCGACATCTTGCAGGATGTTGATTTCACATTGTTTCAGCATGGGATGAAGTTGAAAAAGTGATCGCCACATGCTTCAAACATGAATTTAGCATCTTGAATGATGCAATGTATGAAGTTTCACATGCTTATTTCTCTACTGATTGCAAAGGAGTCTGATAATAAGGAAGAAATATTTGAGTATGTGCATCTTCATCTAAACTTACAATAAAACTTAAGCTTCAAAGATTACGCAGAAGTGCATGTGGACATTCAATGTTTCAGGATATGCACAAATGAAGAAACTCATTGCGGACGTACATAGCACGTTTCTTCAAATTTCCTTATTGTGCAATCCATTATGTGAAAGGAACTGCCTCTTTATAAGTTTTTAAATGGAAATATTCCTATAAGTGCAGCCAAGTCATTACTGTTGGTTTAGTAAGTGTTCTGCCAACAAATTGTGGCATTTATTTGTTGTATGACAGAGACAATACATTTCACTTTTGCTTACAACTGTGGTTACTGCCATTCTTAACACACCTAAAATGTATACATAATAGTCTTTGCATGCTATATGCATCAATCATTCTAATGTAACTTTTCAGAATTTTTTCGTGCTTTTCATTTCTACAGTATGGATAGTCTCTGCCAAAATTAACTGGCAATGGATGGTTTGTCATCTCATCAGCCATTTTCAATCCACTGCAGGATGAAGGCCTCTCCAGCAACTTTCCAGTTCCTTGTTTTGAGCACTGGCCATCCATTTACTATACACAAACTCATGAATTTCATCAATCCATCTCCGCCTTTGTCTTCCAGGTTTTCTTCTAGCTCCTCTTGGGTACCATTCTGTTATTTTCTTAGTCCATCTGTCATCATGTCTTCGAGCTATGTGTCCAGCCCAAGACCATTTTAGTTCTTTAGTTTTGATAAGAATGTCCTTTACTTGAGTTTGCTGCCTAATCCATGTGTTTCTCTTATCTAACAGTCTGATTCCAAATATAATTCGTTCCATTCTTCGCTCTGTAGTTCTCAGCTTCTCTTCCATTATTTTGGTGAGTGCCCAAGTTTCACTTCCATAAGTCATGGTGGGGGGTATACATTAGTTCATTATTTTACGTTTCAGACAAACTGGGATATTGCTCTTCAGTATGTGACTATATTTCCTGAATGCTATCCATCCAAAATTTATTCTTCTCTTGACTTCCAGCCATTTATCATTATTACAGCTAATGACTTGTCCCAGATAAGTATATGACTCCACCTTTTTCAATTAGTGCTCCTTTAATCATTATATCCCTTTCTGTGGCATACTTGTTCAACATTACTTTTGTTTAGCCATATTCATCTTTATTCCAAAATCCTTACTAACTTTGCATAACTGATTAAAATTTTCCTCTAATTCTTTGGGATTGTGGCTTATGACCACAATGTCATCTGCAAATCGTAAATGGTTTAGGTACTCTCATTCACATTGACTCCTTTCTGCGAGTAGTGTAGTCTTCTGAAAGCTTCCTCAAGAGCAGCATTAAACAGCTTCGGAGATATTGTGTCTCCTTGTCGAACTCCTTTCTCGATTTTAAATTTCCTACTGTCGTTGTCTAGTCTAATAAATGAGGTTGCATTCACATATATTTTCTTCAAAATCATGTGGGGTATCTATGCCTTGTCTTTCCAGTGCCCGAAACATTGCCTTATGCTGAATGGAGTCAAATGCCAGGCATAATGGTGTTTTATATTCATTTGCTTTCTCCATTAGCTGTGATATTACGTGAAGGTGATCCATAGTTGAGAATCCTGTCCTAAAGCCAGCTTGCTATTTCGGTTGATTCTCATCAAGTATTCTTTCTAATCTGTTAGTAATGACCCTTGTGAACAATTTGTAGATGTGGGATAACAAGCTAATTGGTCTATAATTTCCAATTTATCTCCTTTCTTATGCAGTAAAACTATGATTGCATTTCCACTGCTTAGGCTTCACATCTTTCCTAATGCACTTTGTGAAGAGCCTTGCCAGTTTTTGTGTTGTCTCTTCCTTCCAATTTTAACAACTCTACAGTAACTTCATCTTCCCCGGGGCTTTCTGATTCTTCGTTTGCTTCAATGCATGTTCTACCTCATCAGGAAGAATATCGGGTATGTCGTATGTGTTGCTACTTTGCAATCCATCTTCCCCACTGCTGGCATCATTCCCTCACTCCTTGTATAATTCTCTATAGTAGTCTTCTGCTATTTGAATTATGCCTTGTGATATTTATAAGTACACCATCGCTATTCTTCGGTTTCAGTATCATTTGTCTTTCTGTATTACTGCTCATGGCTTCTGATTTAAATCCTTTGTTTTCCCTTAATGCTTGTTCTACTTTTCTTGTCTTAAATCTTCTTATGTCCTCTCTGAGTCTCTTTCTAATGGCTTTGCATAACTCAGTATACTCAATTTCCCCTTGTCAGTGTTTATCTTGCTCTTCATTTTTCGCCTTCGGTTCATCATAACAAGTGTTTCTTGACCAATTTTTTCTTCTTTGGATTTCTTTTTCCATATAGGTTTCTTGGGCATTATCACTTTCAGAAAGTTGTAATATTCCTCGTTGACATCTTGGTCCTGAGCAGTCTGCAGCTCAAACTTGTTCTTAAGTTCCAGTACATACTGCTTTTTCTCCTCTTCTGTTATCTCAAAGACCTTTGTATTATTTACTCGAGTCAGTTTTTTTCCTTTCCAACATCAAGTGTACATCTTACCATTCCGTGATCACTTCCATTTACCTTATTCAGGACGGTAACATCATTCACAATATATCTTCTGTTAGTGAGGATGAAGTCAATTTCATTAGTTAATCCATTTGGACTCTTCCATGTCCACTTTCTGGTCACCCTTTTCTTGAAAAAAGCGTTCATTACTGATCCAGTTGATATAGATGAACAGTGCACTGTTGAGTCAGTTTGGTGTGACATAAGCACTGCGAAAGCAAAAATAAGAGTAGGAGTGTGTTATAGGCCTAATGACTCGAATGAGTACAATGAACAATTGTACAGAGAAATAGAGTGGGCTAGTAAATCGGAATGTCTTATAATGGGGGATTTCAACTTCTCAAATATTGACTGGAACTTGTGGGTTTATTGAATGATTTTTGACTGACATTTGTGGATTTATTGGATGATTGTTTTCTGCAGCAGCATGTTCGAGAGGCAACCAGAGAAAGTAATACTCTTGATCTAGTTATCAGCAGCGATCATTCATGTATTAGGAATTTGCAGATAAAAGAACCACTAGGTGGCAGTGATCACAATGTACTGATGTGGGATTTACTTAAAGATTTAATTACAATCAAGGGGTAAAGGAAAGGGTTTTTGCTTCCGTAAAGGCGAGTACAGTGGTCTCCTATAGTTTTTAAATTCTGTACAGTGGAATCAACTGATGGTGTTACCAACAGTAATTTCTAAATGGGAAGCATTCAAGGAATTAATCGTGGATGCTACTAAGTTTCATACCTATTAAGAAATATTGTTCAAGGTTTAGGCCTAAATGGTTGTCAAATGAACTAATGAGACTCGTAACAGAGAAGAAAAATGCATGGGATGCATACAAATTAACATGTGACACAGCCTATGATAGCTACAAGTTGATCTGTAACCAAGTTACAAAGGAGGTTAGGCAGATTACGAGAAATCCTTGGCAAAAGATGCTAAGAAAAACAGCAAGGATTTCTTTACTTATATAAACTCTAAAAGGAAGGGGATGAATCAGATTGGTCCACTTGACATCGATGGTTCGACTGTTGATGATCCTGCTCAGATAGCAAACAAACTGAATGAGTATTTTGCATCTACATTCACACGTGAGGAATTATTAAGGTTTGAAAATGGCAGGTTATCAAATTGTAGCAGGATACTTAATGATTTTGTAATAACTGAGAGCAAAGTGGAAGAGAAACTGTTGAAGTTAAACGTAAGAAAAGCACCTGGGGTGGATGGGATCTATCAAGTTATATTAAAGGAGGCGGCAAAGCAACTAAGCAAACCCTTAGCCATAATTATGAGAGCATCCTTGGACTAAGGGGATGTTCCCACGGTTTGGAGATGTGCAAATGTATCCCCAATTCACAAAGGGGGATCGAAGGGTGACACGAGTAATTACAGACCAGTTAGTTTAACTTCTGTTCCGGGTAAAATAATGGAGTCGCTGGTTAAAGATGCATTGCAGGATTATCTAGACAAGACTGCAGCAATAATTCAGACACAGCATGGGTTTGTTAAGGGAAAGTCTTGTCTGACAAATTTGATAGGATATTATGATGTGGTTACAAAGGAACTGGATGCAAAAAAAATTTTGATATCATATATTTGGATTTCAGGAAAGCTTTTGACACTGTTACGCATGGAAGACTATTGTACAAATTGGAGCAGAATGGTATTAAGGGTAAGTTGCTACAATGGATAAAAGAATGGTTAAGTGGGAGAAGACAGAGGGTGGTAATCAATGGGTGCTGCTCTTCTTGGACTAATGTTATTAGTGGAGTCCCACAGGGTTCGGTGTTGGGTCCACTGTTGTTTTGTATATTTATCAATGATATTGATGAAGGTATATCAGGCTTAGTGTCGAAGTTTGCAGATGATACAAAGGTTGACAGGGTTGTTAATGACAGTAATGGCAGTGTGCTACTGCAACAGGATCTAGATAATTTGGGCAGATGGGCTAAGAAGTGGCAACTGAAGTTTAACCTTGACAAATGCAAAGTACTGCTTATGGGTAGAAGTAACCCCAGAGAAATGTACCAATTGTGTGGTACTACACTTAAGGTGGTAGAAAATGAAAAAGACCTGGGAGTAATTGTGCAAGCAGATATGAAGTTTTCTGAGCAATGCAGACAGGCTGCCAGGGCAGGTCATGGGGTTTTGTCAATGATATATAGGAATTTTGCTAGCAGGGAAAAGGAGGTGATTAACCCTCTGTATAAGGCAATGGTCAGGCCACGCCTTGAGTACTGCGTAGAGGTCTGGAGGCCTCATTTTAGGAAGGATGTAGATTTATTTGAGCGTGTACAGAGAAGGGCAACAAGATTGGTGAGGGGAATGAAGGGATCCTCTTATCAAGAGAGGCTTAAGTTCTGCAAATTGTAGTGGCTGGAGACTAGGCAACTGCACGGTGATCTGATTGAGGTGTATAAGGCCTTGAATGGGTTCAGCACGCTGAATTCTGATGGGATCCTTCCACTTGTTCAGATTACGAACCTAAGGGAGCATAAATTCAAATTAAGAAAAGACAGATATAGATTAGATGTGCGGAAATTTGCCTTTAGCCAGCGGGTGGTTAATTGCTGGAACAAACTTCCATCTGTCGTTGTGGAAGTTGATAGGTTGAATAAATTTAAGGAGGAACTGGACAGGCATTTGGAGGGAATGGTGTGATTTTTTTTTTTTTTGGCTGATGCTGCATAAGCTCATACATTTGCTTTCTTGCATCACATGCTACTACTACTACTACTACAATCCTTGAGATTCTGCAAATTCCACAAGTCTTTCGCCTCTTTAATTTTTTTACCAATTCCAAAATTTCCTATAGTTCCCCTTTCTGCACTGTTTTGTCTTTTTCCGACCTTAGCATTGAAGTCCCCCATAATAATAGTGTAGTGGGTTTTCTGATCATCTAGAAAACTCAATTTCGGTGTACATTTCTTCAACCTCTTCATCATCATGGCTCGATGTTGGTGCATACATTATTATAACCTTTAGCTTGTACCTCTTAGAAATCTTGAGTATTATCTTCTGTATTAGTCTTGACACCCTTGATGATGTACTTTTGAATTCCAAAACGTTGTTGTTTATATCTTTATGGACCAGAAAGACAACTCAACCTTCGCTCCTTTCACTGTTTCCATTGGTTTACATCAGATTCCCACTTGATAAACTTATAAGGGATTTATTTCTTCTTTTCAGCCAAACCAATGATATTCCAATTCACATTTTCTAATTTATTTTCCAGCTCTAATATCCTGTGTTCACCAATGAGTGATCTTACGATGTAACAGGCCAAGTTCAGTTTCCTTGCGTGGCAGCCTGGTCGTACCCAGAGATCTTTAGCACCCTCTGCTTCCACTCTTATCCTCTCGCTGCAGAGGGGGATTGAGGCCCATTTGTTTCGTCGTGCTGTCATGTGCTGGAGGGTTTGGTCTTTTCGTCTTCACGCTGACCAGGCATCTAAGAGAACCACTCTACACGTTTGTTGCCACCTAAGTGACGTAACAGGGCTTACCATCGAGGTGTGCATGAGTGGATTTTAGGGAGGCAGGCCAACCAGACTTCTCCTAAATCTTCTGTAATAGAAAGATATTGCATCCATCAGTGTTTTCGACTGAGTGTCTGATAACACACAGGATACCTGTTCCCCTCTAAGCCCCAAGTTTGTCATCTATAGGCTACTAAAGTGATACATTTTAATTATAACCTAGTATATATATACACAATGCACTCACAAATACCTAGACTTATGAGATTGGTGACTCAATCTCTTTCAAAACAGGGTTCTTTTCAGGTGATGCACTTAAACAGATTTTCCACTCTTAAAAGCAATTCTAGAAAGTTTAATTTTAAATCGCTGAAAGTTGAGCCATCATATTATTGTTTCTTGCTTATATATCTTATCATTATCAAATTGATTAACTTTCAGGGATTTTCCAGTCTCTAGAGAAAACAAAATGAAGCCACATTGAGCAATATTTAGGAGGGATTCCACTTTTCAAGTCTTTTTCTTTCAGCCACATCACAAAGGCATCTCAGAACTTTAATGTAGATTGCTTCTTCTGGAGTGTATTCATATGGACAACAGTATCAGAGTAAAAATTGTTGTTAACATGATATTCATTTTGCTGCATAATTACTATACTTTAATTATAACAAGGGGAAGGTGTCTTCCACTGGAATTACTGCTGTCTGGTTTAATGACCATATCCATAGAGCCATGTTTCACCTTTGGTTATGATATGTTTCAAAAATGTATTATTAGTCACACATTTTTAAACAAATCAGATGTGACTTGCTGGTAACACAAACAGCAGCAGGAACACTAACTCTGTAGGAGCATGTCTTGCATTCCAAATTTTCATTAAAATGAAAAGACATGATCTGACAGCTACAAATTTCTTCAGGGATTTCATGAACATTTAATATTTAGTAATTTCATAACAAAGTTTTCACTTGAGACATGATTTCATCATTTGCTGAAGCCATCCAGACTGCAGATACTTTCAACAGACTTTCTACTTGCTTTGAAATGACAGTGCCTGTTGAAAACTGGTGTATGCTACTTTTAATGTTTCACTTGCAGTTTTCCTTCCAATTTGAAAGTAAAATTTCACACACACATATTCATTGCATACTGATATTTTGAAAGAAAACATGTGAAAACACCTGTTCATTATCAGCTGAAAATAACATACTGCTGTAAACATGTAAGGAGTTTAGGCAGAGGAAAGCTCCAAGCCAGTGTGCAAGTCTAACAAGCTTGAATAGCAAGAATGGATCTGTGGTCAACAACAATAAAAATGCTGTCAATATAGAGAAGGCTGCAAAGTCCTGGAATATCTAAAATGCTTATCAATTGATTTAAGAGAATCATCAATGTACAGGATCATTTAAAAAGATGTGAAGCTGTTTCCATACAAAATTAAATTGTAACAGACTATTGGAGACAGTGATTAATCCCAAGTTAAAATATATTAAAATTCATTCATCATTAAAATGTTTTTTGTAGAGTGAACAAGTCATTTTAACTTAATGTGAGAAGTTTTTATTCTCTTCATGATAAAGAACTCTACTCATTTCATTAATAGCAGTCTTCCATAGCATAACAATCAAGGTTTACATAAATCTCAAAATCAATATGCCATAGAGAAGTGATCAGCATGACAGTGCAGTAGTACACATGTTTGAATTGACTGTAGTTGAGCCCACAAGATTACTATATAAGCTACTGATTGTATTCACTGCCAAAACGAATAGTCGTAAACTCCTCTGACTTTATGTGGTCATACTGAAGTATGAACAGAACGTATAATACAGTGGTGCTCAATAATATTGCAACACACAAAATTCACCATATTTCTGTTTGGCAATATATCATATATATCAATAAATTGTGGATGTGTTTTGTAACAGCGTTACTCTATTGCATTATCCATCTCTAGCAAGCTCTCTTACATGATGTCACATGCCATACATAATTGCATCAAATTTTCAGCAGCATAAATACAGTGCATATGCCATAAGCCCAGTATTCTGTGGTATTGCAATGACTAAGTTTTCACAATGTAGGAAAAGTGTTGCAGCTGCATTGAATGCGGAGGGACATTCTATGCATGAAATAGCTAAAAGGATTCACTATAATCAGTCAACAGTGGCAGGTTTATTAATAAAATTATCAGAAACTGGCAGACTAAACAGAAAGAAAGGAAGTGGATATCCATGAATATCTCTTGCAGCACAGGACAGATTTCTGGTCTGTCTGTCTATGTCTGAAACAGAAGAGCCTCATCAACAGATCTCAAAACAGTATGGGAAGATACGGGAGTAAAGGCAAGTACCACTACAGTACATAGATGCCTTTTTTTTCACTGGAATTAGTAGCACATTGCCTAAGAAGAAGAAGAAGTCACTTTTGATGCAAAAAATGAAAGCCCAGTGTCTAAAATGGGCAAAAGAGCATGTGTGGTGCCTCCGTAGCCAGGTGGGAAGGAGCAGCAGTGCGTAGCACACGCTTCTTGATTAGACCGGGGTTCGAGCCCGTCACCACCAAATACGGAGGATGCAGAAAGGTCAGAGAATGACCACCGCATATCCCAGAGCAATATGGCCTTAGTTGCTAATGCTCCTAAAATCCAAATAACAAACAAAAGAGCATGTTAATTCATCAGAAAATGTGTTATTTTCTGATGAATCAAAATCATCTTGCATGGTTTGTACAACCAGCAGACTGTTAGACAAAAAAGAGGAAAAGAATTTCATCCTGACTGTATTGTGTCCACATTGAAATATTCTGCATTTCAAATGATATGGGGTTGTATTTCACATAGAGGTTTTTGTAGTCTTGAATTTGTGAAGGGTGGAATGAATGGTGAGGTGTACAAGGACATTCTTGAGACAAAATTACTTGCCACAATTAGAGATCACTATGGGGATGTTGCCAAATGCATTTTTCAGGATTACTCTGCTCCATGTCATGGATGTCAAAACCATAAGTATTACTTCACAAATTAGCAAAACTTTTAAAATTATGAAACATCGCACTCTTGCTTTATTTTGCTGTTTTAACTGGGGAAGGTGACCCTGGTCTCCTCCACCCCTCATTTCCCTCTGGTGGGGCATGGGCCTGCTCCACTGTTTTGGGGGTCATCTTTTCTATAGACCCCCTTATCTGTCTTTTCTCTCCAGCCTTCAGCTCCCCCCCTCTATAACTTACAACTAGGGTCCAAATCATCTCTAAATTGCTTGAGCCCTACACCCAAAAACTTAAATACTCCTTTTGGCTGGCCCTTATCTATAGAGTTTTTTTTTTTTGGGGGGGGGGGGGGGGGGATGTTGCCAATTGCATTTTTCGGGATTACTCTGCTCCATGTCATAGAGGCTAAAACCATAAATACTACTACTTCACAAATTAACAAAAGGGGAAGGTGACCCCTGGTCTCCTCCCCCCCCCTCATCGCCCTTCTTTTCCCTCTGGTGGGGCATGAGTTTGCTCCACCGTTTTGGGGGGTCATCTTCTCTATAGATCTCTTATCTGTCTTTTCCCCCCAGCCTTTAGTCTTCCCCTCTCTAACTTACAACTAAGGTCCGAATCATCTCTAAATTGCTTGAGCCCTACACCAAAAAACTTAAGAACAACATCAAATCACATAACCAGTACTCCATTTGGCTGACCCTTATCTATACTTTTTTTTTTTTTTTTTTGTTTAGCTCTTAGCCACTGAAATCTCAGGAAATTAGGTGGCAGGACCTGCTAGAGTAAATAACTATAATACTGGTGTACCTGGTCTGCCTCCACAGGGCAGAGTGTGGGCAATGTTGGGTCCCATTAGGGACCCAGTGGCTAAATGACCAGAGGAACAATGGTACACGACACTACACATATACAAAATCCATATACCTTTAAACCTCTGGCTTTGACAGTGTTCTGTTTCACACCCACAATGTATACTATGCAGAGATGGGGGAAATTCCTGGTGTCGTTTGACACTAAACACACTACACTCTGTCCACAGGTGTAAAAATGGTTGAAGAATAAATCAATTTGCACATTAACATGGCCTGGGAACAATTCAATCCTCAATCCAAATGAAAATTGTTGGAATAAAATGGGTGTTTTTGTAATGCAAAAGAGAGCTGCAGAAGACATTAATCTATGTTTGGTATCATAAGATTTCTCGGGTATACATTCAGAACCTTATCCAGTCAATGCAATGATGTACAGCAGTCATTAAAGAAAGGGGGTGGGCCAGCAAAATATTAGTGTACATTATGTTGTGTGTTTTGGTTATATAGCTGGCTGTCATCTTAGTATGAGCAAAGTAATGAAAAAAATCACTGCTTTCTTAGAATTTGTGTTATTATATAAACCTAAATAAAACTATCAGTATTTGGTAATTACATATTTAAAAATATTTTCTCCATGTTCTGTAACCTTATTAACATAGCTTATTTCTAGAAATATAAGTGAAAGTGCGAATAAGCATGTAATTACTTATTTAACACTGCCAATTTTAATTTTAAAATATGGTAACCTTTTTCCATAATCTTATCATTTGATAATAATGTTAGAGAACTCATAAGTATAACAGTCTTTTTAAATATAATGGCATCTTCAAAAATTATAAAACTGAATAATAATAATAATGTCCATTGTAGATTTGGAACCAACAGTATGGCTCTAGCCTTATCAATAACAGCAGTGGAGAAACTGAAAATAGGATTCTTTCTGATATGCTGATTAAGTCAGAATTTTAATTTGGAGGAAATCTATAAATGAGAAAGGGAAAGATTGATACCAATTTCAAAACTTATTTCCTTTTTTCTACCTGCAGTTGAAATGCTATCAAATGCATTAAGACACTGAAATTATATAATAAATGTTAGAATATTTAAGTGGAAAGATGGCCAATGGTTACAAATGGAGAAGTTGAAACACTTTCTGATATCCACTTTTTTTTTTTTTAAAAACAGAGTTATCACTGTGATTAAAGAGAAAAAGAACAGCATTTGTGTGCTAATCAGTTAAAAAGTTTATAGAACTTAATAATTTTTTAATATTACTTAGATGTTAATTAGCTGATGCATAAATATTAACAAAATCCATTTGTATGACATCTCTTTACATCTACACAAATTAATCAATATAAAGATTTAATATTTACAAGTTAATGTACAACTCAATTTTATTCTGTATCTTACATCATTGAAGTCATATATATTAACTTTCATTACAAAAATAATTCAACAAAATTTAATTTGGCTTAATTTTTTGCACTTTTTCAGATGTAACATACCATACATTATAAAGAATTATCAAATGACAACAATGCAATAAAATACTGCTTATCACGGTGGACGGATAAGTGTTCCATGACAGCTCAATTAGTCCAAGAAGACATAACCTGATTAAAAAAATAAAAATTAATTAATTAAAAGAAAATTTTAATTATAGTTTCAATAAGTAAAATATTAAGAGTAAGAAACCTGACAACTTACAACTACAGGGCAATGTCATCAAAGAGATGCGAGCTAGAATTGAATTTGAAAGTGTCTGCAATTCTGCCCGGTCACAATAGGAGGGGCCTTGTCAATCAATCCGGCCCTTGAGAGAATGTGCAAGGCTCATGAGGTAGAATTTTCACCAGCAAGGTCTGTGCTTGTTAAGAGGAGAGACTGTTTTTACACTTGAATAGAAGAAAGGCAACAATATTTGCCGATGCTATCAAGGCAGTGATAGGTGAGTTGGAAAACTGCTGGTATGGGGAATACACAGACTAATAGTTTAACTAGAACACTGCCAGAGGCAAAAGTAATTCTTGCATTGCTACTACTGGTACATACAGCAGCCTGGAAAGCAAGGTATCTGGGATTTCAGACCCTGCTGTCTGTCATCATAGAACAAATGAATACAACGGCTGTGATAGGGTAACCAAAAGTAAGAACATGTAAATGTATACTTGCACATACACTAATGCCAGGAGCATTGTAAATAAATTTGATGAATTTGCAGACATTGCATATATACAGCAGAGACATGGTGTCACTCAGCCATAAGTGATGCTGAATTTGAATATGGGGAGTACAATGTATACAGACAGAACAGAAATGGAGGGTTTATGCTCTTAGTTAAGAAGAATATTAAGTCTAAGACAGTGCATCCAGTTGACTTGGGTGACGAGTGCAATGTTGAGTCAGTTTGGTGAGATATAAGCATTGGGAAAACAAAACTGAGAGCAGGAGTGTGTTATAGACATAATGATTAAGATGACTGAGTATACCAAACAGCTACACAGGAAAATAAAGTGGGTTAGCATATCAAAATGTCTCATAAAGGGAGATTTCAACTTTCTAGATGTTGACTAGAATTTTTGGGTTGGACACTCAAACACTCAAGGCTTTTGTGGATTTCATGGATGACTGTTTTCTATAGCAGCAACATGTTAGAGAAGCAACAAGAGGGCACAATACCCTTGATTGGGTTATCAGCAGTGATTCTTCATGCATTAACAATCTACAGGTAAAATATCCACTGGGTGTCCGCAATGTATTAATGTGGAATTTAATAAAGGACATAGCTACGGTAAAGGGAAAGGCTTTTGCTTTTATAAGGGTGACTATAGATGTCTCAGACAGTTTTTAAATTGTGTGCAGTGGGACCAACTGGTGATGCTACCAACAGCAATTTTAAATGGGAAGTATTCAGGAAAACAATCAAAGAAGCTACTAGGCTTTTCATGCCAAAAAAGAAATACTGTTCAAGGTTTAGACATAAATAGATGTCAGATTAACTACTGAGACATATGGCAGAGAAGAAAAGTGCATGGGATGCATATAAACTATCAGGTGATACATAACCCTATGGTAGATATAAATTGGTTGTAACCAAGTCACAAAGGAGGTTAGGCAAGCTATGGCAGATTATGAGAAGTCTCTGGCAAAGAATGCACACAAAAACAGCAAAAACCTTTATGCTTATATTATCAGTAGAAGGAAGGAGTTGAATCACATTGGGCCACTTGATGTCTATGGATTAACTGTTGATGACCCTGCTCAGGTTGTGCACAAATTGAATAGGTATTTTTCATCTACATTCACATATAAGGAATTCTTTAGGGAAGGGAATGCCAGAAGTTTATCAAACTCTAATGAGGAGCTGAATGACTTTGTGATAACTGAAAGTGGAGGATAAATTGTTGAGGATGGACATAAAAGAAATGTGCCTGGGGCAGATGGAATCTATTCAATTATATTAAGGGAAGCAAGAAAGGAGGCATGCAAACTTTAACCATAATTATGAGAGTATCGTTGGATTCAGGGGAAATCCCTATGGACCGGAGAAGAATATGTTGCCAATTCATAAAGGAGGATCAAAATGATTACAGACCTGTTAGCTTAACATACGTTCCAGGGAAAATAATGGAATATTTGGTTAAAGAAGTAATGCAGGACCATTTGGACAGGCATGCAATTATACTGCAATCACAGCATGGATTTCTCAAGGAATGGTCTTGTTTAATCAATTTGACAGGTTACTACAATGCAGTGAACAATGAACTGGATGCAAAAAATAATTTTAACATTATATACTTGGATTTGAGGAAGGTATTTGATACTGTTACACAAAAGACTACTGTACAAAGTGCAGCAAAGTGGTATTAAGGGCAAGTTACTGCTATAGATAAAGGGATGGTTAAGTGGAAGAAAAAAGAGAGTGGTAATCAATGGGCACTACTCTTTGTGGACTGAAGTTATTAGTGGAGTTCCCCAGGGTTCAGTGGGTCCATTGTTGTTTTCAATATTCATCAATGATATAGATGAACATATATATCAGGCTTAATGTCTAAGTTTGCAGATGACACAAAGGTTGGCAGGGTGGTTATCAACAGTCATCAGAGTGACCAAAAAATCTAGGGATATTGGTCGACAGGCTGAGAAATGGTAGTTGGCATTTAACATTGACAAATGCAAAGTACTGCATATGGGTAGAAGTAACCCCAGAGTAACTTATCAACTGTGTGGTACCACCCTCCAGTTAGTGGAGAATGAAAAGACCTGGGAGTAATAGTACAGTCAGATATGAAATTTTCTGAGCAGTGCAGTGCAGACACGCTGCAAGGAGAGCTCATGGGGCACTTGTCAACAATATACAGAAATTTTGATAGCAGGGATAAGGAGGTGATTAGGAAGGATGTAGATCTGCTGGAATGCATGCAGAGAAGGGTAACCAGACCAGTGTGAGGGAACAAAAGGGTGCTCTTACCTAGAAAGGCTTCAGTTCTGCAAATTGCAGTATCTCAAGACTAGAGATCTGACTGAAGTGTTTAAAAGCCTTGAATGGACTGAGGAAGCTGAATGTTAATGGCATTCTTCAACTTGCTGAGACTACTCACATGAGAGGGCATAAAATTTAAGTTGAGGAAGGATGGTTGCAGGAGCCTGCCTTCAGCCAGTGAGTGGCTGATTGTTGGAACAGGCTTCCATCTGTTGTTGTGGAAGTAGATAGGTTGAATAAATTCAAGGAAGAACTAGACAAATTCTTGGAGGGTATGGATGGGTGAACAGTGTAGGTTTTTTTTTTTTTTTTTGGCTGTTGCTATGTAAGCACTTGCTTACTTGCATCATTTGCCATTACTACTACTACTTTCAGCACAATAGTCTCAAGAGGATCACTGGGTGCTCAAGGGAGCACAGGATGGATATAATCACTGAATAAAATGGTTGCATTTATGGCATATCCCCAATGCAATGAAGGCATAGAATTATCACAGAAAATGCTCATTCAAATAATGATCTGGAGTCTCTTACTGGAAAAAAAACACTTCCACCAACAAAGTTCAGCATAAATAAACTAACTCTGATCTTCAAATCATAAAAGGGCTTACAACCTTCAAGACATAAATGTATGTTAACATATAATGAGAACATATGCAGATTTTTACTGCAAAATATGTTGCAGTGAACAGGTTTGTATAAAAGGCTACTCATGCCAGCCTCCTTGTTTATGTTGTCCCATTGATAATGTCATCAAGAAAATTCTTTCTGAATGTCAGTTATAATAAACATGAGTTTTCCAAAAAACTATAAACAACCTTAATTAGCAATTGTTTTAATCTAGCTTGCTATAATCCTGCAAGTGGAGTGAGAGGTCTAATATGCTTGTGTGATGTCACTCTCTCTCCTCACATCCCTTTCTCTCCAACTGTTACTGAACAAGTATCTGGAAGCTGCCTGACTTTGCTTCTAAACAGAGCAATGCATCCCATCTTCCAGATATGGAAGATGGCATACATCTAAACTTTGCAGATGCACAAGAAACATGGAGCTAAGAATACTTAAGTCAACCAACCATGCAGCATCATATACTGCTGCAGTATAGATCTTGATGCAAATAATATGCCACATGAATCAAGTGTTCTTGTCAAGTATACAATTTTGTAGTCAGAAGAATGTTGCCATAACTATAATATTAATGATGCCCATTGAGGTATGTGAACAAACAGTTCCTTTTGTTCATGATATATGGTTCAAATAAAATCCCATTGCTCACATGCTATATCTATGGTTGCTCATAAATTCAATTATAACATCTTTATATTCTAAAGTCCTCCTCCACTTTTAAAAATTAATAACTCAATAACTTTGGATCACATCAAAAAATGCTTTTTCACATGTAATCAGCATACATGACATTTTTCATACAATAAAAAATTAGTCCAAAATTTGACTATCAAAGGCACATAAATGATTAATTCAGAAAAATAATACAAAAGCAAAAATTGTTACCAATCTTTATTGATAATCAAACACCATTTTTCTACCACTATTTTTTAATAAGCAATCAAGAGTTGTTCTCCAGAGTTGCTTTCAAACTTTCCGATGGAATGTTTAATGGTTTTCCTTCAGAACTGAACAAGTTGAAGGGAACTTTCTGTAAGCATGGTTTTTCAGCTCTCCCCATGACCAAAAGTCTGCTGGAATGTTAGGTCAGACATGGAAACATGGAAAAAAGGCAACTGATAACACACTCTTCCATGGAGGTTTCTTATAGAAGCTGTTTGACATCATTGTCAATATGGGGCACAGCATCATCTTGCATAAAAATTATGGTTCCATACAAACTGTGTTCATTAAATCTCTGGGATTCTGCAACAGGCTAAGATAATAACTGTTTGTGCTTTATTAACTGTGATTTTAATTGTGCATGTTTCAAGATGTCCTCAATTGTTAATGGTTTCAATGAAAAACAGGCTGTAAAACAAACTGTAAATCCACACCATAATGTAAACTTTACTGGTTTGAGCGATTCCCCAACATTCACATGAGAGTTTTTTCTAGTCCAAATTTAACAATTTGTGCCTTCCACATTAAGGTAAAAGTACACTTCGCCTGTGGATAGGATGGTGCACAACCTTGACAATCATCCACTGGGCAATATTACAATGTTTTTGCTAGTTTTGTGATTTCATCAATGCAGGCATTTGGTTTTATAGGAAACAAGGAGGCTTACCACTAAGGATTTATATATTGTATTCCAGAAAATGTCATATGAGACATATAGTGAGAAAACTAAATAATTTCAAAGAATTTGACTGGACATGACATTTTTGCACATCAACAAAGAAATGAAGTGCAAAAACAAGTGATTCTGATGGATGAAGTAGAATTCTTTGAAATGATTTGCAACATTTAATACAGTTTTTCTCAAACAAGGAGGATTGAAACATTTTACTGTCTTTCATATGCTCTGAGGACTGCAATAACCATTCTTGTAATAAAGCCATTCTTGTAATAAAGTTTACTATGGAAATTACTGCAATAAAGTTTACTTAAAAGTGCTTTAGCTTTAGGCAATATTTTGAAACAAACTTGACTGGACTTGGTTGCTTAAGTTAGCATTACAGCTTCAAGCTTTTCTTTATCTTAACAATGAAGAATAAGCAAATACTTGAATTCTCTGATCCCAGAGTCATTCCTTTTTATAAAAAATGCAAAAGCTAATTTGTTTAATGGAGTGAATGAAGTATTACCCTTCTGGTGATCAAATTTCTAATTTTATTATTTAAAAAAATCCCAGATCACAGGGACACAAAGTTGTTAATCAGAAAAATAACAATGGTAAAAATTTTTCACAAATTGTTATTACTGATAAAATCATCACATGTCCACCATTATTTTCTAATAAGCAATAAGGCAGGGCATTGTATAGATTAAAATGCATAAAACTGTTTTTCAATACAACCTGTAGCATTAAAATTTGTAAAAGTGGGAAAGCACTTTATAACCACCTTGTACACTGAAAGGACAGAATTCATGGGATACCTGGTTCCTGGGTAATATGACACTGTCACCCCTCTTGCTAGTGGATGAACCCATTGCTTGGCAGGTATATAGATACACTGCATTCACGTAGACAGTACTTCCATGCCAGTAGGGATAAATGTCATGAGTTAACCGACTTTGAAAGAGGAATGATATTGGGTGCCTGACGCATGGATTACTCTATCGCAGAGGTGGTACCGAAATTGCTCTATCCCTGTTCAACAATATCAATAGTATATCGGGAATACGCATTTCTGGAATAACATCTCATCATGGACAGTGCTGTGGGCAGAGAAAGGTGATGGATGAACATGGCTGTCGACACCTGTCTTGCATCATTTCAGCCAACCAGAGAGTGACAGTGGCACAAATCAGCACTGATTTCAATAAGAGAGGTGCCAGAAATGTCTCCATCAAGACCGATCATTAGCCACAGTAGGTTATGGGAGCCATCAACCTACCAGAGTCCCATTGCTAACACCACTACACAGGACTCTACGGCTCAACTGGGCGAAAGAACATTGGCACTGGACCTTGGATGATTGGAGACAGGTCTTTTGGTCCAATAAATCCCATTTCCAGTTATTTCGAGTGGAAGGGAGGGTGCGTATCTGGTGGAAACTGCACGAAGCTATGCACCCATCATGTCAACAAGGAACTGTTCAGGCAGGTGCATGGTCGGTAATGGTCTGGGGTGTGTTCCACTGGCACATACTGAGACCTCTGATACGTCTAGATACATCTCTGAATGGTACAGATTACGTGTCCATCCTTGCAGACTATTTGGATTCCTTCATGGTAATCATGCACCCACAGGGCAATTGGACTCTTCCAGCAGAACTGTGCCTCCCCACAGAGCCGTGGTGACTAGAACATGGTTCGAAGAGCATTCTGGAGATTTTACCACCATAGAATGGCCTCTCCATTCACCAGACATGAACCCTGTGGAGCATCTTTGGGATGCTGTGGAAAGGTCCGTTCAAGCTTTGGATCTTCTACCCAGGAATGCGATGGAATTATGGACAGCGGTGCAGCAAGCATGGATGGAAATACCTGTGGAACGCTTTCGTAAACTGGTGGACTCAATGCTTCGCCGTGTGACTGCCCTTATCCAGGTGAAAGGTAGGCCTATCCGTTACTAGGTAGGTATCCCATGATTTCTGTCCACTCAGTGTACTTCACTAAGCTTATTTGAACGAATTTTTTAATCAGAAAGAATAGGAAAAAAGAAAATAATAATTCCACCCTGCATTTCATCCTCACAAGATGAAATGCAAGCATGCACCTCGTTGTGCAACCACATCTCATAAAATAATGAGATAAAACACTTGTAATAAAATTAACCACATATAGTTCCTGTCTGTGATCTTCACTTTTTATAAACTGTACTTAATTATGGAAGTTTTAATGTTTTGGTGAACTGCTTTTTTAGTGCATATCTACAACATTAAACCAGACTTTAAATTAATACTGTGTAGGGATACATAGTATGAAACTTAGATCAACTAAAAGTTTCAAATATTTTGCCAAAATACAATAAATGATATAGTAAAATATAAATGCACATTTCCTGAGTTGAACCAACACAGGAAATTAGTTGAAATTGGTGCCATTGTTCTTCATGTAACATTCATATGAGATAACATATCAAAAATTGCTGTTAATGTATAATCAAAAAGTAATTTGATGGACAAGGGTCTTGTAAAAGTGAATATATAACAGATATGCTAAATTCTTGCATTTTGTTCAGCATTTTTATACTTTTAACCATTAATTTAGCAATAACAACAATTTGCTAAAATCTCAAGTGCCATTATAGCGGACTTGTGTCTCATCATTAATATAATTTTTCCTCATAAATGAATGACACTTTACATATTCAGAGCTGCTTAGTTGCACTAGGATTTCACTGTTTATGCATATTTTGCTACTCATAGATGATCGAACTTTTAAAAGATATATCATCAATGAATAGCAAAAATTATCTTTCAAAAATCATTTAAAATGTGATATTTTAGTCTTTTCTTTATATTATGTATGAATGGAATACAAAACACTTGCACATGATGTATATTTAGTCTCTGTTGTGTGATTCAAAATATCTGTAATTCTACAAAAAAAAGTAATTGCTTACTTTGTGACTGCTTGAATGTTAGTAGACCACAGCAGGTAAGGAAGTGTATGGAAATACCATACATAAAACTGATAGTGTAGAGAACGGCTGAACACTATACCCACAAAATTAGCAGTGAACAGAGGTAAGAGAATTTCTGTACATATTAAGAATTTATATATAATTCTTATATTATATATATAATAAGCAGAAAAAGGAAAATAATAAAAGTTATTATATGTCTAATGCTTCAAAACATGCAGTGCAGCAATAAAGAAAACAAAAGGATATAAATAATGTGTGGTTTGTAACATAAATGAAGTGTCTGTGAAAATGGAAATGAAAAATACACAAAGTGCCTGAACTAAGAGAAGTTTAAGCAACAGTAGAAACTGGAAGAGTAGTGGTGAAAAAGTGAAAGAATTTGAAAAACCTAGTACAAAAATGAACTGGGACTGAGGAAGCAAACAATATACAAAAATAATTTTATACAAATAAAATAAATTTATTATTTTTTATTTATTTGTATAAAATTATTTTTGTATAATAATTTAATAATAATTTGTATAATAATTTTGTATAATAATAATAAAATAAATTTATTATTTTTTATTTATTTGTATAAAATTATTTTTGTATACTGTTTGCTTCCTCAGTCCCAGTTTATTTTTGTACTAGGTTTTTCAAATTCTTTCACTTTTTAACCACTACTTCGCTTTCAGTTTCTACTATCCCTTAAACTTCTCTTAGTTCAGGCACTTTGTGTATTTTTCATTTCCATTTTCACAGACACTTTATTTATGTTGCAAATCACACATTATATATATATATATATATATATATATAATTTATATAATTTATATAATTCTGTATATATTAAGAATTATTAAGGTAATAAGAGAAAGCAATACTCTTGATCTAATTATCAGCAATGGCTCTTCTGGATTAAGAATATCTGGATAAAGGAATTACTAAGTGATAGTGACCATTATGTATTGATGTAGAATTGGCTTTCAGATTTTTAAGATATAACTACTGTTATGGGTAAAGAGAAGGGATTTTGCTTTCATAAAATTGACTACATTGGTCTCAGACAGTATTTCAGGTGGTAGATGACTTTCATCAACCGGTGAAATACCACCACTTTGCTTATTGGAGGCTTGAAGTGGTGAAACCCATGTTTAGTCTCTAGAGCAAAGTTTCCGGCATCCCCCTCCCCCCATACTTCTCCTGCAACCCATGCACGGTACTAAGTACTATAGGTTTTGATACCTTTCGTGTTTGGGGTTTTCATAAAAAAAAAAAAAAAAAAAATTTAAGTTCTTTTTAGTGGGATCAGCTGAGGATGTTACAATTGAATTTTATAAAAAGGAAGCATTCGGAAAATAATCATAGAACCAGACTGATAATGCAAAATAAGAAACTGTTCAAAGTTTAGACATAAATAGATGTCAGATGACCTGATGAGACTAGTGGTGAGAAGAAAATTTTATTATATCCAAGGAACACAAAAACCTACAGTAAATACAATCTAGTCTGCAATCAAGTCACTAAGGGGCGATTAGGCAAGCTAAGATAGATTATGAGATGTCTTTGGCTAAGAATGTAAAGAAAAGTGGTGAAGAAATCTTTACTTATGTTAACACTAGAAAAAAATAGGAATGAACCTCATTGGCCCTCTAGATATAAATGGCATAACTACTGATGATCTTGTTCAGTTTGCTATCAACCTGAATAGATATTTTGTATCTACATTTACTGCAAAGTTTTTAGGGATGAGGATGCCAAAAGTATATTAAGTATAATTGAGAGCTAAATGATTTTGTGATAAGTGGAAGAGAAATTGAAGCTAAAAGCGAAAAAGGTAGCTTAGCTAATGGAATTTATCCAATTATATTAAAAGTGGCAGCAAAAGAGATAAGCAACCCTTTAGCCAAAATTATGAGGGAGCAGCCTTGAGTTCAGGGGTGGAGCTGTGCAGATTTATATCCTATTCACAAAGAACACAATTAATAATTACAAACTGATAAAGCTTGACTTCTTTTCCAGGGAAAATAATGGATTCAGTGTTTAAAGACACAATTTAGGATCATGTTGACAGGAATGCAGTTATATAGCAATCACAGCATGAATCCTTAAGGGGACATTTTGCTGGACCAATGTGATTAGCTATTGTGACACAGTAACAAAGGAACTGGATACAAAAAATAATAATTTCAACATCATATACTTAGATTTCACTAAAGCTTTTGATACTGTTCCAAGTTAAAGGGACGATTGAGTGGCAGAGGACAGAGAGCAGGATAGATAAGCAAAAATTCACTTCCAGCCAGAGAGAGAGAGAGAGAGAGAGATACAGGAATAAGATAAAGGAATTTTGTCAGCAGGGACAAGGTGATTATCCCACTGTGTAAAGCAATGGTTAGCTACAACTAGAATAATGCATACAACTCTGTAAGTCTGAATTTAGAAAGGATGTAGAGCTGTTGGAATGGGTGCAGAGGAGAGAAACAAGATTAGTCAGGGATACTGGAATGCCTGGAAATTAGGATCCTGTGAGGAGTCCTGATTAAACTGTTTAAGGCTTTAAATGGATTGAGTACACTAAATACTGATGGCTTCCTTACCTTTCTCAGATGACACACATAAGGAGACAAATTTAAATTGAAAAAGGCTAGTTGCAGGATACATAGGCAAAAATTCGCTTCCAGCCAGAGAGATAGAGAGAGTAACTGACTAGTGGAAGAAACTTCCATCTGGTATTGAGAAATGAGTAGTTTGCGGAAAGGTTGCACAATCAAGGAAGGACTGTGCAAATTATTAGACAAGAATGCAGATGACGTGTTGTTTTTATTTTGTTGAGGCTGCATAGTTTTGCTTCTTTGCAACATTTGCCACTACTAATACTAATATATATACAGAATTCTTTCCTTAATAAATATGATACCACATCCTTATACTACTGATTATAGTGCAACAAATAATGCTAAATATAAAATTACCTGTAAATTAATAAACTAATTAATTAGGCTTCAGAAAACTAATCTTGAATCCCCAAAACTTATATTTTATTAAACTACTTTCTTGTAAAATTAAATAACACTAACAGTTCAAGGTGGTTCTTTGTGAGATTTTTGAAGTATGGGGAAGATATTCACGACACTCAAAATAAATTCTAAATATATAAATAAAAAAAAAAATCTCTTGGTTTGCTTTTCTGTGGACACAAAATCTAAGCTTATATGACTATTGTAAAGAAACATTATTAAACCACAAAACTAGCATAACATACTTATGTATGCAACAGTTAAGTCTATATATGACAAAGTGCAATTCTACTACCTGAGCACCAAGATATCCAGACATTCAAAATAAAATTAAATCATAAAATTAAAGAACAAACTAAAATAACACACACCTCTAGCAGTGCAAACATGTGATTCCCAACCCAAGGAATTACACACTCACTCCTACCAAAGGAACACTACCACATCAACCATAAATAAAATAAAAATGTGAAATTCACAAGGAGCACTTCTTCAGGTGACTAACAGCTCTAAAAAAAAGTTTTCTGGAACAGTTATTATGCAGTACACCTGAATCACATAATAAGGTTAAAATACTGATGTTAACATTAAATTCATATAATGTCAACTTCCCCAAGGAGCTGATATCAATCAACCTCATGCTGTGATATTAGTCAGTCCATTTATAATTAAACTCTGTACCATTACTAACTTAAAAGAAAATTTAAAAAGCTTTTAAATTTCTTTATGTGATTAACTTTTTATCTAAATGTTAAATTAATTACAAATGATATATTAACCAATACCAACTTGCTGAAACAACAAACTGAAAAATCAAGAGATGTTAAATTGCTAAATCATGCCCCGAGTTAAAAGATAAAGCATGTGAACAAAACCCTCTAACATAAACAGTATTTTAACAAGCAAACAACCTTTGAATAATTTTTTTCGCCTTGGTTAATTAAAAAAGTTTGCTATATCAATGGTGAATAGAGAACTAGTTCTAACATGCTCTCCAGGTCACTTTAATTTTGTGCTATCCTAATGAAAGTCAAATATGATTTATTGGGCTATTATTCTTTATCACATTCCACCAAGCAATAACATTCACTGATTAAAATAATGCCTATCCCTATCCATTGTACTGCAATGTTGCTAAAAGTGGCACCAATCTTTGCAAAATATAAACCCTGCAACTGTAAAACAAAGAACTTGCAGTTCACACTGGCAACTGTTAGACTGACCTGTAAAATACCAGTTGCCATAGTGACCATATTCTTGAGCCTTCTTTTAAAATATGTACTGCTACAGGCACTCTCTTAAAGTGTGCTTTTAATTCTGCCTGTTTTTGCTTAAATTAAAGATGTGAAAATTGGAACATCTCAGAAGAACCATAGTATTTCAAAATACAGAACATAGTACTATTGATATTTTTATAAAGGGTGAGTGAGTGAGTGAGTGAGAGAATGTGTGCGTATGATATTAACTCATTCCTTCTATCATGATAATTCTTAACAGCAATATAGTATATACATTCATTTTATAAAGGATACGGTCTGTAGACAAAACCTGGCTATTAGAATCAGTGCTAATCCATGGACAAAACTGTATGTACCTGTTAAAAAATCATATTGTACAATGTTAGAATAGCGACTACTTCTCAAAAATACTGTTTACAATAACATTTTGTAATCACAATAGCATCTGATAATAATGTAGACTATCAGAAGAGAAAACTGAATTCTATTCAGGCAAATATAAATAAAAAAGATTAACAGCATCACTTTACTTACAGATGCTTGATTGATTGCCTGATCAGTCCAGCCAGTCTCAGTCAAGCAGCTTTAAGTCTTATGGCATATCAGCATCTTAGGGCATATTCCACTATTGTATGTCTTTATGAGTGCATATGCTCATGGGCTGATTTGCATACTGTGCAGCCTTAAAAAAACCTGGAACAGCTTACAAGAACCCCCCCCCCACTCCCTCTGCCTGAGATAAGCTACAATTGAAGGGCCCTACAAGAATTCCTAGTTTCTGATGGGCTTCAAACAGACCTCAAACAAGTGACAAAATTACTATACTGTCACTGAGGGCCTTATATTCATAGCAAAATGGTAGGGACTGTCTATTATAACTATAATTAACTTGTCAATTTTCCATGGAATTTCACTGTAGCATTTAAATAAAGCATAATTCTCCAGCTGAAAAAATTATACAAATAATTATGTTTCAAACAGAATTAAAAATAGAAAATGCTTTATGAGAATGCATACTCCAGTATCCCATCTACCCCATGACATAGCTGATTAATAGCATAATTAATAATTATGCTATTAATACATAATTAATAGCATGTCTCCTTCAACAGTGCTGCATCTGTGACAATATATTGTTCTGGATCTAGCAGATTTTGTGATAACTTGGATTTCAAATAACCTTAGAAGAAATAAATCCACTGGCAAGTAGTGAGATGATTTTTTTGCATGGTACACTAGGCATTTCTGCTTCTCTTACAATCAAAAGTATTTTTAAGCAACTGCCTATGAGCCATCCATTGTCATGGAAATTCATATTTGTGACACTCATTCAGTTCAAACCTAAACGTGTAAACCTCAGTAGGAATACACTAAGCATATTAAATATCGTTAAATATGGTGCCTTAGATGTGAAGGTACATCTGAAACACCTGTCTTTTTAATTTGAAACCATTACTTCTTAAATGCACTGATTAACTTCACATCGACAATAATAAACATCCACATTCTTTGCAACCAAAATAAAAATCAGACCAAACTTCTGCCACGACAATCATAACCTATTGCTGGTATATGGACATATTAAAGGATGTATCCATGTCGTTAACACAAATAGCATATTACATTTTGTAAATTTACCATATTCATGCCACTGATACGGAACTATTAATACTATTCACAGATTAGTCTTCTCTTATAGCCACCTATATTACAACTGAGTATTTTCTTTCTTTTTTTTTTTTTTTTAATGATCATCATATTCCATGAAATTTAATGTGATTTTCAGAATCTCCAAAAGATGCATAATAAACAATTTTACTGGCCTGATAGCAATAAAAATAATACAGCATGATTCAAAAAGTAATGGTTTAAAAAACTGCAGAAATGAAAATTAGCATTTATTACTGTTGGGGCACATACAGATTGACAGAGAATCAATATTAGTCCCACGGCAGATACTGATTCAACAGCACATTGACTCCCAGACCTTTTCCAGCATGTTGGTGGTAAGTGCTACCACTGAATCACTAACCCTGCATTTCCAGTTCAGGAATGTAGTAGTAGTAGTAGTGGCATGTGATGCAAGAAAGCAAGCGTATGAGCTTATGTAGCATCAGCCAAAAAAAAATATATATATATATCACACCATTCCCTCCAAATGCCTGTCCATTTCCTCCTTAAATTTATTTAACCTATCAACTTCCATAATGACAGATGGAAGTTTGTTACAGCAATTAACCACCCGCTGGCTAAAGGCAAATTTCCACACATCTATTCTACAACTGTCTTTTCTTAATTTGAATTTATGGCCCGTAGGTTTGTAATCTGAACAAATGGAAGGATCCCATCAGAATTCAGCTTGCTCAACCATTCAAGGCCTTATATACCTCAATCAGATCAATGCGCATGTGCCTAGTCTCCAGCCACTGCAATTTGCAGAACTTAAGCCTCTCCTGGTAAGAGGATCCCTTCATTCCCCTCATAAATCTTGTTGCCCTTCTCTGTACACGCTCAAGCAAATCTACATCCTTCCTAAAATGAGGACTCCAGACCTGTACGCAGTACTCAAGGCGTGGCCTGACCATTGCCTTATACAGAGGGACAATCACCTCCTTTTCCCTGCTAGCAAAATTCCTATATATCATTGACAAAACCCCATGAACTGCCCTGGCAGCCTGTCTGCATTGGTCAAAAAACTTCATATCTGACTGCACAATTACTCCCAGGTCTTTTTCATTTTCTACCACCTTAAGTGTAGTACCACACAGTTGGTACGTTTCTCTGGGGTTACTTCTACCCATATGCAGTACTTTGCATTTGTCAAGGTTAAACTTCAATTGCCACTTCTTAGCCCATCTGCCCAAATTATCTAGATCCTGTTGCAGTAGCACACTGCCATTATTGTCATTAACAACCCTGCCAACCTTTGTATCATCTGCAAACTTTGACACTAAGCCTGATATACCTTCATCAATATCATTGATAAATATAGAAAACAACAGAGGGCCCACCACCGAACCCTGTGGGACTCCACTAATAACATTAGTCCACGAAGAGCAGCACCCATTAATTACCACCATCTGTCTTCTCCCACTCAACCATCCTTTTATCCATTGTAGCAACTTACCTTAATACCATTCTGCTCCAATTTGTACAATAGTCTTCCATGCGCAACAGTGTCAAAAGCTTTCATGAAATCCAAATATATGATATTAAAATTATTTTTTGCCTCCAGTTCCTTTGTAACTATATCATAATATCCTATCAAATTTGTCAGACAAGACTTTCCCTTAACAAACCCATGCTGTGTCTGAATTATTGCTGAAGTCTTGTCTAGATGATCCCGCAATACATCTTTAACCAGTGACTCCATTATTTTACCCGGAACAGAAGTTAAACTAGCTGGTCTGTAATTACTCGTGTCACCCTTCGATCCTCCTTTGTGAATTGGGGATACATTTGCACATCTCCAGTCCGTGGGGACCTCCCCTGAGTCCAAGGATGCTCTCATAATTATGGCTAAGGGTTTGCTTAGTTGCTTTGCTGCCTCCTTTAATATAACTGGATAGATTCCATCCACCCCAGGTGCCTTTCTTATGTTTAACTTCAACAATTTCTCCTCCACTTTGTTCTCAGTTATTACAAAATCATTAAGCACCCTGCTGCAATTTGATAACTTTCTGCCATTTTCAAACCTTAATAACTCCTCATGTGTGAATGTAGATGCAAAATACTCATTCAGTTTGTTTGCTATCTGAGCAGGATCATCAAAGTCAAACCATCGATATCAAGTGGACCAATCTGATTCATCCTCTTCCTTTTAGAGTTTATATAAGTAAAGAAATCCTTGCTGTTTTTCTTAGCATCTTTTGCCGAAGATTTCTCGTAATCTGCCTTCGCCTGCCTAACCTCCTTTTTGACCTGATTACAGACTAGCTTATATCTGCTATAGGTTTCTGAGTTGCTTGATAATTTATAGGCATCCCATGCATTTTTCTTCTCTGTCACGAGTCTCATTAGTTAATTTGATAACCATTTAGGCCTAAACCTTGAATAATATTTCTTAATAGGTATGAAACTTTTAGTATGCACTTAGAACAAAAAAGCTATCTCTTTACTTATTCTTAACGTTTAATTGTAACTGTCCCTAAAGTATAAAGACTGTTATCTAAAAAACATTTTCTGAGATCCCGCAAGTTGCATCAAATGCCATAATGAAGTGGTCAAACGTAAGGGTGCAAAAGAACACACATTTGAGTTGACTACAGTTCTAGCCCACATGAATGCTATACATGATGCTACTGATTTTGCATTCACTCTAGTTTTTAAACGCTTCTGACCCTTACGTGGCCATATCAAAATATATACATAAAATTTATTTTAATAAAAGAGTAAGCAAATAGTTTATTAATTCCCACAAATGTTTCAAAGACTTTTTAATACCCACACACTACTCAAAACAACCCTGAGATGAAATGTATTCAATACCAACAAAAATTATAAAATAAAGTGAAGCTATTCTAACACTTACCTCATCCAACGCCAGCAAAAGAAAAGTATTAATGTTAAATGAAGTAAGAGTAAGGCAATATGAAAATATCTGCTCAAGAATATTGCTTCTGGAAGAAATCGCCAATTGACAGTCCACTGGTAAAGAAATATCCTTCCAAGATTGAAAGCTTGAGTAACATATCCCACAGGATTAGTCAGTAAGAATGGAAGACCCAGTATGAGCTAGAGTGTATTACAACAAACTTTTTTACCACTTAGATCAACTGATATCACATATTTTCTTTTCATAACTTTATAAGGTAAATAAACTTTTAATTGTACTTGCACACATATACATAAAACATGGGTCAGCAGCCATGAATTGGATGTGATGTGGAGAGTGTCTGTTATTATATTTCTCCTTTTTTTTTTATTGCAGCTTATTCCCAAAGATCTGAATTGAATTTTCTTCCTGATAACTATCACAAATAAATTTTTGAATGCTCATAACTAAATCCAGGATGTTGATAACATGAGGAGTTTAAGGAAGTCCAGTATGATGCTTAATAACAAATAAACAATTGCTTTGTTTCATATGCAGTATTTGTATGTTTCAATTTTTTTTTTTATCTTTGTATTTCAAAACATTCTTAAAACCTTTATACATGATACACCAAATTATTTTATATGACACCAATTAAAATGTGTTCCACTCTTTAATGGCAGTTGAAGTTGTAAGCTCCTCTGATTCTACATGACCATTCTGAAGTATATTTATATATTAATTTATTTATACAACAATTCTCCCAAATGCATGATGAAGTGTGACACCTACCACACACACATTAGCTTTAATATTCTAAGTGCAACCTACTAAATCAGGAATCCTAAACCTATAAATACTGGTAGTGATATACATGTTTAAGCAATTAAGCTTGTAAATAAATGAAATCTTCTCATCTATGCATGCACAAAATAGTAGTAGCAGTAGTGGCATGTGATGCAAGAAAGCAAATGTATGAGCTTATGCAGCATCAGCCAAAAAAAAAAAAATTACACCATTCCCTCCAAATGCCTGTCCAGTTCCTCCTTAAATTTATTCAACCTATCAACTTCCACAACGACAGATGGAAGTTTGTTCCAGCAATTAACCACCCGCTGGCTAAAGGCAAATTTCCGCACATCTATTCTACATCTGTCTTTTCTTAATTTGAATTTATGCCCCCTTAGGTTCGTAATCTGAACAAGTGGAAGGATCCCATCAGAATTCAGCGTGCTCAACCCATTCAAGGCCTTATACACCTCAATCAGATCACCGCGCAGGTGCCTAGTCTCCAGCCACTGCAATTTGCAGAACTTAAGCCTCTCTTGGTAAGAGGATCCCTTCATTCCCCTCACCAATCTTGTTGCCCTTCTCTGTACATGCTCAAGTAAATCTACATCCTTCCTAAAATGAGGCCTCCAGACCTGTACGCAGTACTCAAGGCGTGGCCTGACCATTGCCTTATACAGAGGGATAATCACCTCCTTTTCCCTGCTAGCAAAATTCCTATATATCATTGACAAAACCCCATGACCTGCCCTGGCAGCCTGTCTACATTGCTCAGAGAACTTCATATCTGACTGCACAATTACTCCCAGGTCTTTTTCATTTTCTACCACCTTAAGTGTAGTACCACACAGTTGGTACATTTCTCTGGGGTTACTTCTACCCATATGCAGTACTTTGCATTTGTCAAGGTTAAACTTCAGTTGCCACTTCTTAGCCCATCTGCCCAAATTATCTAGATCCTGTTGCAGTAGCACACTGCCATTACTGTCATTAACAACCCTGCCAACCTTTGTATCATCTGCAAACTTCGACATTAAGCCTGATATACCTTCATCAATATCATTGATAAATATACAAAACAACAGTGGACCTAACACCGAACCCTGTGGGACTCCACTAATAACATTAGTCCAAGAAGAGCAGCACCCATTGATTACCACCCTCTGTCTTCTCCCACTAAACCATCCTTTTATCCATTGTAGCAACTTACCCTTAATACCATTCTGCTCCAATTTGTACAATAGTCTTCCATGCGCAACAGTGTCAAAAGCTTTCCTGAAATCCAAATATATGATATCAAAATAATTTTTTGCATCCAGTTCCTTTGTAACCACATCATAGGCGCCTCCGTAGCCAGGTGGGAAGGAGCAGCAGTGCGTAGCACACCCTTCTTGATTAGACCGGGGTTCGAGCCCGTCACCACCAAATACGGAACATGCGGAAAGGTCAGGGAATGACCACCGCACCGGAGCAATATGGCCTTAGTTGCTAATGCTCCTAAAAAACCAAATAACAACAACAACAACAACAACAACAACAACAACCACATCATAATATCCTATCAAATTTGTCAGACAAGACTTTCCCTTAACAAACCCATGCTGTGTCTGAATTATTGCTTCGACTTCTGTTGGCAAGCCACTTCTGTTTTATTAAGAAGTGTTCCAAGTTCATATATCTGCTAAAGTTCCTTTAAACATGCTAAAGCATGCAAAATCTCAGATTTTTGAAAAAATGTACACCAACAAAGCTATGTTAAGTAAAAATACTATGTCAGTGCTTTGAAGAACTGAATAGATTATGAAGCAATCTAAGAAGAAAAAATCTTATTTCAACTGAAAAAACGGCTGAAGCAGTGATCCAGTTCAGAGTCAATGTTGCTAGAGCTCCTGAACCAGACAACCACAGGCACATATTTCTTTTGATAACAGGACTTTCAGTCAATCAGTGTGAAATATGAAAATTGCTTAAGAGGTCTGTTTCTTCTGTAACCAAGTGAAGTTCACAATGATGCTGTTCCTTTTTTACTGAATGATGCTGTACTCTACAGGGCAAAAATAACAAATGCAAAATCAAAGAATTCTATTGCGAAATATTATAGGTATAGTAAACTGTCCTGCTTGTGCCTATGAGTTTCTGGGAGAATAAGAGCAAATTTCCCAAATATTGATACAGTTACAAAACATCAAAAAAGTTGTTTTAAAAGGACATCTCATACTGAATTATTATTATCCATGATTATGGAAGCAGTAGTCAAGCCTTTAAAATTAAGGTTCTTCCAACTAAACCACGAAAAAAAAAAAAAAAACCCAACATTCTCAGAAACTTGAATAACACAAAATGAAATCCATCTTTGCAAAGCTAAATAAAGTTTGAGAAAAAAAACTGGAATTTCAACTCTGTATGTACTTTCCAAGGGATATCTTCATCTCTTCACAACAGTCCATTTTATTGCATAGACGGAATTTCAACAATTATTTGATTAATTAATTGCAAATAGAAATTTGCAATTAACTAATTAATCAAATGAATAGAAATTAATTAGATTTGCTGAAATAGATGCTGGTGGGTGTTTTTTGAAAATCATGTTTTTTACGATGCTGATCTAGTTTCATCAATTGCTCATTTTATTACTGATAAAATCTGGGTCAACACCTTCAAAAATCATGTTTTTACAAAAAAAATAAAAATAAAATAAATCCAACATCACCAGCTACGGCAATGCAGGCTTGTCTTTCCAGTATTTCAGATGTCCTCATAAGCAGCTTCAGCTTCTCTCTGATTCATCTCAGCCTAGCAATAATGCCAAACATGAGCCAGATATATACACATTGTTTTGTTACCTTTCAGCAAAGGTTGACAAAGAGGAACCAATACAATCACCCAAACAACATGAAATCCAGAAAAGAATACAACCAGACAGAGGCTTAGCGATGGGGGTGCAGTTTCCCCAGGTGCTGAGCTTCAGTGGCACAAATTGAAGAAATTATCTATCACATTATATTATCACACTGAGGGGCACCAGGAAGGCCTGTTGCCCCTGGGTGTCGATGACACCTTAGCTACACTACTGAATCTAGAAGCATATTTAAGAGTTGTGTGGCAGTTCCTTTTAGCATTAAAAGCTAAAAGGAAAACCACACACCTCTTTCCAATTTCTCCAAAGAAGCTTGTCCCATCTGCAGTTTTATCACTGATAAAACTTACTTTCAAGAGCACACAATGTCCTTCAGCTTTCTGCTCACCTCTGGAAAGTGAAAAACCATCACTCACCAGCACGGTCTAAACAATTCAAACTACAAAGTGATTGTTATGCAAAGTTAGGGCATTATTGGTGTTCATTTCATTCCTTCATGTTTTTTTTCTTTTTTTTCACATAATCAGTATCTTCTTTAAACTTCTTATCTTTAGAAAAAGGATTCCACAGCAAGCCCAAAACATTTCCTGTATTGTTACAATTAGTACAGCTTTGTCTGAAAGTTATGTTTTATTTTACCAGTAGCAAATTTCTAGTATTACCTTTGATGTATAACTAATGTATAGTAACTTCGGCTGTTATTGAAATGATTACACTTCATTTATGCTCTATAGAACCCACATCACTAATATTACTAAAATTTCTTTTTTTATAGTGAGTAGAATTTGCATTAGAATTAGTATACATCATGCTAGACGTCCGTAGCCAAGTGATCAGGAGCTGGAGTGCAGTAGCATACGCTCTTTGAGTAGACTGGGGTTCAAGCCCCTGACTGCTAAATACGGTCAACCTGCACTGCGGACCAGCGTGGCAGATTATGGTCCATTTCCCTCAGGTGCCTCTATAGCCAGGTGGGAAAGAGCAGCAGTGCATAGCACAAGCTTCTTGATTAGACCGAGGTTCGAGCCCGTCACCACCAAATACGGAGGATGCGGAAAGGTCAGGGAATGATCACTGCATATCCCGGAGCAATATGGCCTTAGTTGCTAATGCTGCTCCTAAAAACCAAATAACAAAGAAACAAACCATTTCAAAACCAGACCAGTAAGCTGCTGCTGCTGCTTGCTTACTTTTTTTACTTATGTTTGATCACAAAATAAACGCATCTAAAAGCAATATCTTTTATATTTTTTCTCTGGTGTGGATCACTGAATATTTTCTCTAATGAGTTCTTTGCACATTTCTCTCAAGTGTGATCTTTGAATAAGTTTTTCAATATTTTAAAGGCATAAGGCATATTTTGTTCCCTTTGAAGGGAACAAATCAGAGATAAAATATTTTGAAATAAATACTTCACTGTGTTATAAATTTCTGTCTTGAAGAAGCTCTGTTCCCTCTAGTGACAATAACAGGCTTGGGCTCATTTTAGAAATGACTATTATCCATGAGTTAATGTAAAACTAATATTGTTTTTAAAAAGAGATGTAGTTGCAATTCAATGCATAATTGAAACCTTCTTAGTCACATGATGCAGGAGATGGAGGCTACTAGTCAGCCTTCAAATGGCAGCAGGTAGAATTTCCTATAGGAGATGATGTTCTTAGAACATTGTGGTTGTACTTTGGAGTTAGTGGAGGCACTATCTCCAATTTACAACCACAGCTCCCTAAAAGGATTTAATGTCATTATCATAGTGGTGGTAATACTTTTATAATATATCTATTTAGAATGCCACATTAAAATAATTAAATGTAGAATTAAATGAAAATAATTTGAAATAATTACTCATCTTAAAAAGAAAAAACTGAATGCATCTGAAATGTAATAATGTAATGTTTAATTTAACAAAAAGTTGATTTTACAAAGTAGGAAGAACACCCTACATATCCCTATACTGTGAGATTATTAAAGAATTTTAAAAAAACAAACAAATCAATTATAATCAATTACAATTTTTCAATTATAAACATAACCAAAAAGTACTGAGGTTCTGTTGATGCAATTCAAGACTTTTAGTTACCAACATAAAACACAATTTGCTGGAAGAAAAAAAAAAAAAAAAAAAAAATCTAATGACATCCAAATTTGAGAAACTCAGATTTATAATTCTTCAAAATAATTTGTAGTCTATAGTTTCTAACAAAATTAACATTTAATAAAAATTTAACAAACATTTTACTATGTGAATTCAATGGATATAATGAAAGAAGTTCTAAATAAAATTTTAAACTTGCAATTGTGAATGCATTCACCTAATCTGATGGAATATGAACATCAGATATTGCATATTCATATTTCAAAGATAATATGATCATTAAAATACTTTTGTTTTGCTAATTAGTATTACCATTAATAGAGGCATATGATGCAAGAAAGCAAGCTTATGCAGCATCAGCCAAAAAAAAAAAAAAAAAACCGCTCCCATTTCAACCCCTCCATTCATTCCAAATACCTGTCCAGCTCAGCCTTAAATTTATTTAGGCTATCAACTTCCACAACAAAAGATGGAATCTGTTCCACCAACCAACTATCTGCTGGCTAAAGGCAAACTTCCGCACATCTATCCAACAACTGTCTTTCCTCAATTTTAATTTATGCCCTCACAGGGGATTATTCTGAGCAAGAGGAAGAATCCCATCAGCATTGAGCATGTGCAAACCATTCAAGGCTTTATACACCTCAATCAGATCACCTTGCAGGTGCCTAGTCTCCAGACACTGTAAACTGCAAAACTTAAGGCTTTCTTCGTAAGAGCAACCCTTCGTTCCATTCAATAATCTTGTTGCTCTTCTCTATACTCGTTCCCACAACTCACATGCTTGTTAAAATGAGGCATCCAGACCTGTATACAGTACTCAAGGTGTAGCCTGCCATTGCCTTATACAAGGGGATAATCACCTCCTTATCCCTGCTAGAAAAATTCCTGTATATCATTGAGTAGACTGAGGTTGGGAAGACACCATGAGCTACTCTTGCAGACCATCTGCACTGCTCAGAAAAACTTCATATCTGCCTGCACAATTACCCCCAGGTTCTTTTCACTCTACCACCGTCAGTGTAGTACCAAACAGTTGATACATTACTCTGGGATTGCTGCTTCCCATATGCAGTACTTTACATTTGTCAATGTTAAACTTCAATTGCCACCTCTCAGCCCATCTACTCAACTTTTCTAGATCCTGTTGCAGCAGCATACTGTCATCAGTGTCATTAGCAACCCTGCCAACCTTCATATTGTCTGCAAACTTGGACATTAAGCCTGATATACCATCATCAATATCATTAATGAATACAAAAAACAACAATGAACCCAACACTGAACCCTGGGGGACTCCACTAATAACATTTGTCCACGATGAGCAGTGTCCATTGATTACCACTCTCTGTCTTCTCCCACTCAACCATCTCTTTATCCATTGCAGCAATTTGCCTCCAATGCCACACTGCTCCAATTTGTTCAGCAGTCTTCCATACAACAGTATCAAAAGCCTTTCTAAGATCCAAACATATGATATCAAAGTTATTCCCTGCATCCAGTTCCTTTGTGACCACATCATAGTATCCAATCAAATTGGTCAGGCAAGACTTTCCCTTAACAAAACCATGCTGTGTCCGAGCTATAACTGAAGTCTTTCTAGATGATCCTGCAGTTCTTCTTTAATCAGTGCCTCCATTAATTTTCCTGGAACAGAAGTTAAACTAACAGGTCTATAATTACTTGTGTCGCCCTTTGATCCTGCTTTGTGAACTGGGGTCACATTTGCACATCTCCAGTCCATGGGTAACTCCCCTGAGTCCAAGTATTTAGCCTAGTGGTCAGGCGCGCGGGTGCATAAGTACACGTGCCTTGAGTGACTGGGGTTCAAGCCCGTGACTACTGAATACGGTGCTGTTTCTTCTATTCTGTCTATGTTGTGAACTCCTCTGACCGTTTGGTCGTCCCGGAGTATAAACAGAAAATTTATTTTTATTTTTTATTTCTTAATTTAATAATATTAAATTAAGAAATACTAATTAGCAAAAAAAAAAAAAAATGGCAATTAAAAGTTTTCACAATATAGGTTATTCATTTCATTTCAATTAACCATTCATGAGTAATCAGAACTTCTAAGAAAGTGGTTATTAATTTGTTACCATTAAACAATTCTCACTGAAAATATGGGACATTTCTCTGAAAACTGCATTTTTTCATATTAAAATCTCACCTGTACAAGTCCACATACACTAATATTCATTAGAGTACTTTTGATACTGCCTGTAGCTAGTAAGAGAATGAAAAGTGCTGGTGCAAATAAAAGGATATTCATCTTTATGGAAACAGCAAGACTAAAAAAGTAAATATGAAGAGGCTTTCTGTTAAGCTTGAAAACCTAAAATTTATCAACTTTATATGTGAGCATTGTATTATTTATAAGTGTAGAAAATAAATTACAGAAAAATAAAAAAATGCACTACAACCTGCATGTAATACTGATTAGGCAAGTGCTATTTTTCTTTATTGTTAACATTTAACAAATCAGAAGTGACATACATTTTTATTATTTAAAAATGTATTAGTCACTTCATTAGTCAGCATAGCACAACACAGACTAATTTGAAAAGAATGTAAAATGGAGTGTAACACTTAATGAAATAATGATTTTATGTTTTTACTTTTTTCATATCTGAATTTCAAGAAAGCAAATATTAAAAGTTATAATAACAAATCCTTCATACACTGACTAAGAAGAATGTAAAAATTCGCCAAAAATTTATACTATATATATATAATTTAATAAAATAACATTATTATACCACATGAAAATTCTTAACAAATAGGTTTTATTAAACTTATATAACACAAACCCTATACATATAGGGTTTGTGTTATACATACAAGCAAGGGTTTGTGTTATATATACAAGAAAGGGTTTGTGTTATATACACAAGAAAGGGTTTGTGTTATATATACATATATATATATATATATATATACAAGAAAGTGGAAACAAGAAGGGATATAAATGAGAAAGTAGTCTAGTGCAGTCAAAGGCAGCAAATGCTAAACCTATGCAGAGCATGGACAATAAAGTGAAAAAAAAAATGAAGGAGATAGAGATTGATAGAAGGGGAGAGAAGGTAAAAAAAAATATGTATAATAAGAGATAAATAAGGATCTTGTCACACAACTTACAAAACCAGCCTGTCATCAAGTGTCAATGGCCAGGACTGCAGGCAAAACAGCAACATGTGTCTTCATTTCTGATGTAAATCACAATCCAAAGAGTAAAAAGCATAAACATAAATAAAAATAAGAATAAACTTTTGTTACTGAAATAAATGAAAATGAAAATAATTTTTTTTACAAGGATTAAAAGGGCATTTTTTGAAAATGGCTTTTGATCTTTACAGTTGATACTATGAAGATGAGAAATTAAAATCTGGAATCAACAACAGAAATTAGAATAATAAGTTATGAAATTTCTACAAGCATATGTGCTTGTAGAAATTTCATAACTTATTATTCTAATCCAAGTAAAGATAAAGAGATTTGAAACCATAGTAAAAAGCAAGTAGCCTAAAAAGAGAGCAAGAGACGAGATAAGCAAAGTTGCAAGAAACAGCTTGCAAACAAAGTAAAATATAGATATAAAACTAAACAATAGTGGCATCTGGAAATAAATTTTAAAACTAGAATCTAGAAATTTCTAAGAGCAAAACACATGTAAAAGAATGGAAAGAATAATTTACATTGTAGAGACATTGGCTATACAATTGGACAGGCATTGGCACTGTAGAGACACTGGCACATGTTATTTAATTTTGGTTTTGTTTTTTCTTGCGTACAGTTGTGTTGCCACCTTTTCCTCATGTGCCTCTATAATGTAAGTTATTTTTCCATTCTTTTGCATGTTTTTTACTCTTATAAATTCTGGTTTAAAATTCATTTCCAGGTGCCACTATTGTTTAATTTTATATCTGTATTTCACTTTTTCTGCAAGCTATTGCTTGCAACTTTGCCTATCTCAAGTCTCTTTCTCTCTTTTAAGGCTAAGTTTCTGCTAAGTTTTCAGATCTCTCTACTTTTACCTGGATTAGACTATGTTTCTAGAAATTTCTGTTGTTGACTCCAGTTTTTAATTTCTAATTTTCGTAGTGTCAACTGGAAAATCCATTTTCAAGGAAAAAAACTTTTAATCCTTGAAAAAAAAATTTTAATTTGTTTACAAATATTTTATTTTCATTTTCATTTATTTTGCTTAAAAAATTTATTTTCATTTTCATTTATTATGGTAACAAAATTTTATTCTCATTTTTAGTTATGTATATGTTTTTTACCCTTTGGTTTGTGATTTACATCAGAAATGAAGATACATTGCTATTTTGCAATCCTAGCCATTGACACTGGAAGAGAGACCAGTTTTGTAAATTGTGTGGCGACATCCCTATTTTGTTAATTTTGTAATTATTTATCTCTTATTATACATATATTTTTTTACCTTCTATCCTCCTCCTATCACTCTCTATCTTCCTCACTTTTTTTTTTTCACTTTATATATTAATATATATAAGTATAAATTTTACCATATGGGTAGAAATCACGTAAAGTCTTTTCCCAATTATATTATAATTGTAAAAATAGCATTAGCATTAGTAGAGGCATTTGATGCAAGAAAGCAAGCTTATGCAGCATCAGCCAAAAAAAAAAAAAAAAAACCCACTTCCACTTCACCCCTCTGTTCGTTCGAAATACTTGTCCAGCTGAGCCTTAAACTTATTTAGGCTATCAACTTCCACGACAAGGGATGGAAGTCTGTTCCACCAACCAACCACCCGCTGGCTTAAGGCAAATTTCTGCACATCTATCCTACATCTGTCTTTCCTCAATTTGAATTTATGCCCTCTCAGGTGATTATTCTGAGCAAGAGGAAGAATCCCATTAGCATTGAGCATGCTCAAACCATTCAAGGCTTTATACACCTCTATCAGATCACTTTGCTGGTGCCTAGTCTCCAGGCACTGTAATTTGCAAAACTTAAGCCTTTCTTCATAAGAGCATCCCTATAGTTTTAATATTTAAATAGAAAAATAAAATACAACCATAAAAATATAAAATATTTATATTATATTTTTATATATGTGACATAAGCATTGGGAGATCAAAATTGAGAGTAGGAGTGCATTATAGGCCTAATGACTCTGATGAGTATAATTTCCCAGATATTGACTGCAATTTGTGGGTTGGTCACTCACACAATAGCAAGGCTTTTATCGATTTATTGGATGATTGTTTTCTACATCGGCATGTTCGGGAGGCAACTAGAGGGAGTAATACTCTTGATCTGATTATCAGTAGTGATTCTTCATGCATTAAGAATCTGCAGATAAAGGAACCACTAGTTGGCAGTGATCACAGTGTGCTGAAGTGGGATTTACTCAAAGAGGTAACTACCATCAGGGGTAAAGGGAAGAGTTTTTGCTTTTGTAAAGGTGGTCTGAGACAGTATTTAAATTCTATACGGTGGGACCAACTGATGGCGTTACCAACAGTAAATTGAAAATTGGAAGCATTCAAAGAATTTATCTTGGAAGCTACTAGGCTTTACATACCAACTAAGAAATATTGTTCAAGGTTTAAGGCCTAAATTGATGTCAGATGAACTAATGAGACATGTGGCAGAGAAGAAAAATGCATGGGATTCATAAAAATTAATGGGTGATATGGAAGCCTATGATAGATATAAGCTGGTCTTTAACCAAGTCACAAAGGAGATTAGGCAGGCAAAGGCATATTATGAGAAATCCATGGCAAAGGATGCAAAGAAAAACAACAAAGAGTTCTTTACCTATGTAAACTCTTGAAGGTAAGGGATGAATCAGATTGGTCCACTGGACATTGATGGTTCAACTGTTGATGATCCTGCTCAGGTGGCTAACAAACATAATGAGTATTTTTCATCTACATTCACCCATGAGGAGTTATTCAGGGAGGGGAATGCCAGAGGTGAGTTAAACTCTGGCAGTGAGCTGGATGATTTTGTAATAACTGAGAGGAAAGTAAAGGAGAAATAGTTGAAGATAAACATAAAAAAAAGGCACCCGGGGTGGATGGGATCTATCCAGTTATATTAAAGGAGGCAGCAAAGGAAGTAAGCAAACCCTTAGCCATAATTATGAGAGCTTCTTTGGACTCAGGAGAGGTACCCATGGACTGGAGATGTGCAAATGTGACCCCCAATTCACAAAGGAGGATCAAAGTGCCACACAATTAATTATAGACCTGTTAGTTTAACTTCTGTTCCAGGAAAATCAATGGCAGCACTGGTTATAGAAGCACTGCAGGATCATCTAGACAAGATCTCAGTTATAGCTCGATCACAACATGGGATCGAGGGAAAGTTAAGGGAAAGTCTTGCCTGACCAATTTGATTGGATACTATGATGTGGTCACAAAGGAACTGGATGCAGGGAATAACTCTGATATCATATATTTGGATCTTAGAAAGGCTTTTGATACTGTTGCATAAATTGGAGCAGTGTGGCATTGGAGGCAAATTGCTGCTATGGATAAAGGGATGGTTGAGTGGGAGAAGACAGAGAGTGGTAATCAATGAACACTGCTCATTGTGGACTAATGTTATTAGTGGAGTCCCTCAGGGTTCAGTATTGGGTCCATTGTTGTTTTCTGTATTTATAAATGATACTGATGATGGTATATCAAGCTTAATGTCCAAGTTTGCAGATGATAAGAAGGTCGGCAGGGCTGTTAATGACACTAATGACAGTACGCTGCTGCAACAGGATCTAGAAAAGTTGAGCAGATGGGCTGAGAGTTAGCAAATGAAGTTTAACATTGACAAATGTAAAGGTTGCTCTTACGAAGAAAGTATTAAATTTTGCAAATTACAGTGTCTGGAGACTAGGCACCTGCAAGGTGATCTGATTGAGGTGTATAAAGCCTTGAATGGTTTGAGCATGCTCAATGCTGATGAAATTCTTCCTCTTGCTCAGAATAATTATTTAAGAGGGCATAAATTCAAATTGAGAAAAGACAGATATAGGACAGATGTGCAGAAGTTTGCCTTTAGCCAGCGGGTAGTTGGTTGGTGGAAGAGATTTCCAACCTTTGTTGTGGAAGTTGATAGCCTAAATAAATTTAAGGCTGAGCTGGACAGGACTTGGAACGAACAGAAGGGTGAAATGGGAGCATGTTTTTTTTTTTTTTTTTTTGGCTGATGCTGCATAAACTTGCTTTCTTGCATCATATGCCTCTACTAATACTAATGCTAATGCTTTTCATACTAACTCTTTAAGGTATAGGCCGAAATAGATGTCAGATGAACTGATGAGACTCATGACAGAGAAGAAATATGAATGGGATGCATATAAATTATCAGCCTACAGTAGATATAAACTAGTCTGTAATCAAGCTTTTGATACTGTTGCACATAAAAGACTGCTGTACAAATTAGAGCAACTTGGGCATTAAGGGCAAGTTGCTGCTATGGATAAAGAGATAGTTGAGTAAGTGAATACAGAGTGGTAATCAATAGACACTGCTGTTCTACTTGGACTAATCTTATTAGTGAAGTCCCCCAAGAGTTTGGTGTTGGGTACATTGTTTTCTATATTTGTCAATGATACTGAATTTTTTTCTTTCTATATTGTTGCTTTCTATATTTATCAATGATGAAGACATATCAGGCTTAATGTCCAAGTTTGCAGATAATACAAAGGTTGGCAGGGTGGTTAATGACAGAGATGGTATGCTACTGCAACAGGATCTAGAAATTTTAGGCAGATGGGCTGAGAAACGGCAATAGAAATTTAACATTGACATTTGCAAAGTACTGCATATGGGTAGCAGTAACCCCAGAGCAACGTACCAAACTGAGGTACTGGTACTACACTCAGGGTAGTGGAAAATAAAAAAGATCTGGAGGTAATTATGGAGTTGAATATGAAGTTCCCTGAGCAATGCAGAGAGGCCGCCAGGACAGCTCATGGGGTTTTGTCAATGATATACAGGAATTTTGCTAGCTAGCAGGGATAAGGAGGTGTATAAAGAGGTGTACTCCATTGTATAAAACAATGGTCAGGCCACATCTTGAATACTGCATACAGGTCTGCAGGCTTCGTTTTATGAAGCAGGTAGAGCTACTGGAATGAATATAGAGAAGGGCAACGAGACTGGTGAGGGAACTTGTTCTAATACTTAGCATTAGCAAAGGCCCATGATGCAAGAAAGCAAGTTTATATAGCATCAGCCAAAAAAAAAAAAAAAAAAAAACCCACCCTTATTTCACCTATCCACTAGCTCCAAATGTTTGTCAAGTTCTGCCTTGAATGGGAGAACAAAGGGGATGCTTTTACCAAGAAAGCCTTCAGTTCTGCAAATTGCAGCATATGAGACTAGGCACCTGCAAAATGATCTGATTGAAGTGTTTAAAACTTTGAATGGATTGAGCAAGCTCAATGCTGATGGCATGCTTCCTCTTTCTCAGACTACGCTCATAAGGGAGAACAAATTAAAGTTGAGGAAGGATGGTTGTAGAATAGATGTGCAGGAGTTTGCCTTTAGCCAGCAAGTGTTTGTTGCCAGAACAAACTTCACTTCCATCCGATGTTGTAAGTTTGTTCTGGACTAAGTATTGGAAAAAGAACTAGACAAAGTACTGAAGGACATAAATAGGTGAAATGGAATGTCTTTTATTGGTTGATGCTGTATAAGCTTCCTTTATTGCATCATTTGCCACTACTAATGCTAATGATAAATTATAAAATAGTAAAATTTGATACATTCTACAAAAATATATGTAGATGTTGGCATCTCTGTTGTGAATACTTTCTTTTTCCTCTTAAACCATAAAATATACTTTCTTGGTGCATTGCTTTCCATTAACATTTTTTTAATTTCAAATGTGTTTCCTTTACTATTGATGCACTCAGCATATGCAAACAGGCACAAAAACAAAAGTGATCACCAAATGTGATGCTATACAAACACTTTTGACAATCCCACCACGTTTATAACTCCAAAGCTTGAACTAATTAAGAGTAATCTGGACAAGCAAATGTTATCCTAACAAATAATTAAATGAACCTACTGTTTTTGAAAATATTGTTACTGAGTAGCAAATTCAATGGAACTTCTCATATGAATTAGATTATTACAATATATTACATACATTAATATATTTTAGGCTGATTCATTTGCTTCTTTTCTTAACTCTAGCTCTCTTAAGGTTAGAAACATATTGTTCACTTTTCACTCAAACATGCTCTATATCTGAGGATCACCAGCTGCAGACCTTGTTTCAGAATAGAGAGGAATTTCATAGAAAGTCATTAGAGTAATAATTTTGACAAAAATGTTTTAATGCCTCTTACCTGTATAAAATACATCCTTTTGTCCATTTGTGGGACACAAAATAGTTAACCGCTGCATAAAAAAAAAACATAGCCACAGGATCATTAAAGAGTCTTAAAACATAAACTGAATGAATACGGTATGATAAGCAACACATAAGACACAGTGCATAAGGAGGCACCTGAAAGAAATAAAATAATTATTATATAACAGATATAAAACTACTTATAAAAACCTTCTAAAATATATAAACAAGTAAATTTAACAAAAAAAATCTATCTTTTTCATATATATTATCCACAGATGGATAATATACATAGTTCGGAAAATAGCAAAAACTGAAACTTTACAAATTTAACTCAATCGTTTTTGCTCACAATGTGAAGAAAATGGCTATATCAATTATCTCATTTTATAAATTACTGTACAAGAAAAAAGAATGGAAGTAGACCACTGGCCAACAGCATTTCAAGGTAAACTGACATTTGAATGGACTGAGCAAGCTCAATGCTGATGGGATTCATTCACTTCCTCAGATTGCGCACTTGGGGGGATATAAATTCAAATTGAGGAAGGATAGTTGGAGAATAGATGTGCAAAAGTTTGCCTTTAGCCAGCAAGTGATTGATTGCTGGAACAAACTTTCATCTGTTGTTGTTGAAATTGATAGCTTAAATAAATTCAAGGAAGAAAAATGGATAGGTGAAATGGAATTTTTTTTTTTTTTTTTTGGCTGATGCTTTATAAGCCTGCTTTCTTGCATCATATGGCACTACTAATGCTAAAAGCATTGAAATATCAAGAGCAACTGTTTCATTTTTCTCAATCTTTTCCACTGAATTTATCCACAGATAGATAATATAAGCCAAAATATCACCAGTGGATCATCAGTGATGGAATACATATTTGCAATCATTGATGGTGCCTCCGTAGCCAGGTGGGAAGGAGTAGTAGTGCGTATCACATGCTTCTTGATTAGACTGCGGTTTGAGCCCGTCACCAACAAATACGGAAGATGCGGAAAGGTCAGGGAATAACCACCGCATATCCCGGAGCAATATGGCCTTAGTTGCTAATGCTCCTAAAAACCAAAAAACAACAACAACAGCAATCATTGATGAAATGGAGGGTTTCAAGATAGTTTAGGAGTTGGTGGTTAATAGACTTCTCCATTACTTTGGAAAGAGTATAAGTAAGTGCAATGGATTGATAACTGGATGGGATGGATTGTCATCTTTTTTAGAACTGCCTGGTATGAGCAAATTTCTAAGAAGAAGGAAAAACACCAGTGGAATAAGAAAGTCTGAAAGGGCAACACACAAAAGGGTAAGCTCAAGAGCACAGGTTTTGGGAATAAGAGGAGAAATACCAGAAGGACCTGGAGCTTTCTTGGCATCAAGATTATTCAAAATTCTGGCAAAATTCTTACTTTGATGGAAACAAAAGGACACATTGAGTGGAGTGTACTGGGAATGGCAGGAGGTAGTCTACCAAGATTGTCAATAAAAGGGTGAGAAGAAAAGTATGGTGCTAGAAAGTTTGCTTTATCTTTAGCTGAGAAGGCAATAGAATCATCAGGTTTTAAAAGATGTTGGAAGTGCACATGGGCAAAAGTTGTAGCCAAAAGCTTTGGTAGGAGACCAGAATGCTTGACTACCATTTGGATAAGAAGCAAGTTTTCTACTAAGCCTTCAGAATCCATTTGAACTGATTAATAACTGCTTTAAAATTGTTGCAAGCTTTAGTGTAGATTGAATATGAACTTTAAGATTTGGATGCAATTATCTTGACCAACCCTAGCACACTTATGGGAAAACCAAGGTTTAGTTAGAGTGTGAATTTCATCCTTAGAAGAATAATTTCAATGACATGATCTGAGCAAACTGACATCAGAAGATTTAAAACAGCAATCCAACCAAGAAAAAGAAGAATAGAAATCTTGCAGATCATCCCATTTTGTATTCTTGCAATGCCAAACAACATGAGGCTGAGAATGGCCATGAGAGAAAGGCTCCATTGGAGAAGACTATCACAAGTTGTGATCTGAAGTGCCTAAACATTCGCCTCAACCATTAAGACCACTCACCAGATGGTTCTGTGTGACTGAAAAAAAAAGGAAACCAGCTGGAGTTGTAAACATTAAAATTATCAAAGAAAATGAAATCACTGTTAGGAAAGATGGACTAAAAGAATTTGAGTTTCGAGGAAAGGAAGTCAAAGTTTTCCAAGTGATTAGTGGAGTTGGGAGAATGATAGCGGCAGAAGCTGAATAACTGAATGTGGTAGAGAGATTTTAAGCCAAAGAAGATCAAAATGAGGAGATTCCAAATTACTATGTTTCTGACAGGGAATATCAGAGCAGACACATGCACAAATACCACCTTTGAGGCAAAAGGAATCAAACACCAAATAAAACAACTAAGACAAGCAGTGGTTGAGGCAACTGATAATTGGCAGTCTGTCAGAAAGAGTAAGTGGGGCTTAGCAGACTGCAGGAACAAATAGACATTATTGAGATTGGGACTGAGACCATATATATTTCTAAAATGGATGAAGAAGTTTTTGGGAGGTTTAAATCTGTTTACAGATAAGTTTGTTCTATTAGTTTGTCTACTTATTACGTATTCAGTAATAAAGTAAAAATAGAGGTGTGGGAGGAATATGCTATATGAAGTAATGAAAATTTTTGGATACACAGTACACACAGCAAGAATATACCCAGCTCCTTCACATAGTATGGCCTCGACAATGCCTCCCCCTGTATACACAATACTTGGACTCCCTCCAATCATTGTCTGGCAGAGTAGAGTAGAGGTAGCAAGATTATACATTAGCTTGTATACATTGGACTCCCTAGTGACCAGCCTGCAAACACTGTTTTAGAGCTGCATCCATAAAATGCAAGGAGTACTGGATCCCACCATGATGCCCATCATAACTTCAAAAGACATCAATCATACTGAATAAGTGGTGGTATATTGACAAGAGATTATGAGCAAATTAAAAAATTTTATTTTGCTCACAAAATATTTTATTGTCATTTATTTCAGTAAAATAAAATTTTATTCTCATTTTTATTTATCCTTTGGCTCGTAGTTTACATTAAAAATCAAGACACGTTATTTTTCTTTCAATTCAGCCTATTGATGAGAGGCTCAATTTGTAGGTTGTGTGGCAACATCCTTATTTTGTCAATTTGTAATTATTTTATCATTTTTTCAATTATTTATCTCTTATTATACATATTTTTTTGTTACCTTCTATCACTCTCTAGCTCTCTCACTTTTTTTTTTTCACTCTATTATTATTGTTCATGCTCTGCATAGGTTTAGCATTTGCTGATTTTGACCACCCACCCACCCACCCACCCACCCACCCACACACACACACACACACACACACACACACACACACACACACTTACACACACACACACACACACACACTTATTACAATTATTATTAAATCTGTGGTGATGAGCTCTTCTTAGGAGTAATTTACTATACCCCTGGAGAATGCCAAGATACACTACTAAAATAGCTATAACCCTGGTGGAAAGAAAAAATATTTGTTTTTTAGTTTTAAGTACAGTTCTAATGATCCCTTATTTTTTTGACTACGATTTAGTTTATGATCTTAAGGTAGGAACTGCTGATCTAAATAATAACAAAAAAAATTATAGTTAAAATATGCACACAGATTTTAATATCATTATCAAATGATAAACTAAATTTCTTGATAAATGATAAATTTCTTCAATATCTGTGGAGACTGCACCGAAAGCTTATTCATTCTAATAATAAATGAAATAATTTTACATTCCAATACCTTGATGTGAACTCAAGTTTTAAAGAATGTATTTTATTATGCAATGGTAACCATTAAGTTTAATAGTGAATTTTTTTAAAACAATTATCACTTATTTATTGTTAGCCACTTTTAACCACTTATTTTTAATTAATAACTATTCTATAAAGAAAATAAATTTTAACACTTACTTTTTTAGTTTTCAAGTAGAGTTTGAAAACCAGGAACAGTGTTGCAAGGTACAAACCAGCAAAAATATACTGGGCTAAAATGATATTGCTACCTCTTCCTGTTACAAAATATAGCAGCAAAAATAAATATACAAACCCTGCTGGATAACTGAAAATAAAGCAAAGTAAAACTATTATTTGCCTAACTCCAGCAAAATATTAATTAAAAAATTATTCAGTAATTTTTTTTATTAATTAATCATTTATTTCAATCATTTAACTGTTGACATCTTTAAAGTACAAATACTAATAACTACTAAATATATGGTGAATTATGCATTCTTGAAGATAAAATTCAGCTTGTTCAGGATGCTAAGTTGCTGAATATCCCAACTAACCAGTGGTTCCCAAAACCATGCATTTTTTTAATGTTTAAATGTAAACACCTTATAATTTAACACAGTAAATCTCACAATGACATAAAAAATTAGGTAGGATATAAAATGCACACTACAACAAAAAACAATTTTTAACTGGGCAACACTCCTGATTAGTACACAAAAAATAGCTTTTGAAATACAGAATGGGCCATATGTCACTTTAATAAGAAACAACAGGTACAATTTAAATCATGAAATCAATTTCATGCCGTTATTACTATATTTACACAATATTAATTAAAAAAATTAAATTAATTATTAACACAATTTTTTTGACACACTGACATATAGACCACCCTGTATATAAAGGAGGGGGGGGACTTTGAAACAGTGGTATTAAAACTAAAATTTTGAAAAAATATGTATATAGTAGTAGTGGCATGTGATGCAAGAAAGCAAGTGTATGAGCATATGCAGCATTAGCCAAAAAAAAAAAAAAAAAGCAATTCCCTGTAAATGTTTGTCCAGTTCATCCTTAAATTTATTTAACCTATCAACTTCCATAACAACAGATGGAAGTTTCTTCCAGCAATTAACCACCCGCTGGCTAAATGCAATTTTCTGCACATCTATTCTACATCTGTCTTTCCTCAATTTGAATTTATGCCCCCTTAGGTTCGTTATCTGAACAAGTGGAAGAATCCCATCAGAATTCAGCATGCTCAACCGATTCAAGGCCTTATACACCTCAATCAGATCACCTCGCAGGTGCCTAATCTCCAGCCACTGCAATTTGCAGAACATAATCCTCTCTTGGTAAGAGGATCCCTTCATTCCCCTCACCAATCTTGCTGCCCTTCTCTGTACATGCTCAAGCAAATCTACATCCTTCCTAAAATGAGACCTCCAGACCTGCACGCAGTATTCAAGGCGTGGCCTGACCATTGTCTTATACAGAGGGACAATTACCTCCTTTTCCCCGCGAGCAAAATCCTGTATATCATTGACAACACCCCATGATCTGCCCTGTGTCACCCTTCGATCCCCCCCTTTGTGAATTGGGGATACATTTGCACATCTCCAGTCCATGGGGACCTCCCTTGAGTCCAAGGATGCTCTCATAATTATGGCTAAGGGTTTGCTTACTTCCTTTGCCCCCTCGTTTAATATAACTGGATAGATCCCATCCACCCCAGGTGCCTTTCTTATGTTTAATTTCAACAATTTCTCCTCCACTTTGCTCTCAGTTATTACAAAATCATTAAGCACCCTGCTACAATTTCATAATAACCTTCTGACATTTTCAAACCTTAATAATTCCTCATGTGTGAATGTAGATGCAAAATACTCATTCAGTTTGTTTGCTATCTTAGCAGGCTCATCAACAGTCAAATCAGCGATATCTAGTGGAGAAATCAGATTCATCCCCTTTCTTTTAGAGTTTATACAGTATAAGTATAGAAATCCTTGCTGTTTTTCTTAGCATCCTTTGCCAAAGATTTCTCGTAATCTGCCTTCGCCTGCCTAACCTCCTTTGTGATTTAATTACAGACTAGCTTATATCTGCCATAGGCTTCTGTGTCACCTGATAATTTATATGCATCCCATGCATTTTTATTCTCTGCCAAGAGTCTCATTAGTTCATTTGACAACCATTTAGGACTAAACCTTGAACAATATTTCTTAATAGGTATGAAACTTTTAGTAACTTTCATGATTAATTCCTTGAATGCTTCCCACTTAGAAGTTGCTTTTGGTAACATCATATGAAACAGATCTTGCTATATTATCAGAAAGAAAGTCAATTTGATTTTCTCTTTCTACAGAATTCAACAGACATTTGGAAGATTTGGAGTGGCGATGACAGTGGTGTGCTGGAGCCAGATCATTCAAGCCAATCGTTAAATTATCAAGAATTTTGTGATCCGGTTGTTAAACCAACAGTGGCTATAAACTCTAGAGAGGCATACACTTCAATCTACAATGGCTAGAGGAATTTGGGTGATAAGCTTGTACATGGTGACACGGAAAATACAGCTGGGTCATGCTTATTTTGGCACCCTTTGTGCTTCCTTTCCCTCACCTTCTTTTCTACATGGCAGCCTGTGTAGGGATTATCTCCACTAGCAATTTTACAGGAATATTATTTCCAACAAACATCTGCTTAATTTTCCCTGCTGCTTCTTCTTAAGGTAATGACATTCCCATGCTCAATGTCTGTCAAAGATTTCACTTTTCTAGATTTGTTGTGAACCTGATAAGGTCATTATCCCAGGCAAAATTAAGTGGATGTTTACTAATAATGGAATTTGTTTATACTTTCAGGGGGTTTAATTCTCACAAAGGGAGAAACTGCTGTGTAGTTTCCAGAGGGCAGGGGGAAAGAAGCATGACTAATACCGTTCACACTTTATAAAACATGAGTTAGTTGTGAAAAATTTACAAGCACACCATTAGGTGATGACCATTTTGTAGGAAAGTTCCAAGTTGTGAACATGTGTTAAGGATGTATTTTAATATGCACTGATGATCATATAATAGTGATTTTTTTTTTAACAACTACAACTCATTTCACGAATACAAACATTGAGAAATTTAGAGAGGAGAGTGCAAAAAATGTGTGTTTCAAGATCTGACCAATATTACTGCTACTGAGGAGACTGAACGATCTAGAACAAAATTAGTCTTTAATCAAGTAGATGACTTGTAAAGCTGCATCAGAGGCTGTGGGGAAGAGTGAAAAAATTAGGAGGAAGCCTTGGATCACAGATATTTTACTGCAGAAAATGGATGAAAGGAGAAGACTGAAAAGTCAAAAAAATGATGATGATCAAAGGAACTATCATAGATTGAAGAATGAAATTGATAGGGAATGTAGGAAGGCAAAAGAACTGGTGGACAGAGAACTGTCAAGAGATCGAAATGCTCAAACAAGGTCAGACAGACTTGGAGCATAGAAAATTCAGACAGTTAACGAGAAAGAGTTGCGGAATTCAAATGAGAGCAATGTGGGATGAAAAGGGAATGACAGTACAGGCACTCCCCGTCTTAAGTAATAATCAACTTACGTAAATTCGACTTTACATAAGATTTTGCCGGCCGGTGGAAACTTAAAAAAATCGTGAAAACGTATTTTGCACCCCATAGGAATAAATGGAGGTATCGTGAAAATATAATGTGAACCCAATAACAAATTGTTTTTTTTTTGATAATTCTTTCCAAGACCTTGGAAGTTAAAATTTTTGCTATATAACTAAGCTGTTTATCTCTTTAAAGGTCATTTTTATAATGGAAATTTCACTACACTTTCATCGTTATCATATGTTCCATTATAAGAATCAATTTTAAATGCCTTTGTGATATTTTTCTAAAACAATAAAAACAATTTGCACTTTCTGGTTTATTGGGCTTTTCTGTTAGTGAAATCTATTATAAATGGGTAGTAAACTCAATCTTATTGCATTTGCAATAATACCGATAACTGAAATTCTGTGGGTTTTTATATTGCGGTATTATGATGAAATGAATTCCCCTTCACTGAAATCTTCTCTTCATTCCTATTTACTTATTACAGTGGTGAAGGGAAAGGAACCAATGGAAAGTGCAAGTGCTGGCAGTGCTAGGAAACGAAACAAAATTGATTTAGAAATGAAGATGATTAATTAAGAAATACAAAGCAAGACAAAGTTTGTCATCTACTGCACGGAATTAGGTCTCACTGCTTCAACAGTGAATACTATTTTAAGGGACAGTGCACATATAAAAGAACATGTTAAAGGATCAACGCATTTAAGATCAACAGTGATCACAAAACGGCATTCAGGTGCTATATCAAAGATGGAAAAGCTATTAATAATATGGATGGAAAATCAGATTCAGAAGCAAGTCCCCGTGAATCCAATGGCCATTCAAGCAGAAGCAAGGTGTATTTATGAAGATATTAAGGATAAGTATGGCAAACCCCAACCCAAGCAACGGGTGGTTTAATAGGTTCAAGCTTCATCCTGGTTTCCAAAACATTAAAGTATACGGCGAAGTCGCCAGTGCTTATTCTGCAGCTGCAGAGAAATTTTGTGATGTGTTGAAAAAAACCCCTTCTAAATCTCTACAGCCCTCAATTTCTGCAGTGGCATGCTTATTAGCTGGAGATGTTGATTCTGGCAATGATGTTCGAAAGGTAAAACTTGCTGATGTTATGCCTGTCTCCTCTCTCTTTTTATAATTTTTGTAATCTTTCCTGTGCATGAGATAAAAAAATTGAATAAATAATTCTATTTACATATTCGTTGAACATTTCTTTTTTGCTTCAATCAAATTCAGCACGCATAGTTGCGAGTGCTGCTTAAGCATTTAGGAAAATTTCCACTTTGTTGTTGTTGTTATTTGGTTTTTAGGAGCATTAGCAACTAAGGCCATATTGCTCCGGGATATGCGGTGGTCATTCCCTGAATGACCTTTCCGCATCCTCCGTATTTGGTGGTGACGGGCTCGTTTCCACTTTGTGCAAAATCCGACTTATGCAGAATCGGAATGCAACCCTTACATAAGTCGGGGTGTGGCTGTACTGAATTTCGAAGAACAAAAGGAAAGATGGAGGAGATATGCTGAAGAACTTTATGAAGATTCAAGCACATACACATGGAACAATACTGCACTAGAAGGACAAGAAAACATGGAGGAGGAAATATCTCAAGTTGAATTCAACACACCCTTAAAGTCTCTTAGCAATAACAAAGCACCAGGAATTGACAATATACCTGCAGAGCTTTTAAAATACAGTGGAGAAAATCTGAAGAAAGCCTTATTTGAACAAATAAAGAAGATATACAGGGATGAGCACTGGTCAGAGGAATTCTACACATCAGTCATAATTCCCATAACTAAGATGACACCAACAGTATGCCAAAACTACAGAACTATAAGTCTCATTACCCGTGGTGCATCCAAGATTCTGCTGAAAGTTATCAAAGTCCGTATGGAGAGCCATACTGAACAATTTCTGGATGACTCACAATGTAGTTTTCACAGAGGCAGATCAACAAGATATGCTATTGTAACGTTGAGAGTGTTTGGAGAAAAAATGTATAACATGGGAAGAAACCTCTGTGTGTTTTGTGGATTACAAGAAGGTGTTTGACAGAGTAATCTGGAGAGAACTGGAAGTTCCTATTGCTTGAGAAAATTGGATGTAAGATTATTGGACTGATTTATGACTTATATAGAACACCAAACTGAAATGATAAGAGCAAGGGGAGAACTGACAGAAAAGGCTAAAGTTAAAAAGGGAGTAAGACAGGGATGCTTACTTTTACCTGGACTGTTCAATGTTTTTGCCAAAATGATATTAAATAACACTTGGGAATAAGAAGTTGGAGGTTAAAATAGGTGAAAAGTACGTAGAGGTTATTAAATTTGCAGACAATCAGGCCATACCAGCAGGCTGCTCTGCTACGCTGCAAAAAATGAGCAGAAGATTAAATAAGAAAGTGCGAAGAATAGAATGAAGATAAACACAATGAAAACAAAGGAAATGACGATTATTAAAAGGTCAATTCCCTTCCAAATTGAGATCGATGGAGTAAGAATAGAACAGGTAGATCACTTTTAGGTATCTGGGGCAGTTATTTGCACAGGACATTTCATGTCAAACTGAGATTAAAAACAGAATTGCAATGGCAAAACAATCTTTCAAGAATAACCTGTCATTGATTACAAAGAAGATGTCACAGGAAATTAGGAAGAAGATAATAATGACATATCTGGTCAGTGGCATTATATGCAGCAGAGACATGGATTCTTACAAAGAGAGACAAAATGAGACTTCAGGCTTTCGAGATGTGGTGCTGGTGAAGGATGGAAAAAATTAAATGGACTGAAAAAGTGTCAAATGTGGAAGTATTACGACATGTCCAAGAACAAAGGAAAATTCCAGGTAGAATAAGATCAACTAGACTCAAATGGGTGGGCCATGCGATTCGACATGGTGGTTTGCTTCTGGATGCAATGGAGGGGACTGTGGAGAGAAAATTCCCTAGGAAAAGACCAAAAAATACCCTCATCAGGACATTGCTGGATGAAGCAGGACTTTGAAATTTTGAGGAACTAAACAACAGCACAGGAGATACAAAGGTGGAGACAGCTCATCAGAGGAACTGACCAATCACAAGACTGAATTATTGATGATGACGATTGCTTATTTATTGTTAGCCACTTTTAACTACTTATTATTAATTAATAACTACTCTACGGAGGAAATAAATTTTAACACTTGCTTTTTCAGTTTTTAAGGGTACAGTGGTGTCAAAAGTCTTAAATGTGTCAAGAATAGTTTTAGCCATATAGTGCAAGGAAGCCCCTGGCTTTTGCTGCTCTAGCAAAATAAAATAAAAATAACAATAATAATAAAAATAAATAAATAAAATAAAACCATTTATGTCTTCTACTCATTACATAGGTACTAAGTCCTGCTGACCTTATCGGTAAGATGCCTGAAACATCACCTTAAATTGTATAGTGATTTAGGCAATTAGCTTAATAAACTATATTATTAATTTCGAGTGGTATATAAGCGATGTTAGAGAGAGAGGGAGAGAGAGAGAGAGAGAGAGAGACAGAGAGAGTAATCTTTATTGCAACAGCGAGATAGTGATGTACATAGTAGTGCAGTTGCAACTGCCCGTCACAGCACAGCGGCTAGAGGTTAACAATATAATGTACAGCAAAGTTGCCTGGATAAACCAAAAAAATAAAAGAGAATAATAATGAATATGTTAAATAAAGTATTAGAAAAATAGAGAAATGAATTGGGTATGCTAAACATTAAGTTTGTGACAGAATATTAGTCACAAAATACATAACACAAGAATATACTGTGCATCGAATAGCATAATTATATACATAGTAAGAGAATACAGGCAGTTCTCGCTTTACAAGTTCCCGGGTTTAAGAGTTTTTTTCCTATCAATGAAATCGAAAATATGAACATTAATTGCAAAAAAACGAATGTTAAACATTCATAAATTCCACATTCCAAACCGTGTGTGTAGCTATACAATACAGTGTATCTCGCTTTATGATATTAATCAGTTCCAGAAACACCATCGTATCGTTAAAATACCATAATGTGAACCCAATAACACATTGTTTTTTCGTAATTCGTTTCAAGATCTCAGAAGTTGAAATTTTCGCAGTATAACTAAGCTATTTACTCTCTAAAATGTCATTTTTAAGGTCACGAGCACAACCTTAAGGCCATATAAAAGGTTGTGAGCGTGGTTTGTAAATTGTATTAGTTACCAATTCAAATCACTAAAATGCACACTTCCATCGTTATCATATGTTCCGTTATAAGAATCAATTTTAAACGCCTTTGCGATATTTTTCTAAAGCACAATTCTGGAGGTCACGACCATAAAACAATAAAAACAATTTGCACTTTCCGGTTTATTGGGCTTTTCTGTTACTGCAAGCAATTATAAACGGGTAGTAAACTCGATCTTGCATTTGCAAAAATACCGATATCTGGAATTGTGTGGTTTTTTACGTTATTATGGTGAAATGTGTTTCTCCTTTACTGAAATATTCAATCGTATAAAAAACAACATCAATAAATTTTCAGAATCTTCTCTTCATTCCTTTTTTTTAAGCTTCGTAAACTTGTTACTCCACGCGAATTGTGTCAGTTGCAATTTGTGTGTGCCGTTAAAAAATGCTTATGCATGCAATCTTGAAATTTATAATTAAAAGAGAAGATTATCTTGGAAACAAACACCTCTTCAAACATTTCTGAAGAAGACGACTCCTTGTGCAACAAAGCAACGAGTGCCAGCCAATAATGAGTGATCAACGAGTGTGCATTTAGTCGATGATGATGATGAAGAATAAACATTCTTTAACATTTGTAAGTCGTAATTAATTTCTATATTATTATAATTTGCTTGATTTTACAGGCTACGTTTTCATTTCTTTCGATAAATCAATCATTGTTTAAACATAAACTAATTAGCTAACTAATATCATTGTTGAGAATGTAACCCGTATTTTTAACCTTATGTCTATGGGAAATAAATTCCTGCTTTACGAGTTTTCGCTTTACATGCGCGCGCTAGGAACGAATTAACTCGTAAAGTCGAGAACTACCTGTATATTGATCGGGACTCAGGTTATAATATTGGTGGCCTTGGCCACCCACCATGGAGTATTCTTTTTCTATAATGACTAATTTCTATAAATCCTGACTAAACTCATTGAAATCGTTGTTGTTGTTTGGTTTTTTTTTTTTTTTTTTAGGAGCATTAGCAACTAAGGCCATATTGCTCCGGGATATGCGGTGGTCATTCCCTGACCTTTCCGCATCCTCCGTATTTGGTGGTGACGGGCTCGAACCCCGGTCTAATCAAGAAGCGTGTGCTATGCACTGCTGCTCCTTCCCACCTGGCTACGGAGGCGCCTCATTGAAATCGACATCTAGATCTTGGATGTGTGATAACATCTGCTGAAGAAGGAACCGGTCCGACATGTGAAGTAGTGTTTGAAGAGGGAATAGATGTGGATTTGCTCGCAGATGAGCCACTGGGATCCTCCATGCACAGTTATCCTAGTCATGAGTTTGACCGTGATGGCAATCCTTTCATCAATGAGCCAAGTGAGCCCCGTTAATTATAGTAATAATCTTAATAGAAAACAACCACGTAGTGTCCTTCCATAATTATATAATAAACACACTAAATTTTCCAATTCTCAGTCTTTCACTGAATTTGACTATTTTTGTTAAAAAAATCTGAAAAATGGACAGATTTACTTGGAAGGTAAAAAACTGCATTTGAACAGTAAAAAGTTATGTAAAGTTAGAATTTTTTTATGCTATAGATATATAATTACTATAAAACTTTATATCTACAGTAGAATTAGCATTAATAGGGGCAAATGACACAAGAAAACAAGCTTACACAGCATCAGGCAAAAAAAAAAAAACACTTCCCATTTCACCTATCCATTCCCTCCCATGGTTTGTTTAGTTCTTCCTTGAATAAAAAATTCAAGGAAGAACTAGAAAAAGCTATCAACTTCCACAACAGATGGAAGTTTGTTCTGGCAATCAACTACCCGCTGGCCAAATCTTACCGTTCAACCGGGTAACTCATTCCTGTGAAAAGGCCTCAATAAGTTCTGGGCTTCATCGACAGGCTTCAAACCTGATATTGCCCCATTGGTACTGGTCTCATGTTTGCTGTGGACGCTGTCTCTCTTGAGGATGCTCTTCACTTTTCCAATTAATTTCTTACTCCTATTGCCCCATTGGTACTGCTGCACATCTATTCTGCAACTGTCCTTCCTCAATTTGAATTTATACACACCCTCATATGTGTAGAATGAGCAAGAGGAAGAATTCCATCAGCACTGAGCTTGCTCAATCCATTCAAAGCCTTAACACCTCAATAAGATCATCTTGCTGGTCCATGGTCTCCAGACGCTGCAATCTACAGAACTGAACTTTTACTACTTCTTCCGAATCTCCGACCCTCTCCCTCTCATTTCTTGTACGCCCTTGTTTTTCTTGCGTTCTCGTCTATCCAGGGGGCTCGGCTGTTATGTCGTACTTTCCTGCTCCATATGTTTCCTCAGAACTCCTTAATCATCTTCTGCTCGGGTGGTCCGTTCCCTTCTTTCCCGTCTTCTCAGAGACTCCTGTAGTAGTAGCCTCTTTGGTCCTCATCTTGGAATCGGTTGTTTATTTTCCTCTGGGTGCTCTCTTTGTATCAGCATAGTCTCTTGCTGAGTGCAAGGAGGTTCTGCTTCAATGTGTCCAAGTACTCTCCTATTCTCTGATTTTTTTTGTCTCATGTTTGCTGTGGACGCTGTCTCTCTTGAGGATGCTCTTCACTTTTCCAATTAATTTCTTACTCCTATTGCCCCATTGGTACTGGGTCAATTGGCCTATCTTGATCTTAATTCTTCTATCTTTTGCTGAAGTCTTCTTTCCCAAGCTGGCAGTTCCTTCTGTTTTCAGTTCTTCTGCTGCTTGTCTCTCATTTCTCTTCCATTAATCCTTGTGGCTGCTACTGCAACACAATACACGGCTGTGTGGATGGCCTCCAGTGTTGCACCATTGCTGTCGAGGTAATGCAGTATTATGTGCCGACTGAGGTGGTCTATGACTCTCCAGAAGGTTCTATTCGGCCTCTGCTTCGGTATTATGTGAGCCTTTGTGGGGTCCATTCCTTCGAATTCTGTTAGGGTCTTCTTCCACTCGTCCTCTATTCTGGATATCATGACCTTGTCTCTTTCCACTTCAGCTTCTGTGGGTTGTATTTCTCCTTGCTCTTCCTCTTCTGGTTCGGTGGTGGTATGTTCTTCCTCCTCTGGTTCCATATTCTTTATCCTTTGTAGTTGATCACTCACGTGCTGCTTGATTTTTTCCAAGATTGCAGGACCTATCAGGCTTTGTGATGATTGTCCTTCTGTGGTCCACTGTTCGGTGATCTGAATATCTGGGAATCGTTCCAGCCACTTGGTATGTAGTCTCACCCTATAAGTTGTCACATTGATCTCGAGCTTCATTATTTCGTAGCATGCTTGCATAATGTATTTAGTCGATGATGATTCATTTCGATGCTCCACTTCATTGGCGTTTTCTCCCTTCCTGGGTGGTCACTAGCGCAGTTGCGCAGGAAGCACTTCCAGTTGGTGGGGTTGGATGGTCTTGCCCTTCTCTTGTGGTAGCCATACGGGGAACAGCGCCACTTGCTCCAGTCTTCCTCGGGAGTCCGCCTCTGATTTTTCGAACCAACCCCTCTGCCTAAGGCCTGAACGCAAGTGACTTTATCCTGCGCCACACTCAATGCAGTATGATTAATATTTTTCTGCGACATCATCCATCTATGGAGGTGGACCTATTTAGCTTTGGCTTATGTCCGGTGGTAGTTCTCGGGAGTGAAGCCAGATGGCACCACAATCTGCCTTAGCCGCCACTCGACCTTGGGGTAGGTAGGTCCCTTGGAGCAACTTTCACGATGTTTATTTATTTATTAATTTCTATTACTATTAATTTATTTATTATTATTATTCTAATTTATTACTATTATTATACTGGTCTCCCAGCATGATGGAGCCGTGTTCGCTTCCACCAAGGCGGTATTCGAACACGGGTCCATCAGGCTGGTAGTTCAGTGTCATAACCACTGGGCCATCGTGTTCCTTTTTTATTATTATTATTATTATTATTATTATATACATTATATTATAATGTTCATAATCATTCAGCATATAACATACTTTCATTTTTATTTTCCCACTGCTTATGTCACATCAGATTGACTTAATATTACACTGGAAATCCTGCCTACTGGATGTATTGTATTAGAATCTATGTGCTTCTTAATCAAGACCTGTAAAATGCATACATTTTACCGATCAATTCATCAGCATCCCTTTATTTTTCCCATGCTGTACTTTACGGGAAGAGAAGTGTTTTTCTTCTTCGCGCCTTCTTATCGCCTCTATGCAAACTGGCCAACCGCTCGGATGAGGATAAGGTGCACTACGCAATCAGCCTTTCCTTGAAACAGAAGTTCCAAGAGCTCAGCAGTTCGAAACCTCGCACCAAACAAACAGAAGTATCGTCATCACGCGGTGTTAATTTCCCATTACAAGTAGCAATTTGGCCGCAGAAAACAGCCGCCTGCGTAAAGTCGGGTCAGCGAGTCCGACCGTACACTCGCCGAGAGCAGTTTCTCCCCGGTTTTGACCCCCGATTATGGCAAAAGGTTGACTCTCCCCACACAAACCGAGACTGGACCGACGAAAGGTCGGACGATAAGAGAGAAATATATATGAGCAGAGGGGAAGAGAAAAAGCATGTGGTACGGAGAGGATGACAGAGGAGATAGTGGACCAGGAGCGGAAAGAAAAGATTGGAGTGACAGAACGAGGCGTGAAGAAAAGTTAACAGGAAATATCCCAAGGAGAGTGCAATAAGGAATACCCAAGAGCAGTCCGTGGAAAGGGAACGCAGCTTTTTTCTTTAGATCGCTAAGTCATGGTGTCATTCACCTCTCTAGTTTATAAGTATTTCTCCTCATTAAGACCATTATTGTTATCCATAAATATAGTGATAAGTTACTGACACTGGTTGTAAATGTTATGTAGAACAGTATTCCCAGTCAGTTCCCTGTAAGCTTAAACAACCAATTACCTACTGGCATAGACCCCACAGAGGAGGTACCACACGAAGAACACACTCTTACTCCACCTGATTACCTATGAATATATGGTGCGCTCTTTTGATATGTGCTAAGGTTTAACTAACAATATTTGAATATGAATGTGTAGTTTATATTTGTCTTACAATAAATTATGTTTTGTTTAAATACATTGGCCTCAGACCTATTCTTTTGCTATACGACAACCATAATAGAAGCTTCAGAATAAAGAACTAGTACTGCGGCACTTCAAGATCTGACTATAATCGATAGGGTCTTGTAGTGAAAGACACAACGCTGGTCGAAGCTGCAGGTTCTATTCCCTATGCGGCCGAACAGATCTTTTAGGGCTCGAGACCATTGTCCTACTATAAAAGCCACTAGGCAGTCACGTAAGTTTACTGGTGTTTTTCCCGGGGACAGGCTTCAATAAAGATTTCCCAGCCTCCAACTTGTCCCAAAGAAGTGGGCTTGTTGTATAGCCGATACAAATAGATAAGCCCAGCCCAACGCAATAGCAGACACCTCCCAATGAGCCTGAACGAGGAAAAAACTCCAGTATAACGAACCCCTTCCCCTCTCATCAAGTCATATCAGTCTTTTCTGTGTATACTGTACTCACCATATGCAATTTGTGAGTACAGTATACACAGAAAAGACTTTTTCTTTGTCATAAGGAAACACAACTTTCACAAACACTATCACAAAAACCCATGAAAATTAATTCCATGCATTTAAAAATTGGTAAAAGTTTTCAAATAGGATTTAAATAAGCTTTGTTAGTTATTCACCACTTTCTGCAATATATGAAAATTCAAATGAGATTTTGTTATCAGTACTTTTCCAGAGACAGGATGACCGATTCACAAGTTCCTACATAATTTGTTTATTCAATACTCCAGTAGATCTATCCAAGAGCTAGAAGAATCCACACACTCACTGTGGCTGTTTATGGCAGCCAATATATAGCTGTGACATAGTTAACAATGTGGTGCATATTTTTTTGTAGTGGCATATGTATCAGTGACCCTGATTACTATCCCAAAATCACTCTAACCACATTCTAAGCAGTAAACTATGGAACTCTAAATGAAAAGCAAAGCTTCTCTTTACGATTACGTATACATGGCATCTAGGTGCAACCCTTACCTGAAAAGTAAGCATTACCTGAAAAATTGAATTATACAGCATGTGCAGTTTTATTTTTCTAACAGATTTCTTAATATTTCTCACATAAGCAATAATTTAGTAAAGACTGAAGAAACAAATGCATCAAAGGCCAAAAATTTTGAAGCACAATAGATGTAGATAAAAGAATAGTGACAAAAATTAAAATGTTTCATATCACTCCCATGATATAAAATATTTATTTTTGGTAAGAGCAAACTAAATGAATTACAACTGCTAACAACAAAGAAATACAAAAATAACATAAAGAAAACAAGGGAATTCAAGCACTACTAATGAATTTAAAATAATAAAGTACTTATACCCACACTAAAGGTCCTGTGTCTCCTTTCAATTTTGTATAATCAAACGTTCCATTCACAACTCCTTCTACTTCCTGCATGTATGCCTTCCAGTCTATTTCTGTATCTGAAAGTACATCATTACTTTTGACATGCAGTATATGTAAATACCTGCATTATATATAAAAAATAATAATAAAATAAACACAGAAACACATATGCACACACAGGTGTTTATTAACGTGTGAACCACACTTTCATGATCGATTCAGGACCTGAAAATAATATTAAAAAAAAATGACGAAGGTAAAGAAAGTCAACACGAGAACCACAGGAAACTTCAGGAAACGTTTAGCAGTCAAATGTGTTTCCTGGTGCCACAGCTTTTTTTTTTTTTTTTTTTTTTTTTTTTATGAGAACCCCAAACATGAGAGGTATTAGAACCTATAGTACTTAGTACCGTGCTTGGGTTAAATGTATGCCTTCCCCTTGCATTCTCAAACAGATGGTGCATTTTATCGGTAATGGCAGTAGAAGTCGATAATGATGTATTGATTAGTTTTTTCTCATTATTAAAAGCAGATTATTGGAGTTCATGAGTGCAATGCCTTTGCGGCTCAAATTTACTTATGGGTACATCCTCCAGACTGCCTCAGTCTTAAGGTGTTTATCCCACTTCCCACTGTTTTAACCCAATAGGAAAATGACTTCTACTGCAACTAGCTATCAGCTATCAACTTCTACTATCAACTACCGATAGCATGCACCATCTGTAGAAGTCGTTTTCGTATCAGGTTAAAACAGCGGGTAGGGGGAGATCCCTAAGGCTGAGGCAGTCTGGAGGGTGTACCCATAAGTAAATTTCAGCCCACTCGTGAACTACAATAATCTTCTTTTAATAATAACAAAAACTAATCAATACATCGTAATCTACTTCTACTGCCACTACCGATAACATGCACCATCTGTTTACCGAGAATGCAGGGAGAAGCTGCAGTACCAGGAAACGCTTTTGACCGGTAAAAGTTTCCCGTGGTTTTCATGTTGGCTTTCTTTACTTTAGCCAAAAAAATCTATATAAACATGTGTTCAATTATGAACAGTCATGCAGCTATTGCTGTTTAAATTTTGAAAAATGGCTATGAAGGAGAATAGATAAAGTTCAATGGTAAAAAATAAAATAATAAATAAGAATAAACAGACACATACCTAGTAAAATGTTGAATAGAATAACACTAGGTGCATGTTCACGTATTCATATTTATTTATTTTTTTTATTTTATTTTACCAATGGAAACTACATATAAGCCATTTCTTAAAAAATATAAAAATAAAGTCAAACAGACATAACTCTATAACTTTGGAATCAGACATATTTGTATTCATATTTACATGTTTTGAATCAAACCTGAAAGGATGGCTAATATGTCATGAAATGCCCAATATATATGTAATTTCATACTTTTACTATAATTAAGTTAGCAAGAAAAAGTCTCTGATTCATACTTTTTATTTATTTATTTTTGGATTTCAGTGTTAAAGAGTCTTTCTTCTTGCTTCACTGATTGACTCTCTCAATTGATTTCCATTAAAGTTAAATGTCAAAACTTAATAAACCATTTAAAAATTTCAGAAATTAAATTAACAAATTAATAATTAAAGAATTAAATAAATAATTATGATTAAAAACTAGATACAATTAAAATTAAATAAAAAATAAACATTTATTTTTGGGTTTCGGTGTGTTCAAGACTGTCTGACTTCACTGGTTGACTCTTTCAATTGATTTGCATTAGAGTTAAATGTAAAACTTAAATATTTAAAAATTTTAGAAATTTCAAAGATAACATTTTATGCACAGGCTTCTACTACTGAAAAGGCGCCTCCGTAGCCAAGGTGGGAAGGAGCAGCAGTGCGTAGCACACGCTTCTTGATTAGACCGGGGTTCGAGCCCGTCACCACCAAATACGGAGGATGCGGAAAGGTCATTCAGGGAATGACCACCGCATATCCCGGAGCAATATGGCCTTAGTTGCTAATGCTCCTAAAAACCAAATAACAACAACAACAACTACTGAAAATAACAACATTTATAGAGAATACATGAATGTTACTGTGCAATTGAGCAAACTGTGATTTGATTTGAGCCTATATGACTGCTATTACACAGTAACATTCATCTATATATGAATGTTACACAGTAACATTCATATATAGGCACGTCCACACCGGCAACTCTCGTCCTCTCTGAGGATGAGAGTTGCCGGTGTGGACGTGCCTTTCTGCCGCTCTTGGAACAGAAAAGTTTTTTCTCATTTTTTTCTGCTTTATTAGTTTAAATTGACATATTAACTTATTTTCTAGAGTAGCTTTATATTCCTATTTACGGTACTTAAGTTTAAAGTAACTTAGATAGAGATTTTGTAGGTATTACTTAGTATCGGAAAGGGTATCAAATCCACGTGTTTACCGTTCGTAAATAGCCGCCATTGTTACGGGAAAATTAATCAGTAAAATCTATTAATCTTGTCGAACTTCATTGGCAATTAAATTGCACTTTTAACTATACATATAACCACTTAGGTTACGTAACATAAATAATTAGTAAAAATAAATAATTAATACATAACTTGATACGGAAGTTATATAAAGGGATTTCGTAGATAACACTCGTTACTGAAACATAAATATTTCGTAGATAACACTCGTTACTGAAACATAAATATAGCGTTATAACTGTGTTAGGATACAACTTTAGGATTTAATTTTGTACTGAAATTGAAATTTTATTGAAAGTAAATCGAAATCATGACTCAAACCAGAGCAGCAAAGCAAAAGGCTCAAGCTAATGGGAATGCTGTGGCTCAGAGGATAACTGAGGGGGGCAGTTGCCCTCTGAATCACAGCCTTTTAAGATGCACTATTTGCTTGATGTTTGCGGGGCAGTCAGGTATGCGACATGATACTGCCATGGGGGATGTCTTTGTATGTGCGCGCGATGCAAGGAGTGTAAGGAAATCAGGCGACAACTCAGCGTTGTTATGGGCCTATATGAGAGCTTGAAGGACAGGGTGGATGCCCTCGAAGGATTACAAGTGAGGGGCCCATCAAGCTCTCAGCTGCCCACACCAATGCCAGAGCTTGCACTTGGTCATCGCGCAACACAGCGGCAACCCCCAAGGCAGAATGCGCTGGTCCCAAAGGAACTAGTAGTTGTTGGTGACTCTATTGTCAGTGAAACGGGAAATATGCTTTGTAAAAAGGATAGGTGGAACAGAACCAGGGTATGTCTGCCAGGGGCAAAGGTTGATGACGTTGTAGAGCAGATATCATCTTTTAAGGGCACAAAAGGTGATATAGTTGTACACGTTGGCACTAATGATATTAACAGTAGGAGACCGGCGGAATTACTTAACAAGTACAGGTCACTGATGAAAAAAAGCCATGAATTAGGGTTGAATTTGAAAGTGTCTGCAATTCTGCCCAGACACGATAGGAGGGAGTATATGATGAGAGCCCTGTCGATCAATTCGGCCCTGGAAAGATTGTGCGGGGCTCAAGGGGTAGAATTTTTTCAGCCTCGTCTGTACTTTTTAACAGGAGAGACTGCTTCTACAGGGATGGGATACACTTAAATAGAAAGGGTGCAAGAATATTTGCTGATGCTATCGAGGCAGTGTTAGGTGGGTCGGAAAACTGCTAGATTGGGAGGATACAAGGACTAATAGATTAGCAGTAGCCACTGGCAGAGGAGAAAGTGATTCTTGCACTGCTTCTATTGGAATGAGCAGCAGCCTGGAAAATAAGATGCAGGATATTTCAGAGACTGCTGGGAATCATGGGGGTACAAGTGAACACATGGGTTGTGTTAGGGTGGCTAAGAGGAAGAGCAGGTGCATGTATACTTGCGTGTACACCAATGCTAGGAGTTTAGTAAATAAATTTGATGAATTTGAGGTATTGCTCAAAACATCAAAGGCAGATATTGTTGGGATTTCAGAGACGTGGTGTCACACAGACATAAGGAATGCAGAACTGGAATTTGGGGAGTACAATGTCTACAGAAAGGATAGACAGGATAGGAAGGGAGGAGGGGGTTATGCTATTAGTTAAGAAACACATAAAACCCAAGGAAGTGAAGCCAGTCGACATCGCTGGACAGTGCAGTGTCGAGTCAGTTTGGTGTGACATAAGCATTGGGAGATCAAAATTGAGAGTAGGAGTGTGCTATAGGCCTAATGACTCTGATGAGTATAATAAGAAACTGTACAGAGAAATAGAGTGGGCCAGTAAATCAGAGAGTCTTATAATGGAGGATTTTAATTTCCCAGATATTGACTGGAATTTGGGGGCTGGTCACTCACACACTAGCAAGGCTTTTGTGGATTTATTGGATGATTGTTTTCTACATCAGCATGTTCGAGAGGCAACTAGAGGGAGTAATACTCTTGATTTGATTATCAGTAGTGATTCTTCATGCATTAAGAATCTGCAGATAAATGAACCACTAGGTGGCAGTGATCACAGTGTTCTGAAGTGGGAGTTACTCAAAGTGGTAACTACCATTAGGGGTAAAGGGAAGGGGTATTGCTTTCGTAAAGGTGACTACGTTGGACTGAGACAGTATTTAAATTCTATACAGTGGGATCAACTGATGATGTTACCAACACCAAATTCAAAATGGGAAGCATTCAAAGAACTTATCTTGGAAGCTACTAGGCTTTACATACCAACTAAGAAATACTGTTCAAGGTTTAGGCCTAAATGGATGTCAGATGAACTAATGAGGCACATGGCAGAGAAGAAAAATGCATGGGATACATACAAATTATCACGTGACACAGAAGCCTATGATAGATACAAGTTGATCTGTAACCAAGTTACAAAGGAGGTTAGGCAGGCGAAGGCAGATTACGAGAGATCCTTGGCAAGGGATGCAAAGAAAAACAGCAAAGAGTTCTTTACTTATGTAAACTCTAGAAGGAAGGGGATGAATCAGATTTGATATCTGATTCATATCGATGGGTCAACTGTTGATGATCCTGCTCAGGTAGCTAACAAACTAAATAAATATTTTGCATCGACATTCACACATGAGGAGTTATTCAGTGAGGGGAATGCCACACGTGTATTCAACTCTAGCAGTAAGCTAGAGAATCTTGTAATAACTGAGAGTAAAGTGGAGGAGAAATTGTTGAAGATAAACACAAGAAAGGCACCTGGTGTGTGTGGGATCTATCCAGTTATATTAAAGGAGGCAGCAAAGGAAGTAAGCAAACCCTTAGCCATAATTATGAGAGCTTCTTTGGACTCAGAGGAGGTACCCATAGACTGGAGATGTGCAAATGTGACCCCAATTCACAAGGGAGGATCAAAGGCCGACACAAGTAATTATAGACCTGTGAGTTTAACTTCTGTTCCCAGAAAATTAATGGAGGCACTGGTTAAAGAAGCACTGCAGGATCATCTAGACAAGACTTCAGTTATAGCTCGGACACAGCATGGTTTTGTTAAAGGGAAGTCTTGCCTGACCAATTTGATTGGATACTATGATGCAGTCACAAAAGAACTGGATGCAGGGAATAACTTTGATATTATATACTTGGATCTTAGAAAGGCTTTTGATACTGTTGCACATGGAAGACTGCTGCACAAATTGGAGCAGTGTGGCATTGGAGGCAAATTGCTGCTATGGATAAAGGGGTGGTTGAGGGGGAGAAGACAGAGAGTGGTAATCAATGGACACTGCTCATCGTGGACTAATGTTATTAGTGGAGTCCCTCAGGGTTCAGTATTGGGTCCTTTATTGTTTTCTGTATTTATAAATGATATTGATGATGGTATATCAAGCTTAATGTCCAAGTTTGCGGACGATACGAAGGTTGGCAGGGTTGTCAAGGACACTACTGACACTATGCTGCTGCAACAGGATCTGGAAAGGTTGAGCAGATGGGCTGAGAGGTGGCAAATGAAGTTTAACATTGACAAATGTAAAGTACTATATATGGGAAACAGCAACCCCAGAGCAGCGTATCAAATCTGTGGTACTACACTGACAGTGGTAGAGAATGAAAGGGACCTGGGGGTGGTTGTGCAGGCAGATATGAAGTTCTCTGAGCAGTGCAGACGGGCTGCAAGAGTAGCTCATGGTGTATTGTCAATGATATATAGGAATTTTTCTAGCAGGGATAAGGAGGTGATCATTCCCTTATATAAGGCAATGGTCAGGCCACACCTAGAGTACTGTATACAGGCCTGGAGGCCTCATTTCAAGAAGGATGTAGAGCTGCTGGAACGAGTACAGAGAAGGGCAACAAGATTAGTGAATGGAACAAAGGGGTGCTCTTATGAAGAAAGGCTTAAGTTTTGTGAATTACAGTGTCTGGAGACTAGGCACCAGCAAGGTGATCTGATAGAGGTGTACAAAGCCTTGAATGGTTTGAGCATGTTCAATGCTAATGGGATTCTTCCTCTTGCTCAGAATAATCACCTGAGAGGGCATAAATTCAAATTGAGGAAAGACAGATGTAGGATAGATGTGCTGAAATTTGCCTTTAGCCAGCGGGTGGTTGGTAGGTGGAACAGACTTCCATCCCTTGTTGTGGAAGTTGATAGCCTAAATAAGTTTAAGGCTCAGCTGGACAGGTATTTCGAACGAACAAAGGGGTGAAGTGGAAGTGGTTATTTTTTATTTATTTATTTTACTTTATTTTTTTTTTTGGCTGATGCTGCATAAGCTTGTTTTCTTGCATCAAATGCCCCTACTAATGCTAATGCTAATGCTATTCTCCTCCTTAAAAATTTCTCTGCTCCTGTGTGGCTGCTCATAGTATAAACAGAAAATTTATTTTAGGCCTGAAACAGTCAAATGGCAATGAGAAGTGCAGTAACATTTGGGTTGACCATGGTTCAAGTTCACGTGCCTGCTAAATATGGTCAATCATTGTATTCTTGTCAAAATAATTAGTTGCAAATTCCTCTGACCTTGTAGTCATGCTGGAGTATAAACATAAATAGGAAGTGCTCATTTCAAAGGACTATTTCATTTTTCAGCATTTCAGTAATCACAACAGTACTACCAGTGTGAAGGTGCAAGAAAGATATGGATATCACAAAATAATTGGACTTTTCTAAAATCTGCAGCACTTTACTCAAAAGTGAGATCTGAATATTACCTTCATAAGAATTTTAGACCTCCCAGTTACAGCCTTGGCTACTGTCACTGGAAAAATGTCCATTGCATACCTCAGGGCTAGGTGTAGAATTCAGTCCCAAGGAACTGATTTTCGTTAGGGCAGGGAAAACAAGCAATTGCACATTCAGTGCAAATTTCATGATACTCTTTTAAGCATACATACTTTTACACATATATGAAGTAAAATTTGTGAAAAAATATTTTAAACTTGCACATGCTCATTAAACAAAATGTCAGTATAGACAGTTTTTACTCCTCCTAGAACACCAAAAACTCATCATTATGTTATGATTTGAAACATTATGATATTATTTTTTTTTTCTGATGCTTTTTAAGCAAGCTTAAAAAGCATCAAAAAAAAATCCTACCCCATCACCTGTCCAACCCCTCCAATAATTTGTTCTAGTTCTTCCCTGAATTAATTCAAACTACTCACCTCCACAACAACAGATGGAAGTTTGTTCCAACAATAAACCGCCTGATGGGTGGAGACAAACTTCTGCACATCTATCTTGGTAACATTCTTCCTCAATTTGAATTTATATTCCCTCACATGTGTAGTCTGAGCAAGAATGCCATCAGCACTGAGCTTGCTCAATCCATTCAAAGCCTTAAACACCTCAATCACATCACCTTGCAAGTGCCTAGTCTCCAGATTTTGCAATCGATGATGCACTCTTCCTGCAAAGACTGCATATTGTCAGTGGCATCAAGGGCATTGCTAATTCCATATTTCTCAAAACACTTAGTAAGTATCTTATATTTCAGTAATCCCATAAAATTTTAGCCTACTCACACTTGTTAAGCTGTTGGTTGCTTCATTTATCCTGTTGGTGTCACCATCTAGATGGTTTATTCTACACATGAATGCTTTAATAGCTGGGGAATGTTTTTTTTTTTTTTTTTTTTTACAGTAACTTTTTTTTTTTTTGGATAACAAAAAAATTTATGCATATAAAAACATACAGTAAAGAAAACAAATTTTCACAAAATGATTAAATTAAAATGAAACACTTTTTCTTACCCCATGAACATTTTGCTGAAATTACAAGAATTTTTGTTTGCAAGGAAATACTGTTATCAGTATATACGCAAAAAATTAAAAATAAAATTATCAGTATACATGCAAAAATTAAAAATAAAAATAGTTAAAAACACAACTGAATAATGACTGAAAATTAAAAAGAAATTAAGAGTGTTTACACTACAGAGAGAGTGTAGAACTACTATTAAGTACTACAAGAAACTACCATTACCTACATGCAAACAAAAAAAAAATATATAAAAATAAGTAAAAACTATAACTGATTATTGACTGGAAATTAAAAAGAAATTAAAGGAAGTGTATACACCATAAAGAATCTACCATGTGAAAAATCACAGTGTTTCTGTAATTTCTTTCTTTTTAGCATTAGCAAATGATGCAAAAGAGAAAGCTTATACAGCATCAGCCTAAAAAAAAAAAAACAGACACCTCTCATTTCACCTATTCATTCCCTCCAATAGCTATACTGTTCTTTAGTTCTTCCTTGATTTTATTTAAGCTATCAACTTCTGCAACAACAGATGAGTTTGTTCTAGCAATCAACCACCCACTGACTAAAGACAAACTTCCACACATCTATTCTGCAAACGTTCTTCCTCGATTTGAATTTATGCCCCCTCATGTTTGGTCTGAGCAAGAGAAAAAATCCCATCAGCATTGAGCTTGCTCAATCCATCAAAGCCGTAAATGCTTCAATCAGATCACCTCACAGGTGCCTAGTCTAAAGACACTGCAATTTGCAGAACTGAAGCCTTTCTTGGTAAGAGCACTCCTTTGTTTCCCTCACCAATTTTGTTGCCTTTCTCTGTACTCGTTTCAGTAGCAACTACATCTTTCCTAATGTTTTTTGTTTGTTATTTGGTTTTTTTAGAGCATTAGCAACTAAGGCCATATTGCTCCGGGGATATGCAGTGGTCATTCCCTGACCTTTCCGCATCCTCCGTATTTGGTGGTGACAGGCTCGAACCCCCGGTTTAATCAAGAAGCGTGTGTTATGCACTGCTGCCCCTTCCCACCTGGCTACGGAGGCGCCTTACATCTTTCCTAAAATGAGGTCTCCAGACCTGTATGCAGTACTAAAGGTGTGGCCTGACCATTGCCTGATACAATAGGAAAATCACCCCCTTATCCCTGCTAGCAAAATTCCTGTGTATCACTGATAAAATCCCATGAGACAGGCTGTCCTGGCAACCTGTCTGCATTGCTCTGAAAACTTCATATCTGACTGCACAATACTCCCAGATCTTTTTCCTTTTCTACCACCCTAAGTGTAGTACCACACAGTTGGTACATTTCTCTGGGGTTACTTTGCATTTGTCAATGTTAATCTTCAGTTACCACTTCTCAGCCCATCTGCCAACAACTAGATCCTGTTGCAGTAGCACAGTGCCATTACTGTCATTAACAACCCTGCCAACGTTTGTATCATCTGCAAACTTCAACATTAAGCCTGATATAACTTTATCATTATCATTGATAAATATACAAAACAACAGTGGGCCTAACACCTAACCCTGGGGGACTCCACTAATAACATAAGTCCATGAAGAGCCGAGTCCATTCATTACCACTCTCTGCCTTCTCCCGCTCAACCACCCTTTCATTCACTGTAGCAACTTACTCTTAATACCATACTGCTCCAATTTGTACAGTAGTCTTCCATGCACAACAGTGTCAAAAGCATTCCTGAAATTCAAGTATATGATATAAAAATTATTTTTTGCATCCAGTTCCTTTGTAACCACGTCATAGTATCCAATCAAATTTGTCAGACAAAACTTTCCCTTAACAAACCCATACTGTGTCTGAATTATTACAGAAGTCTTGTCTAGATGATCCTGCAATACATCTTTAACCAGGGACGACATTATTTTCCCTGGAACAGGAGTTAAACTAACTGGTCTGTTATTACTCATGTCACCCTTAGATCCCCCCTTTGTGAATTGAGCATACGTTTGCACATCTCCAGTCCGTGGGGACTTCCCCTGAGTTCAAGGATGCTCTCATAATTATGGCTAAGGATTTGCTTACTTCCTTTGCAGTCTCCTTTAATATAACTGGATAGATCCCATCCACCCCAGGTGCCTTTCTTATGTTTAACTAAATAAGTAAAGAAGTCTTTGCATCCTTCGCCAAAGATTTCTCGTAATCTGCCATAACTTTCCTGACCTCCTTTGTGACTTGATTACAGGCTCGTTTATATCTACTATAGGCTTCTGTGTCGCTCGATAATTTATATATATTCCATGTATTTTTCTTTTCTGCCACAAGTTTTATTAGTTCATCTGACATCCATTTAGGTCTATACCCTGAAGAATATTTCTAAGTTGGTATGAAATGCCTAGTAGCTTCTATGAACACTTTCTTTGGTAGCTTCTTTGAACACTTCCCATTTAGAATTTGCTAACATCATTAGTTGGTTCCCACTGTATAGAATTTAAAAACTGTCTGAAACCAGTGTAGTCACCTTTACAAAAATAAAAATCCCTTCCCTTACCCTTAATGGTAGTTACATCTATAAATAAATCCCAAATCAATACACTGTGATCTCAGTCTCCCTAGCAGTTCTTTTTATCTGTGGATTCTTAATGCATGAATATCACTGCTAAGAATCCAATCATAAGTATTACTCCCTGTTCTTGCCTCTCTAATATGCTACTGTAAAAAAGTCATTCAATATATCCACAAAAGTCTTGCTAGTCTGTGAGTGACTGACCCACAAGTTCCATTCAATATCTGGAAAGTTAAAATCCCCCATTATAAGAAATTCTGATTTACTGGTTCATTATTTCTCTGTACAGTTGTTGGTTGTACTCATCAGAGTCATTAGGCATATAACACACTCCTACTCTCATTTTTACTTTCCCAATTCTTCTTCTATTTATTGTTATTATTATTAGCCATATAGTTCAAGGAAGCCTGAGGCTTATGCTGCACCAGGCCAAAAAAAAAAGGGGGGGGGGGCAGTTGCCCTCTGAATCACAGCCTTTTAAAATGCACTGCTTGCATGATGTTTGTGGAGCAATCGGGTACGGGACGTGATGTTGCCATTGGGGATGTCTTTGTGTGTGCGCGATGCAAGAAGTGTAACGAAATCAGACGTTGTTATGGGCCTATATGAGAGCTTCAAGGACAGGGTGGATGCCCACGAAGGATCTAAATTGAGGGGCCCATCAAGCTATCAGCTGCCCACATCAACGGCAGAGCTTGCACTTGGTCATAGCGCAACACAGCGGCAACCCCCAAGGCAGAATGCGCTGGTCCCACAGGAACTAATAGTTGTTGGTGACTCTATTGTCAGGAAAACATGCTTTGTAAAAAGGATTGGTGGAACAGGTCCAGGGTATGTCTGCCAGGTGCAAAGAGGTTGATGATGTTGTAGAGCAGATATCATCTTTTAAGGGCACAAAAGGTGATATAGTTGTACACGTTGGCACTAATGATATTAAGAGTAGGAGACCGGCAGAATTACTTAACAAGTAGGTCACTGTTGAAAAAAAGCCGTGAATTAGGGTTGAATTTGAAAGCATCTACAATTCTGTCCAGACACAATAGGAGGGAGTATATGATGAGAGCCTTGTCGATCAATTCGGCCTTGGAAAGATTGTGTAAGGCTCAAGGGGTAGAATTTTTTTCAGCCTAGTCTGTACTTGTTAACAGGAGAGACTACTTCTACAGGGACGGGATACACTTAAATAGAAAGGGTGCAAGAATATTTGTTGATGCTATCGAGGCACTGTTAGGTGGGTCGGAAAACTGCTAGCTTGGGAGGATACAAGGTGTAATAGATTAACAGTAGCCACTGGCAGAGGTGAAAGCGATTCTTGTACTGCTTCTATTGGAATGAGCAGCAGCCTGGAAAACAAGATGCAGGATATTTCAGAGACTGCTGGGAGTCATTGTGGTACAAGTAAACACATGGGTTGTGTTAGGGTAGCTAAGAATAGGAACAGGTGCATGTATACATGCGTGTACACCAATGCTAGGAAGTTTTCTAAATAAATTTGATGAATTTGAGGTATTGCTCAAAACATCAAAAGCAGATATTGTTGGGATATCAGAGACGTGGTGTCATACAGATATAAGGAATGCAGAACTGGAATTTGGGGAGCACAATGTGTACAGAAAGGATAGACAGGATAGGAAGGGAGGAGGGATTATGCAATTAGTTAAGAAACACACAAAATCCAAGAAAGTGAAGCCAGTCGACATCGCTGGACAGTGCAGTGTCGAGTCAGTTTGGTGTGACATAAGCATTGGGAGATCAAAATTGAGAGTAGGGGTGTGCTATAGGCCTAATGACTCTGATGAGTATAATAAAAAGAAACTGTACAGGGAAATAGAGTGGGCCAGTAAATCAGAGAGTCTTTGAATGGGGGATTTTAATTTCCCAGATATTGACTGGAATTTGTGGATTGGTCACTCACACAATAGCAAGGCTTTTGTGGTTTTATTGGATGGTTGTTTTCTACATCAGCATGTTCGGGAGGCAACTAGTGGGAGTAATACTCTTGATTTGATTATCAGTAGTGATTCTTCATGCATTAAGAATCTGCAAATAAAGGAACCACTAGGTGACAGTGATCACAGTGTGCTGAAGTGTGATTAACTCAAAGAGGTAACTACCATCAGAGGTAAAGGGAAGGGTTTTTGCTTTCGTAAAGGTGACTACTGTGGTCTGAGACAGTATTTAAATTCTATACAGTGGGACCAACTGACCATGTTACCAACAGCAAATTCAAAATGGGAAGCATTCAAAGAACTTATCTTGGAAGCTACTAGGCTTTACATACCAACTAAGAAATATTGTTCAAGGTTTAGGCCTAAATGGATGTCAGATGAACTAATGAGACATATGGCAGAGAAGAAAAATGCATGGGATACATATAAATTAACATGTGACACAGAAGCCTATGATAGATATAAGTTGATCTGTAACCAAGTTACAAAGGTGGTTAGGCATGTGAAGGCAGATTATGAGAAATCTTTGGCAAAGGATGCAAAGAAAAACAGCAAAGAATTCTTTACTTATGTAAACTCTAGAAGGAAAAAGATGAATCAGATTGGTCCACTTGATATCGATGGTTCAACTGTTGATGATCCTGCACAGGTAGCTAACAAACTAAATGAATATTTTGCATCGACATTCACACAGGAGGAGATATTCAACGAGGGGAATGCCAGAGGTGTTTTCAACTCTGGCAGTAAGCTAGATAATCTTGTAATAACTGAGAGTAAAGTGGAGGAGAAATTGTTGAAGATAAACACAAGAAAGGCACCTGGGGTGGATGGGATCTATCCAGTTATATTAAAGGAGGCAGCAAAGGAAGTAAACAAACCCTTAGCCATAATTATGAGAGCTTCCTTGAACTCAGGGGAAGTACCCATAGACTGGAGATGTGCAAATGTGACTCCAATTCACAAAGGAGAATCAAAGGCTGACAAGTAATTATAGACCTGTGAGTTTAACTTCTGTTCCAGAAAAATTAATGGAGGCACTGGTTAAAGAAGCACTGCAGGATCATCTAGACAAGACTTAAATTATAGCTCAAACACAGCATGGGTGTGTTAAGGGAAAGTCTTGAATGATCAATTTGATTGGATACTATGATGCAGTCACAAAAGAACCGGATGCAGGGAATAACTTTGATATTATATATTTGGATCTTAGAAAGGCTTTTGATACTGTTGCACATGGAAGACTGCTGCATAAATTGGGGCAGTGTGGAATTGGAGGCAAATTGCTGCTACATATAAAGTGATAGTTGAGCGGGAGAAGACAGAGAGTGGTAATCAATTTAAACTGCTCATCGTGGACTAATGTTATTAGTGGAGTCCCTCAGGGTTCAGTGTTGGGTCCATTATTGTTTTCTCTATTTATAAATGATACTGATGATAGTATATCAAGCTTAATGTCCAAGTTTGCAGACGATACAAAGGTTCGCAGGGTTGTTAAGGACACTACTGATGCTATGCTGCTGCAACAAGATCTGGAAAGGTTGAGCAGATGGGCTGAGAGATGGCAAATGAAGTTTAACATTGACAAATGTAAAATACTACATATGAGAAACAGCAACCCCAGAGCAACATATCACCTCTGTGGTACTACACTGACAGTGGTAGAGAATGAAAAGGACCTGGGGGTAATTGTGCAGGCAGATATGAAGTTCTCTGAGCAGTGTAGATGGGCTGCAAGAGTAGCATGGTGTCTTGTCAATAATATACAGAAATTTTTCTAGCAGGGATAAGGAAGTGATTATTCCCTTGTATAAGGCAATGGTCAGGCCACACCTTGAGTACTGTAGACAGGTCTGGAGGCCTCATTTCAAGAAGGATGTAGAGCTGCTGGAACGAGTAGAGAGAAGGGCAACAAGATTAGTGAATGGAACGAAGGGTTGCTCTTACGAAGAAAGGCTTAAGTTTTGCAAATTACAGTGTCTAGAGACTAGGCACTGGCGAGGTGATCTGATAGAGATCACCTCGCCAGTGCCTAGGAATAAAGCCTTGAATGGTTTGAGCATGCTCAATGCAGATGGGATTCTCCCTCTTGCTCAGAATAATCACCTGAGAGAGCAAAAATTCAAATTGAGGAAAGACAGATGTAGGATAGATGTGCAGAAATTTGCCTTTAGCCAGCGGGTAGTTGGTTGGTGGAACAGACTTCCATCCCTTGTTGTGGAAGTTGATAGCCTAAATAAATTTAAGGCTCAGCTGGACAGGTATTTCAAACAAACGGAGGGGTGAAATGGAAGAGGTTTTTTTTTTTTTTTTTCTTTTGGCTGATGCTGCATAAGCTTGCTTTCTTGCATCACATGCCTCTACTAATTGCTAATGGTGCAAGGAAGCCTCAGGCTTATGTGCTGCACCAGGCCAAAAAAATAAAAAAATAAAAAAATTCTGAATTATCCAGAGAGAGAGAGAGAAAAGTAGTAGGGAATATGTCACACTAAACTGACTCAACATTGTACTAGCCACCCATGTCAACTGAATGCCGTGCCTTAGATTTTACGTGCTTCTTAACTAACAGTATAATCCCCCCCTCCTCATATTCTGTCTGTCCTTTCTATATACATTGTACTCCCCATATTCTAATTCTGCATCTCTTATATCTAAGTGACACTCATCTCTGAAATCACAACAATGGCTGCATTTGATGTCTTCACCAGCACTTTAAATTCATAAAATTTATTTCCTCTATACTCCAGGCTTTGGTATATATTCTATTTACTTGTTTCATGATGACTCCAACAGTGTTTGAAATCCTCAAAGCTTCGCTTTCAAGGATGCTGCTCATTCCAATAGCAGTGCAAGAATTTCTTTCACCTCTGCCTGCAGTGATTATTAATCTATTAGTCTGTGTATCAACTCACAAGCTAGCAGTTTCCTACCCACCTAACATTGCCTCTATAGCATCAGTAAATATTATTATTCTCTTATATTACACCTAATTCTGTTTTTACACGATAGATACGTTCCTGAAAAATACGTGTAAAAAAAATTCGTCTAAAAAAAGACATTGTATTTATGGAAGAAAAGAAGACTGGTTCCGAATCTAAAAAAATCAGTAAAAATAATTAAAAAAAAACACATAAAATATTCGTTTTAAGCTTATTATTTTATTTCAACAAAATACACATGTAATAATATGTAATTAAAATGTACTAAAATAAATTTGTATGCATATGAAATGAAAAAAAATTCTTCATGAACAAAAAAAATCTGTTTTACACATAACAAGATTTTATTAATTTTCACTTTCTGATAATAAACGGCGCATACGTTTGCGTACGACTGGAATATCACTGCCATCACTAGAAATGTTGTGGACATCGTCTTCTTCCTCTATTAATGAAATTCTTTCTGTGATCTCTTCAGCAAAATCAGCACGAGTCTCCTCTGGTGCTGATGTTTCACCGGTTTTACGAACGAATTCAGTTATTAATCGTTGTGTTCGTGTTTTGGTTAGGCCGTTATATAATTCTCTGTAAGAGGCTGTCAACAACTTCAGTTCACGTTGAAACTTCCCAGCGCGTTCCTCATTAGGGTCATGTTTGACAAAATGATTACCTAATTTTCTGGCCAGTTCCAGACCTTCTTTTATTAAATCTGCATTTAGAACAGGATCATTTTCTTCATTATCACTACGTTCTGTGGGATAAGGAGTCCCAAGGACAACCTCTAATATTTCATCTCCTTTTAGGGCTTTGTCGGTTAACAATTCATCAATATCTTCAAACGATAGATCATCGAATCCTTCTCCACCAATTTTGTGTGCCATTGTAATGATGTTGGGAAATTCGGTCGTATTAGAGTTGATGGGATCTTTGCTTTTTACACATTGTGGCCAAACCGCTTTTCAACACGCATTTAAAGTTGCTGTTTTTAATTTAGTTAACGCTAATCCAACTTGATTGATACAATCCATAATTGAGAATTTCTTCCACACATCAATGACTGTTAGTGTTTCATCATTCAGTTTGTCCAAAACGTGTTGGAATGTTCGTTTTACGTAGTATGTTTTAATTGTCGCAGTTATACCTTGGTCTAGCGGTTGTATCAAAGATGTAGTATTAGGTGGCAGAAATAAAATTTGTACGTTTGGGTGTTCCAAGACAAGGATGGCCGGGTGCATTGTCAAGAATCAGAAGAACTTTAAATTCGAGACCTTTCAAATTCATATAACGTCTGACTTCTGGGACGAAACATTTGTTGAACCATTCTGTAAAAATAGTAGTGGTCACCCAGGCCTTCTTGTTTGCCATCCAGTGAACAGGCAGTTTATTGATATCTACACCTTTCATTGAACGTGGGTTTAGGGCTCGATTTACCAGCAGTGGTTTCAACATACGATCTCCTGAAGCGTTGGAGGAAAATAATAAGGTCACACGATCCTTAGCTACCTTAAAACCACCAGCAGTTTTCTGCGATTTGGCTACATACGTTTTGTTCGGCATTCGTTTCCAGAAGAAACCAGTTTCATCTGCATTCCACACTTGATCAGGAGTGTATCCTTCATCTTCAATAATTTTTGCAAGTTCCTGCGGGAATACTTTAGCAGCCGATTCATCTGCAGATGCAGTTTCACCTTTAATTTTTATATTATGAAGAGCATTCCTTTTAAGAAACCCTGTCATCCAACCTGTACTCGCAGAAAATTCATACTTTCTGTTTAACTGAGATGAAGTGCTTGGCCCCTTTTCTTTAATCTGTCTGTAAATTCTTAGTGCTGTTTGCTTGATGGCATTTCCATCTACTGGTACTCTTTTTTGTGACTGATCTTCTATCCATATTACCAGGGCCTTTTCCATTTTTTCCTTGACAATATCTCTTGTATATGATGATGAATTAACACTTACTTTTGTTCCAGAACATACCGACTTCCTAATTGCAGCTTCATTTTTCTTAATAGTTCTTATGGTAGCTTCATGTACACCAAAATGCTTTCCTACAGACGTAGCCCCTTGTCCAGTTGCAAGACGATCTAAAATTTGAATTTTAAGTTCCAAAGAAATGGCTTTCCTTTTCATTTTGGTAATAGGCGAATTATTCGACATTATATAAGGGCTACCGAAAAATATCTCAGTTATAATTAATAAAAAACAGGTACGAAAATTTTGTAAACTCACAATTTATTGACTATCGGCAAAATTAATAAATTTATATGTGCACAAATTTCACTAAAGATTCTTTCACTTTGAAATAGAGCTTACTACTACATGTCTGCCGAAGATACAATGCACGAATGCCGTAGATGTGCACCAAATTCAATAAAAACGTTGATGATTCATAGATACCTAGACGTACACATTGGTAAGCAAAAGCACGCATTTCAAAACGCATACACTAGCTGTTATCCAATCTATTGGTGCGTAATATAGAAATGATACTAATATGCCACAAATAAAAAAAAATTTCTTAGAATTTAGGCAAAAAAAAATTCATAGAAATCGTGTTAAATCAAAATGACTCGCGTAAAAAGAGAATGAAATATTTATTTTGAATTCGTGTTAAATCAAATTCGTGTAAAAAAAGTTCGTGCAAAAACAGAATTAGGTGTATTTCTCTCTGATTGGGAGTTCCATCAAATGATGGGTACTGCTACCGAGTACACAGTGTGGGTGTTGTTATGTCTGGTGTTACTGTTGGTCGAGGATATTATTATTATTATTACCAGCCATATAGTGCAAGGAAGCCTGAGGCTTATGCTGCACCAGCCAAAAAAAAATTTCTGAGTTACCCTGAGAGAGAGAGAGAGAGAGAGAGTCAGAAGTAGAAGGGAATCATCAAGAAAGAGAAGAATGATGATATCCAGCTCAGGACCCTGGGTGTGTGCCAAGCCCATACCCACCAGATGTGAGCCCTGGTCTTGCACCCTTTCTATTTAAGTGTATCTTATCTATGTAGAAGATGTCTCTCTCCTGTTAACAAGCACAGACCTTTCTACAACACGAGCCTAGCACAATCTCTCCAGTGGCAAACTGATTCACAAGGCTCTCATCATAAACTCCTTCCTATCATTTAATTTCCATCATTAATCAATTGTGAGTTTTACTTATTTTTAACTTTTGATAGCATACGGGTAACAGTACTTCACTGTAAACAAAAATTTGTGCTGTAGTTTCAGCAATATGTTCAGGTAGTATAAAAGTGTTTAATTTTAATTTAATCATTGTGTGATAATACCATGTTTTTCTTCCCATCTCCCCTTGATTTAATGGCATAAATTTTCACTTTTTTATTTAATCTAATAACAATAAGTCTTTATTATGTGTGTACTTTATAGCTTTTAAATTACTAAGAAGAGGTCAGGAGTAAAGACAATTTTATTCTCAAATGCGATTCAACATTCAATCTATTTCTTTATTTGTTTTTGTTTCACATTTATATATATTCTGACATACCACATTCCTGACTTTTTTTTTTCCCTTTTATTTTTCTGAATCTGAGAGCAGAATCAGATATTTCTGTGTACTTACAAATTTTTTTTTTTTTAATTAGCTGGAATGAAATAGATGCTAATAAGTGAATGTTCACTGATGGATAGGTAGGTGGTAGGTGGATAAATAAATAAAGGGAGTAGTATGTACCTAAGGCACTCTATGACTGAACCAATTGAACCTATTGTGTATCTTTCTACAATTTGTAGAAAGATACACAATAGGTCCTGAAAATGGCATTTCATCTGTTTGTGGAATATAAAGGAAGTCTGAATAAAAAAAAAAAAAAAAAAAGAACAGCACAAAAATTTAAAGGATTGAAGAATTAGTTAAATTTTATATATAATAATTAAAAATACTTCCAAATTAGCAATAAAATGCTAAAAATTAATAAAATTTATAATAACAAAAAACATATCTAAGTCTAATAGATACCACGTTATCACTTATGTCTCAATTTCAAACATCATATTGACACACATGTGATAGCACGGTATCTAAAATATCTCAAATTGAGACATATGCTAGGGTGTTGATGCTCTGTAGCTTGCAGGCTCTAAATTATTTGAGTTTGAACACCCACACCCTTTAGCATTTCTCATATTGTGGAAAGGAATCATTACTGGGTTATCAAGACCTAAACTGATGGGTGCTTCATTACTCACAAATGAAGGAAAAATCAATCCTCTAAACAGACATCTGGGTAACAGCAAACCACAAATAAATAGCAATATACACTAAAGTCTTGTTTTACAAATGTTCACTTAGCAAATTTTCATATTAACACATTTCAAAAATTAGTAACCTTTATGGCATGTTCAGTAAATTTTTTTCCAAACAAAAACATGCCAAGCATCACATATGATACCAGCTCTGCTTGTAGTTGATAATCTGAATTTTTGAATACACCATAGACTGTCAGAAAATCAAAGACTTATGAGGATAATAAGATCAGTGCTGCCAATGGTGACAAATGAAAGAATATTGCTCTCATTGAAGAATGCTATTATATCGATGATGGAGAGAGAAAAAATTTTTGTTTCAAGTGCCCACTTTCTTTTACATGACCTCCCCACTCCTTTTGGAGTAGAATTCCAAAGATGACTCGATCTAAGAAGAAAAGTCAAAGACATTCTCCATTGCTGTGAGGAGCACTATAATGGGTAACAATCTAAGCAGATGTCATTCGACATTTTCTTCAAGCTGAGTGATCTAATCTCCTCATTTTGGCCTCAGAAACTTAGCCATCAACTCCAACCAGTATATGAATCACTATTTTTTTTTTTTATTGTATGTTTGTTTTTATTTGCTTCTGTTCATTTTAAATTATTGTTCATTATAATATATACATATATACATACTTATGCGTACCATATATTTATTTGCCCTTTACTATTATTTATATACATATACACTGTCATGGATTACGATATTCCTGTTTACTGTAATATGGTAATTCAAGGTTTAATGGAATATGATAATAAATGACTAATTCAATTCTGTTTAATGAATTTTCCCTTAAAAATTTTGTTAAAAATTTAACAAGAGGCTTGAACAAGCTATTTATTAGACAAGTCATTTTGTCTCTCTGGTGTAAACCCAGAGAGACAAAATAGGAACACTGTCTTTTCTGACAAAACAATGACAAAGCACAGTGTCATTAAGAAATATTTTGGAGATATAAATGTTGGCACCATTCTTGTTTTCTCGAACAAAACTGCGACAGCTAGCTCAATATGTCATCACTGAAAATACTGACAAGAACGGTGTGTGTGGTTTATGAATTAATTGGAAGAGGGAGTCTATAGATTGTTCACCAAGACAACTCTTATATCACATGAATAAATTTAAGTAATTTATTATTGAAATGCTACAATTATGAAGGATCGACACACCTCAATGGCAAACACTTAAAAAATTTATGGCTATATTTTTTTTGAGACCTCACTGTTTCCCATCTTCAGGCCTATGGTTTGAGAAGTATTTACATATTAACCCCAGAGGCTCACATCTGGTGAGTATGGGCTTGGCAAACCCTGGATCCTGGGCTGGATATCACCATCCTTCTCTTTCTTGGTGATTCCTTTCTACTTCTGACTTTTGTGCACGTGCTCTCTCTCTCTCTCTCTCTCTCTTAGGGTAACTCAGGAAATTTTTTTTTGGCTGGTGCAGCATAAGCCTCAGGCTTCCTTGCATCATATGGCTAATAATAATAACTTGTATAATTCTGCGGGTTATAATTTTAATTATGTTACATTAATTGATTACTCAATTTCTTTCAGTTAAATTGAATTGGTTTTTAGAGGATAATTTTAATTCTAAAATCTTCTTGATAGCAGGACCAACTACCAATAACAAATTGCCAAAATCAGTACTAGATAATGTTAAAAAATATGAAAACTGGAATGTAACTCTTTTCTTAAGTCAATATCATCCCCATATAAATCTCTGAGCAATTCGTGGGCTCCATGCTCCTCTCATTTCCTTAAACTTTCTCTCACCCAATAGTGATGGTTGTCTCTTCTTCAACATGGAAGTAGCAATAACAATCTGCCTAGAGCTGTTAAAAAAGTATTGTCGCTAAAAATCATGCTTCATCTACAAAATACAACTGTTTCTTTGTTGTACACAGAAAGTAAAAACAAAGACAAATTTGTTGTCATATGAACAAAATTCATGGGATTTCTGTCTTCATGGTGTAAACTAGTGTCTCCCTTTTGTCAGCTACTGAAGTTGAAAAGTTGGAGACAGTTTTTGGAGACAAAAAACACTGTTACTGTTTTGTCGGTCCAGTGTAAACCTGGCTTTAAATTTTTGGGGATTTACCAAAGCCTTGGTAAAACTTTAGAACAGGGTCCCTCTTCCAAAATAGTGGCGAGAAGAAGAGGAAGAAGGCAGTGATTGACATGTCTAATTGGCTATGGTTAGTTTTAGTTAGGGTGTTTATCTCCCCCCCCCTTGCCACTGTTTTTAAATCGGGAACTCGTTTTCCTATTTTAAAACAGCAAGGGAGGATAAACGCCCTAAGACTGAGGCAGTCTGGAGGAGGGGCCCTATTCTAAAGATCAGCCAAAGCCTCTAGTCTAAAGGTCATCCCTGGTTGAAATGGCCTCTTAAGATTATTTCAACTAGGTGTGACCCTTAGCTGAATAGGTATGAACTTAGCTGAAATTATTTTTGAGCAAGTCCAAGGGGAAGACTTGTCTGACCAATTTGATTGGATACTATGATGTGGTCACAAAGGAACTGGATCCAGGGAATAACTTTGATGTCATATATTTGGATCTTAGAAAGGCTTTTGATACTGTTGCACATGGAAGCCTGCTGCACAAATTGGAGCAGTGTGGCATTGGAAGCAAATTGCTGCTATGGATAAAGGGATGGTTGAGTGGGAGAAGACAGAGAGTGGTAATCAATGGACACTGCTCTTCGTGGACTTTATTACTGGAGTCCCTCAGGGTTCAATGTTGGGTCCATTGTTGTTTTCTGCATTTTCGTATCGTCTGCAAACTTGGCAGAAGATACGAAGGTTGGCAGGGTTGTTAAGGACACTAATGACAGTATGTTGCTGCAACAGGATATAGAAAAGTTGAGCAGATGGGCTGAGAGGTGGCAAATGAAGTTTAACATTGATAAATGTTTTTTTTTTTTTAGGAGCATTAGCAACTAAGGCCATATTGCTCCGAGGATATGCGGTGGTCATTCCCTGACCTTCCCGCATCCTCCGTATTTGGTGGTCATGGGATCGAACCCCGGTCTAATCAAGAAGCGCGTGCTACGCACTGCTGCTACTGCTCACCTGGCTATGGAGGCACCATTGACAAATGTAAAGTACTACATATGGGAAGCAGTAACCCCAGAGTAATGTATCAACTCTGTGTTACTACACTGACAGTGGTAGAGAATGAAAGGGACCTGGGGGTAATTGTACAGGCAGATATGACGTTTTCTGAGCAGTGCAGATGGTCTGCAAGAGTAGCTCATGGTGTCTTGTCAATGATATACAGGAATTTTTCTAGCAGGGATAAGGAGATGATTATCCCCTTGATTAAGGCAATTGTCAGGCCACACCTTGAGTACTGTATACAGGTCTAGAGGCCTCATTTTAAGAAGGATGTAGAGCTGTTGGAATGAGTACAGAGGAGGGCAACAAGATTAGTGAATGGAACGAAGGGTTGCGCTTACGAAGGAAGGCTTAAGTTTTGCAGATTACAGTGTTTGGAGACTAGGCACCTGCGAGGTGATCTGATTGAGGTGTATAAAGCCTTGAATGGTTTGAGCGTGCTTAATGCTGATGGGATTCTTCCTTTTGCTCAGAATAATTACCTGAGAGAGCATAAATTCAAATTGAGGAAAGAGTTGTAAGATAGATGTGGTGAAGTTTGTCTTTAGCCAGCGGGTAGTTTATTGGTGGAACAGACTTCCATCTTTTGTTGTGGAAGTTGATAGCCTAAATAAATTTAAGGCTGAGCTGGACAGGTATTTGGAACGAAGGGAGGGGTGAAAATGGGAGAGTTTTTTTTTTTTTTTCTGGCTGATGCTGTATAAGCTTGCTTTCTTGCATTGTATGCCTCCACTAATACTAATGTCCCTTGTTAACACATTAGCAGCACATCTATGAATGCATCCATTTAATAAAACTAGGAATACGTGTATCCTTTCATGAAGTTGTGTTTATTTGTGTAGTGTAGGATGGCGGCATACATTCATCAATACAAGATGTCACGGTGACAAACTTAGTTGACTTCTCTTGGCAGGTACAATGATGACGCTTTTGCACTAAATATACCATAATGTACAAAGAAGGGCAACAAGATTGGTGAGGGGAACAAAGGGGTGCTCTTACGAAGAAAGGCTTAAGTTCTGCAAATTGCAGCACCTGGAGAGTAGGTACCTGCGAGGTGATCTGATTGAGGTGTATAAGGCCTTGAATGGTTGAGCAAGCTGAATGCTGATCTTGATTCTTCCTCTTGCTCACACTAAGAACCTGAGGGGGCACAGTTTCAAATTGAGGAAAGATAGTTGTAGAATAGAGGTGTGGAAATTTGCCTTTAGCCAGCAGGTAGTTGATTGGTGGAACAGGCTTCCATCTTGTGTTGTGGAAGCTAATAGCCTAAATAAATTTAAGGCTGAGCTGGACAGGCATTTGGAACGAATGGAGGAGTGAAATGGTTTATTTTATTTTTTATTTTGGCTGATGCTGCATAAGCTTGCTTTCTTGCATCGTACGCTTCTGCTAATGCATGTTTATTTATTTATTATAATACTGTATTATGCTCACTTAGACATTACAACCATTAGGTGCAGGCATTGTGGTGGTTATACTAATCACCATTCCATAAAAATGCATAACATTCATGTGGTTTATAGTCTTGTTTTTTTTTTTGTTTTTTTTTTTATACAAAAAAAAATCATTCTGGAGGAGTCTATGTACAGAAATTCAGTACACAACTCACACAAAGATAACATATATATATATATATATTTTTTTTTAGGTCTACTAATCTAAAATTCACACGTGGAAAAAAAAAAAGTGCAGTAATAGAAGGAAATTGCTTACAAGGTATTTTCTGTATAACCAATACATTCACAAACAGTTCTGCAACAAACAGCATACATGCCGACACCCACAACATATCAGGTTCGAATATAAGTTTTGAAATGCTATATTCGTTTCTGAAGCCATTCCACCTTTTAAGAAATTGCTTCCATTTTTTAAAAAACTTTGAAGTTCTACCCTCTTTTGAAACAGACCTTTTACTAGGGGCAGCCATGAGTATCATAACCACGTTTGGTTTCCAAAATTGCAGCAGTACATTTTTTCCCCAAATTCCCTAGCCAATTATCTTAATTTGCATTATATCCCTATCCCTTTACTTAAAATTAGAAGAAAAAAAAAAAAAAAAACGACAGGAACAGATCGTATTGTTAATTCCGTTTATTCAAATATTCACTCCACAATGGAATTAACTTTATTGAGCGAACCAACAAAGGGAAACCTGCACGCTACTGTAGCCGTTCTTGTAGTAGTAGAGGCATGTGATGCAAGAAAGCAAGCTTATACAGCATCAGCCAAAAAAAAAAAACATTCCGCACATCCACTCCCTCTAAACGTTTGTCCACTTCCTCCTTGAATTTATTTAAGCTATCAACTTCCACAAAGATAGATGGAAGTCTGTTCCAGCAATCAACTACCGCTGGCTGAAGGCAAAATTCCACACATCCACTCTACAGCTGCCTTTCCTCAATTTGAATTTGTGCCCCCTAATGTGTTTGGTCTAAGCAAGAGAAAGAATCCCGTCAACACTGAACCTGCTCAACACATTCAAGGCCATATACACCGCAATCAGATCACCTCGCACGTGCTTGTTTCCAGACGCAGCAAATTGCAGAAATTAAGCCTATCTTGGTAAGACCACCATTTCGTTCCCCTCCCCAATCTTGTTGGCGCTCTCTGTACTCGCTCAAGCAACTCTACATCCTTCCTAAAATAAGGCCTTCAGACCTGTATGCAGTACGCGAGGCGTGGCCAGACCATTACAAAGGGGGGGGGGGGGCCTCACATCTGGTGAGTATGGGCTTCGCAAACCCAAGGTCCTGAGCTGGATATCACCATTCTTCTCTTCTTGGTGATGCCTTTCTACTTCTCTCTCTCTCTCTCTCTCACAGGGGGTAACTCGGGAATTTTTTTTTTTTTGGCTGTGCAGCATAAGCCTCGCTTATTATTATTCATATGGTACAAGCTTCCTTGTACAATAATAATAATAATAATAATAATAATAATAATAATAATAATAATGCAATACAATTTATTTATCAACAGAATATGTTTACAATAAATGTAAATAATAATAACAATAATAATAATAATAATAATCACCTCCTTTTCCCTACTAGCAAAATCCTGTATATAATTGACAATACCCCATGACTTTGTCAAAGTTAAACTTGAGTTGCCATTTCTCAGCCCATCTGTCCAGCTTTTCTAGATTCTGTTCAGTAGACACTACCATTACTGTGAGAATGGGCTTGGCACACCCAGGATCCTCAGCTGGATATCATCATTCTTCTCTTTCTTGGTGATTCTCTCTCTCTCTCTCTCTCTCTCTCTCTCTCTCTCTCTCTCTCGGGGTATTCAGTATTTTTTTTTTTTTTTTTTTTTGGCTGGTGCAGTATAAGCCTCAGGCTTCCTTGCACCATATGGCTAATAATAATAATAATCCTGCCAACCTTTGTATCATCTGCATACTTGGAAACTAAGCCCTTGATATACCTTCATAAATATCATCGATTAATATACAAACAACAGTGGGTCCAATACCTGGAGGACCCCAATAATATCATTAGTCCACGAACAGCAGCGTCCATTGATTACCACTCTCTGTCTTTTCCCACTCAACCACCCTTTTATTGAATGTAGCAACTTTCCCTTAATACCATACTGCTCCAATTTGTGCAGTAGACTTCCATGCCAACAGTATCAAAAGCTTCCCTGAAATCCAAGTACTGTATATGATATAAAAATTATTTTTTGCATCCAATTCATTTGTAACTACGTCATAATATCCATTAAGAAATTATTTATTTAGTAATAAATTTGTTTATAGCAAAATAAATAAATGCATACAACAGAAATATAATGATATACAACCGAATAAATAAAAACGCATTGTTTTTATTTATTTTGTTGGATTGACCGAAGCTGCAACGGGCAGAATATATAACGAAAATTCATTATATGATGAGACGATTATTTTAATTCACAAAAAAAACTAGCCCTCGGGGGTAGCAGAGTTGTTAGGATCGCTGTCCCCTCCACACCGGGTGGAAAAGACCTGAATTCGAATCCCGTCGATGGCGGAAGGAATTTTTATGGGTTTTTTTTTTTTTTCACGACGTAGCTGAGTTAGTTGGTTTCAAGCGTGGGTAACATGGTTTTTCTCTTCCGAAAACTCGGGTCTTTCGTCCAGCAAACAGAAAATCGACCACAAACACACACAATATACACGGAGCAATATGGGCTTGGTCGCTGATGCTCCTAAAGAAAACGGAAGTTGAAATAAATAAATGTCGTTGCTGTAGGGTGTTAGGAGCATCAGCGACTAAGACCATATTGCTCAGAGTATACTGTCTGTAAATTACACGTGTACTGTGTTGATTTTCACTTTGCTGGACAAATAACTCGAGTTCCCGGGAGAATAAAACCGTGCTACACTCGTTTCAGACAGAGTAACTCAGCAATGTTGTGAAAAAAGGGTCATATAAAGGATCACCCACAGAATGAAAAAAAACACAATAAATATTCCTGGTGTCATTTACGGGATTCGAACTTGATCCTTTTCCACCCGGGGTGGTAAGGAAGTGATTATGTCGACTGTGCTACTGTACGAAGCACAGTGGACATAATCACGAATTCATAAATATATGAAAAAAATTACCGAATAACTACACCGGCTCTGCATTAGAGAAAACAAAAGGGTTGTTTAGAATTTCTGCCGATATAACTAAAGCCACGAAACATCAATATGCCACATCTCTAAAATGCATGTTTTAGCATTAGCATTAGTAGAGGCATATCATCCAAGAAAGCAAGCTTATGCAACATCAGCCAGAAAAAAAAAAACTTCCACTTCACACCTCAGTTCGTTCGAAATACCTGTCCAGCTGAGGCTTAAATTTATTTATGCTATCAACTTCCACAACAACGGATGGAAGTCTGTTCAACCAACCAACTATCCGCTGGCTAAAAACAAATTTCCGGACATTTATACATCTATCCTACATCTGTCTTTCCTCAATTCGAATTTATGCCCTCTCAGGTGATTATTCTGAGCAAGAGGGAGAATCCCATCAGCATTGAGTATGCTCAAACCATTCAAGGCTTTATACACCTCTATCAGATCACCAAGCCACTGCTTAGTTTCTAGACACTGTAATTTGCAAAACTTAAGCCTTTCTTCGTAAGTGCAACCCTTTGTTTCATTCACTAACCTTGTTACCCTTCTCTGTACTCGTTCCAGAAGCTCTACATCCTTCTTGAAATGAGACCTCCAGACCAGTATTCAGTACTCGAGGTGTGGCCTCACCATTGCCTTATACAAGGGAATAATCACCTCCTTATCGCTGCTAGAAAAATTCCTGTATATCATTGACAATACACCATGAACTACTCTTGCAGCCCGTCTGCACTGCTCAGAGAACTTCATATCTGCCTGCACAACCATCCCCAAGTCCCTTTCATTCTCTACCACTGTCAGTGTAGTACCACAGAGTTGATACGTAGCTCTGGGGTTGCTCTTTCCCTTATATAGTTCTTTACATTTTTCAATGTTAAACTTCAATTGCCACCTTCATTTGCTCAACCTTTCCAGATCCTGTTGCAGCAGAATAGCGTCAGTGGTGTCCTTAACAACCCTGCCAGCCTTTGTCTCGTCTGCAAACTCGGACATTAAGCTTGATATACCATCATCAATATTATTTATAAATACAGAAAACAATAATGGACTCAACGCTGAACCCTGAGGGACTCCAGTAATAACATTACTCCACGATGAGCAGTGTCCATTGATTACCACTCTCTGTCTTCTCCCCCTCAACCCCCCTTTAACCACAGCAGCAATTTGTCACCAATGCCACACTGCTCCAATTGTGGAGCAGTTTTCCATGTGCAACAGTATCAAAAGCCTTTCTAAGATCCAAATATATAATATCAAAGCTATTCCCTTCATCCAGTTCTTTTGTGACTGCATCTAGTATCCAATCAAATTGGTCAGGCAAGACTTCCCCTTAACAAAACCATGCTGTGTCCCAACTATAACTGAAGTCTTGTCTAGATGATCCTGCAGTGATTCTTTAACCAGTGCCTTCATTAATTTTCCTGGAACAGAAGTTAAACTCACAGGTCTATAATTACTTGTGTCACCCTTTGATCCTCCTTTGTGAATTTGGACAACTCCGGACTATGGGTACCACCCATTAGTCCAAGGAAGCTCTCATAATTATGGCCAAGGGTTTGCTTACTTCTTTTGCTGCCTCCTTTAATATAACTGGATAGATCCCATCCACCCCAGGTGCCTTTCTTGTGTTTATATTCAACAATTTCTCCTCCATTTTACTCTCAGTTATTACAAGATTATCTAGCTTTCTGCCAGAGTTGAATACACCTCTTGCATTTTCCTCGCTGAATATCTCCTCATGTGTGCATGTCGACGCAAAATATTCATTTAGTTTGTTATCTACATGAGTTGGATCATCAACAGTTGAACCATCGATATCAAGTGGACCAATCTGATTCATCCCCTTCCTTCTAGAGTTTATATAAGTAAAGAACTGTTTGCTGTTTTCCTTTGGATCCCTTGCCAAAGATTTCTCGTAATCTGCTTCGCCTGCCTAACATCCTTTGTAACTTGGTTACAGATCAACTTATATCTATCACAGGCTTCTGTGTCATGTGTTAATTTATATGCATCCCATGCATTTTTCTTCTCTGCCATATGTCTCATTAGTTCATATCCATTTAGTCCTAAACCTTCAACAATATTTCTTAGTGGTTATGTAAAGCCTAGTAGCTTCCAAGTTAAGTTCTTTGAATGCTTCCCATTTTGAATTTGCTGTTGGTAACATCATCAGTTGATCCCACTGTATAGAATTTAAATACTGTACTGTCTCAGAGCATCGTAGTCGCCTTTACGAAAGCAATAACCCTTACCTTGACCCCTGATGGTAGTTACCTCCTTGAGTAAATCCCACTTCAGCACACTGTGATCACTGCCACTTAGTGGTTCCTGTATCTGCATATTCTTGATGCATGAAGAATCACTACTGATAATCAAATCAAGAGTATTAATCTCTCAGTTGCCTCCCGACATGCTGATGTAGAAAACAATCAACCAATAAATCCACAAAAGCCTTGGTAGTGTTTGAGTGACCAACCCACAAATTCCAGTCAATATCTGATAAATAAAATTCCCCATTATAAGACTCTCTGATTTACTGGCCCACTCTATTTCCTTGTACAGTTTCTTATTATACTCATCAGAGTCATTAGGCCTATAGCACACTGCTACTCTCAATTTTGATCTCCCAGTGCTTATGTTACACCAAACTGACTCGACACTGCACTGTCCAGCGATGTCGACTGGCTTCACTTCCTTGGGTTTTATGTGTTTCTTAACTAATAGCATAACCCCTCCTCCCTTCCTATCCTGTCTATACTTTCTGTAGACGTTGTACTCCCCAAATTCCAGTTCTGCATTCCTTATATCTGTGTGACACCACGTCTCTGATATCCCAACAATATCCGCCTTTGATGCTTTGCGCAATGCCTCAAAATCATCAAATTTATTTACCAAACTCCTAGCATTGGTGTACACGCAAGTATACATGCACTTGTTCTTTTTCTTAGCTACCCTACGAGAACCTATATATTTTCTTGTACCGCAATGACTCCCACCAGTCTCTAAAATATCCTGCATCTTGTTTTCCAGACTTTTGCTCCTTCCAATAACAGTGCAAGAATCACTTTCACCTCTGCCAGTGGCTGCTGTTTGTCTATTAGTCCTCGTATCCCCCCCAAGCTAGCAGTTTTCCGACCCACATAATACTGCCTCGGTGGCATCAGCAAATATTCTTGCCCCTTTCTATTTAAGCGTTTCCCATCCCTGTAGAAACAGTCCCTTTTGTTAACAAAAACAGACCAGGCTTTAAAAAAATTCAACCCCTTGAGCCTTGCACAATCTTTCCAGGGCCGAATTGATCGACACAGCTCTCATCATATACTCCCTCCTATCATATCTGGGCAGAATTGCAGATACTTTCAAATTCAACCCTAATTCACGGCTTTTTTTCAACAGTGACCTGTACTTGTTAAGTAATTCTGTCGGTGGACTGTACTTGTTAAGTAATTCTGCCGGTGTCCTACTGTTAATATCATTAGTGCCAACGTGTACAACTATATCACCTTTTGTGCCCATAAAAGATGATATCCGCTCTACATTGTCATCAACCTTTGCCCCTGGCAGACATACCCTGGTCCTGTTCCTCCTATCCTTTATACAAAAAAAAAAAAATATATTATTTTAGGGTTGCCCGTAATTAAATGCATTAAACCGTATATGTGTCTGTAAATTGTGTTTGTTCTATGGTTGATTTGCGTGTTTTGCTGGACGAAAAAACCCCAGTTACTGGGGAGAAAAACCTTGCTATAGACGCCTGAGGCCAACTAACTCAGCCACGGAGTGAAAAAAGCCCATTAAAGTTTCTCGTGTCATCGACGGGATTGGAAACCAGGCCTTTTCCACCCGGTGTGGGGTGGACGGTGACGATACCACTGTGCTACCAGCGCAGACATAGAATCACCAACAACTACTAGTTCCTGTGGGACCAGCGCATGCGTGATGACCAACTGCAAGCTCTGGCGTTAATGTTGGCAGCTGAGAGCTTGATGGGCCTTTCAATTTAGATCCTTCAAGCTCTCATATAGGCCCATAACAACGCTGAGTTGTTGCCTGATTTCGTTACACTCCTTGCATTGCGCACACGCAAAGACATCTCCCATGGCAATATCAGTCCCATACCCGATTGTCCACAAATATCATGCAAGCAGTGCATTTTAAAAGGCTGTGATTCAGAGAGCAACTGCCCCCCCCCCCCCTAAATTCTCCTCTAAGCCACAGCACTCCCATTAGCTTCAGCCTTTTGCTTTGCTGCTCTGGTCTTTGTGATGATTTCGATTTAATTTCAATTAAATTTCAATTTCAGTACAAAATTATAACCCTAAACTTGTATCCCAACACAGTTATAACGCTATATACAGGGTGATTCACTACCAGTGCGACAAACCTGCAGGAGGTGTAGGGGCACAAAGACGAATCGGAATCACATAGCATTACAGGGTCCGAAATACCTTCCTCATTCGGTAGAGGACGTTGAAAGGGAGGTCGCGTGAACAGCGAAGGCAACTCCAGTTTACAGTGGGGCATGGGCATGCCCCACTGTAAACTGGAGTTGCCTTCCCTTTCGGCTCCATATTTCTGTCTATTTGCTCCCCAGTTTTCAGCCTAAACCCCACTCTATCTGATAGCAACGTGAACACCTCCCACACAATCTAAAATCACCAATCTAAATTAATTTTGCCCAACATTTTGGACTTCTAGCGCTCCCCGCGACGCGTACGCGATTTTTTTTTTTTATTTTTAAGGTCCTAGCCACTGAAATCTTAGGAAATTAGGTGGCAGGACCTGCCAGAGTGAACTATATACTAGTGAGTACCTGGTCTGCCTCCACGGGGCTAAAGTGGGACAACGTCGGGCCTCAGTAGGGGTCTGGCGGCTAAATGACCAGATGAACAACGGTACAAGGCATCAAATATATACAAAGTCCATACACTTTTAAATCTCTGGCTTTTCCAGTCAACTGGTTCACCCGCAATGTAAACTACGCGGAGATGGGGGAAACCCCTGGTGCCGCTTGACCCTAAACACACTTTACACTTTACCTTAATTATGGCTAAGGGTTTTTGCTTCCGTAAAGGCGAGTACAGTGGTCTCCGACAGTTTTTAAATTCTGTACAGTGGGATCAACTGACGATGTTATCAACAGTAAATTCTAAGTGGGAAGCATTCAAGGAATTAATCGTGGATGCTACTAAAAGTTTCATACCTATTAAGAAATATTGTTCAAGGTTTAGGCCTAAACGGTTGTCAAATGAACTAATGAGACTCGTAACAGAGAAGAAAAATGCATGGGACGCATACAAATTAACACGTGACACAGAAGCCTATGATAGCTAAAGTTGATCTGTAACCAAGTTACAAAGGAGGTTAGGCAGGCGAAGGCAGATTACGAGAAATCCTTGGCAAAAGATGCTAAGAAAAACAGCAAGGATTTCTTTACTTATATAAACTCTAAAAGGAAGGGGATGAATCTGATTTGTCCACTTGACATCGATGGTTCGACTGTTGATGATCCTGCTCAGATAGCAAACAAACTGAATGAGTATTTTGCATCTACATTCACACGTGAGGAATTATTAAAGTTTGAAAATGGCAGAAGGTTATCAAATTGTAGCAGGGTACTTAATGATTTTGTAATAACTGAGAGCAAAGTGGAAGAGAAACTGTTGAAGTTAAACGTAAGAAAAGCACCTGGGGTGGATGGGATTTATCCAGTTATATTAAATTAGGCGGCAAAGCAACTAAGCAAACACTTAGCCATAATTATGAGAGCATCCTTGGACTCAGGGGAGGTCCACACGGACTGGAGATGTGCAAATGTATCCCCAATTCACAAAGGGGGATCGAAGGGTGACACGAGTAATTACAGACCAGTTAGTTTAACTTCTGTTCCGGGTAAAATAGGGTAAAATAATGAAGTCGCTGGTTAAAGATGCATTGCAGGATCATCTAGACAAGACTGCAGCAATAATTCAGATACAGCATGGGTTTGTTAAGGGAAAGCCTTGTCTGACAAATTTGATAGGATATTATGATGTGGTTACAAAGGAACTGGATGCAAAAAATAATTTTGATATCATATATTTGGATTTCAGGAAAGCTTTTGACACTGTTGCGCATGGAAGACTATTGTACAAATTGGAGCAGAATGATATTAAGGGTAAGTTGCTACAGTGGATAAAAGGATGGTTAAGTGGGAGAAGACAGAGGGTGGTAATCAATGGGTGCTGCTCTTCTTGGACTAATGTTATTAGTGGAGTCCCACAGGGTTGGGTGTTAGGTCCACTGTTGTTTTTTATATTTAACAATGATATTGATGAAGGTATATCAGGCTTAGTGTCGAAGTTTGCAGATGATACAAAGGTTGGTAGGAGTGTTAATGACAGTAATGGCAGTGTGCTACTGCAACAGGATCTAGATAATTTGGGCAGATGGGCTGAGAAGTGGCAACTGAAGTTTAACCTTGACAAATGCAAAGTACTGCATATGGGTAGAAGTAACCCCAGAGAAACGTACCAACTGTGTGGTACTACACTTAAGGTGGTAGAAAATGAAAAAGACTTGGGAATAATTGTGCAGGCAGATATGCAGTTGTCTGAGCAATGCAGACAGGCTGCCAGGGCAGGTCATGGGGTTTTGTCAATGATATATAGGAATTTTGCTAGCAGGGAAAAGGAGATGATTATCCCTCTGTGTAAGGCAATGGTCAGGCCACGCCTTGAGTACTGCGTACAGGTCTGGAGGCCTCATTTTAGGAAGGATGTAGATTTACTTGAGCGTGTACAGAGAAGGGCAACAAGATTGGTGATGAGAATGAAGGGATCCTGTTATCAAGAGAGGCTTAAGTTCTGCAAATTGCAGTGGCTGGGACTAGGCAACTGCGCGGTGATCTGATTGAGGTGTATAAGGCCTTGAATGGGTTCAGCACGCTGAATTCTGATGGGATCCTTCCATTTGTTCAGATTACGAACCTAAGGGGGCATAAATTCAAATTAAGAAAATATAGATGTAGATTAGATGTGCGGAAATTTGCCTTTAGTCAGCGGGTGGTTAATTGCTGGAACAAACTTCCATCTGTCGTTGTGGAAGTTGATAGGTTGAATAAATTTAAGGAGGAACTGGACAGGCATTTGGAGGGAATGGTGTGATTTTTTTTTTTTTGGCTGATGCTGCATAAGCTCATACATTTGCTTTCTTGCATCACATGTCACTACTACTACTACTACTACTGCATGACGAAGGCATTTCGACCCTGCAATGCTATGTGATTCCGATTCGTCGTTGTGCCCCCTATACCTCCTGCAAGTTTGACGCACTGGTAGTGAATCACCCTATATATTTTTCAATATCAAATATTATCTACGAGTTTTGTTTATATAACTTCCGTATCAAGTTATGTATTGATTAATTATGTTTCGTTTGTGATCTAAGTTGTTATATCTATTTAGTTAAAAGTACAATTTAACTGACAACGAAGTTTAACAAAATCTGTAGATTTTGCTGATTAATTGACAATATTATATTATATAAACTATACTATACTATACTAACGCTATCTAGTTCGGGAGATAATGTTGTATCGTATAACAATAACGCAAGTTACGAATGGTAAATCTACAGACGGTGAAGTATTAATTAACTTCCAAATCTCGCTGTCTCAATTCAGAATAAACTAACGATCCTGACCAGGTCTATAAGGTACTTATAGAAAATAATTTGATGTATCAATTGGTCAATAAAGCGGTTAAATATGGCTAAAAAACTTCTTGTTCAGCGGAGTGCAACTTGTAACACGTGGAAATGATACCCTTACCGATACTTTTATGCAATTACAAGGCCGAGCAAAGAATAAATACACCAGATTAATCAGAAAAACACAAAATAATGGTATACTACTAAATTTAAATCAAAAGTTTTAGAAAATCAATAAATAAGAAAACCTACTTAGCGGCTTTGACACGTCTGGCTCCCAATGTAGGTGCCAGAGCACTTCAAGTTTTGGTACAATTTTCTACTTCGTACTTGTGCGAAATCGGGTTTTCTATGCTCGTTAATATCAAAACTAAAAAAAAAAAAGGTTTTATTGTTATAACCATCATTAGTCATACGGTGCAAGGAAGCCTAAGGCTTTTGCTGCACCAGCCAAAAAAAAAAAAAAAATTCTGAGAAAGAAGTAGAAGGGAATCACCAAGAAAGAGAAGAATGATGATATCCAGCTCAAGACTCTGGGTGTGCCAAGCTCATACTCACCAGATGTGAGCCTCTGGGATTTTGCGCCTTGTTGATGTTCTGAATTTAAAACTCGAGTTTTTTGGAGAAAAATACATGTAATCTTCTCCCGAAACCAACGATCAAATTTATATACATACAGTATATAAATTCCGTTGGGAAGTTTACAAACACTTCCCAATGGAAAGTGTTTGTAAATTTCGACTGGTGACTGGAATCGAATACAGGAGCAATGGCCTGACATCTTAGCAGAAAAGCTGAACTTATTTATTCAAAGAAATTTGCATTATTGCAGTTTTTTTTTTCTTTCTAAATACTTCAGCAAATAATGAAATAATAGTTGTGTTATTCGATTTATTTATCGAATGACAATAATAATCATTCCCATCAAAAATCCCTCTGAAAATATACAATAAATAAATTCGAAATGGGGAGGTTCAACTACACCGTCGCAGCAGTGTTATTCTAGAATTTTTTGATGACTTTTCGTCATCGTAGGGTAGGCTTGATTTCGTGAAATTTCAAGCATTAATTAGTTATTGATGAGATATCTCACGTTCATTTTATTCCTTGGCCGTTGTGCATTTAGAAGGAATGTAATTTTGTTATTGGAATGTCGTTTTGAGTTATAGTATATCGTAGTTCTATGATGGAAGAAATTTCCCTTTTAGTAGTTGTTTTTGGAGCAATATGTTTCTTGCAATTATTATATAAAACGTGCATGTTTTGTAAGAGAAAGGCTCTCCTCTAATATCAAGGAAAGATAATTTTCGGTTAGTTCTCCGTTGCCACGTATACTTTTCGAGTTTCAGAACACGAATATGATCTGATGAGTCTGTTTCATTTGTATTGGAGTTAACACGTGATTACATTTCGACCATGAATTAACAGCTAGTTGCTGAACGAACAATACACTGGCATATATTAAGTAATCATGGCCATGCCGAGGATATTAAGAAATTTTTCTTGATTTTAAATCTATCATATATACCCTTTGCATGAAGTATTAACATGGATGTAATTTGTTATTGTCATTTTGTTTATTTTTCTCAGGCGAATTTGATAGAATTACATTAAAATCATGTGCTCCATGTATACGAATTTTTAGTTCTTGAGATAAGTGATTCTTGATAACTGGTCAGTAATGTGAGATTGCTGCCAACGACCTGGACAAAGTTTATAAGGAAAACCCTTCACCTTGTGCTAGCATCTTGTCTGTTACACTTTGTGCAGAATAAATGTCGATTGTGCAATGCCCAGCAACTTACTGAGAAAACGGAAAACCGATAAAATATCAAAAGAACAGGTAAGGTATTTTAAATTAATTGCGAATACTTATTATAAATTTTACGTTAAGTATAATTAAAATTTGCACAAATATCCATCATTACAATACAGCCGTTTTTATCTCCTATCCTTGTGTAAACTCTTATCAAGAATAAATGGAAAATTATTATTATAATGCTTAAGTCATGGAAAAAAGTATCAATCGAACTGGAGCAGAACTACATATCTAAGTCATTACCAAAGAAAGCATCGCAATATATTCATCATTATGTAAACATAACTTTCGTTTTATTTATTATTTTTTAGAATATGCACATTGATTTTTTAATAAAGAAATGCATGGTTATTATTGGCTCATTATACAAGGAGTATTTTAAAACTTTGTGGTCTATCATAGAAAAAGTGAAATATAGTCAACTCTGAGAGGTGCACACTTTGTGAAGTCCCCTTATCTTTTATGGATCCTTAAGTGGGATTCACTATCTTGGTTCTCTAAACATTCTTTGACCACATGTATAACATTATCCTAAAGTATCACCCTTTCAAATGTTTTTTCAGTGCAAGGAACTGGTAGTAATCCAAAGGGGAATAAAGTGGGTGCAACAACATCTCATAATCTACATTATTGATTGTCTTCCTGTGCTTTGTAACTGGGAGCATGGTATGCAGGGAGAAGAATCCTATGGACAATTTCCTCATGATGTTTGGCATTTAATTGCTCATGAAATTTCAGCATCAAGGAAAGATAATTTTTACCCAAAATGGAATTAACTCCTTCAAGGTAATCGGTGAATATCAACCTTATGTCTTAAAAAACTGATACCGGCACTTTGTAGTTGATGACCCACTGCAGTTTTTGTGGCAAGGAGATCATGATACTGCTGTGTGTATTGTTTTCTCTTGGATCATAACATCCGGAGATAAGACTTTATCCAAGTTTCATCCATGGCTACCAATTGGCTGATAAATTTGTTTAAATTCGGGGAAAATTTTGCAAAACTGTCTTTGCACAATACATCCTCTTCTTTTTCTGATCTGCATTAAAATATTTTGTATCCATTTTATGCCCAGTTCATTCTTTGTGGACAGTATGATGAACTCCCCCACTGAATAAGTTTAGTGTCTTTTCTCGGTACTGCAATCTAATCTGATGATCAGAATCAAGTTGTGAACAATGGCAATGTTTTTTTTTGTGTTTGATGCAGTTATGGGTTATTCAGAGTGCCCATCTTTTGCCACTCATTGTGTAATGCCTCTATCCTATCCTACTGATGAATTTTCTTTTCAAAAAAAGTATTTTGTTATTGTATGGCTCTCATTAGTTTCAGTGGACATAAGGTTTTCAAAATGCAGTAAAATATAATATTTAAGATATTACTGTAAAAATTGATTACTTGTATATAAATGTTTATTTCATTTTCAAATGGTGAAATATATGGTAGACAACACTTCAATAATCTCACATATTTATATGTTGCACTGTATTTTCAGTTGCACAATGTTTCATTCCAGATAATAAAAGGTAACCTTCTTTCCTGGATGTGGCTAGCCTTTTTTGACCATCTGTCTTCATTAATGAAGACAGATAGTCAGAGTTAATCTCAGTTAACTGAGATCAACTCTCTTTATCAGTATAATGAGTTTACACTTGTTGCTTATTTGCAGAGATGTGAATTTTAATCCTCTTGTAGACTAGAGGAATTCCTAAAGCTTTCAGTTATTTGGCTGAAGTTTGCCAATCTAAGGTGGAGGGAGAACCCACCCTTTAATTATTTCCTATTTTTCCACACATGTATATCAGCCCGTGAACACTCATTTACACAAATAATACATGATGAACTGGAACAAATTAGTAAATAATTTGCTGATTTATTTCATAGGTTGTTCTATTAAATATTCAAATGGGTATCATATGAACTGACCAAGCAGTGTGTGGCAAAAATTCTCAAGCAACAGCAGGATTAACTGAGACAAGATACAGTTGAACCTCTCAAATCTGGTAGCCTTGGGACCTGATCCTTGTTGGATCTTGGAATTTCGTAGATTTCAGGTGGTCATAGAAAAGCAATGAAAAATATTGAATTTTTATATTGCAACTTATTGTACATAGTACTGTACAGTTTGGCATTTTTAATGAAAGTTAATGTACAGTACATGTACAGTACAGTACAGTACAGTACAGTAAAAATGAAATACATTATCCCCCCCCCAATAAATTGTAATATGTGTGATATATTTTGGAAGGGAAAAGGTAGAAGTTTCACACAGTCACTTCACCAAGGTTACAATTCTGAGCATTTTTGTCAACACAGTCTTTTCCACAGTAAGTAAAAAGACCTGTATATGCATTTTGATACTCCTGGATACTTAATTTTATTTTACGCAGCCTGTAGTGAATACAAATGAATGAAAGTTGATGTGTTGATGTTCTAAAAAATTTGCCGAAGTTCTAATTACACTAATTAGTGTTCTCCCTATTACCTATCAAATGGGCGCATTACCCAGTGAATTTAACTGACCGCCCAGCTAAAATTTAAGCGATTCTCGCAGTACCATATGGTACTGCTCACTGATCTCGATCAATATTAATTCGAACATGCTATGGGATCGAGATCAATGTGACAGGAACATATGTTAAATTATGCAATTAATTTTTGCTCTATATCGCTTAAATCACATTTATAAATAACAGAGAATTTTATAATATTGCAAAGTATTACACTTCCTCACCCAGCTTCTTCATAATGCCACCTGGCTGGCAAAATTTTCTGGGGAGAATACTGCTGACTATACAGTAAATGTGTTTAATAAATTGTTACCTCAGTCTAATGTTTTGCGTTAAGCTTGAAACAGAATCATTCATTGCTTATTATTGATAAGTAGCTAACCTTGTTCATAAAGAAGAATTAGACAATTCTGTGGCCCAACAGCAAATTTCCTGATGTCATTGGAATGTGGTAAAAACATGGCTTTAAAGTGAAATCTATACACTTCACAATCAGTTCTAATGTTGTCTGGGAAGATGGCCAATTTGAGAACTAATTTTTCTGATTCTCGAGTGGTTTTCTGGATTTTCTTATTTTCCTAAATATTACTAGAAAATGGATGGTTCCAGATAATAGACTGCTAAATTTGGGAAGTTGAGGAATTTATTGACCTTCCAAGAATGCAGCATAATCAGACACAAGAAACGAACTTGCAATTAGATTGAACCTTTCAGTGTTGACTATCTTGGTATGAGCATTCATTTATTATCATGGTTGTGCATCCCATATGCTAAATTGGGAACTATATTCACAGCGAACAAAAATTTATTTTTGATGTAGCTATTTAAAAACTTGGTTGTTTTCAAATAGATAAATTCTGTGCTGATATTTACTTGTACATTAAAATATTGTTTAACTATTTAACTGATTGTTTTTTTTTAATAATGCTTAATTTAGTTTTAGTTAGATTTAAATAAGTTTCAGTGAATAAAATTAGATTTATTTTTACTGAGATTCTCTCTCTTGGAAACCCACCTGCAGAATTTGACTGTTCTAGGCATTGGTGCCTCCGTTTTTTTTAGGAAGTGAGATGAATTATGTCTCTAATAAACAGTATGTATCCATGAAAGAGGAATGCCATAATGGAAGTTATACATTATTTTATTGTTTTGCAGTCTGTTAGCTTCAGTTGCTAGCGTTAACACTTTTATTTTTTAATGCTTCCATAATGCTTTTAGGAGGTTCATTTGGCACACTAATGCCAAATTCTTTTCATCTTCATAAAGAAAAAAAAAAAAGGGTGCTTCGCATTTAGCACCTTCCCTCCCCCCAATCCTTTTGCACGGACCTGTTTCTACAGCGAGACATAACTAAATAAATATTGACTTTCGGAGAAGAACACCCAACACTGTTGAAGGTGACAAGGACCTGGAGGTTCTAATTAGTAATAAGCATAATTAAATGATTTCCATAATCGATTACACTGGCCAACATGATTTAATCTCCACTGATATATCAGCTGTTTGCAATCAGTTTTTATATATAGCTTTCAAAAATAAATCTTAATTTCCCATCATGTCACAATTTCTACATATACAGGTTTTTATGTTTAGCCATAATACAATGGTGCTCAAAAAAATTGCATCGTGTAATTTTTTTAGGGTTTTTTTTTTTTTTTGCCCTTATACTAGCAGCTAATCCTTTAGAAATAGCTGAAAGAACATAAATAATAACAATACACATATGAAACTGTTAATTGCAGGAAAATTTACTTTTATGCCTTAAGGACATAGACAATAAATAGACAATGAAATAAGTACTTTTCTTTAAAATAACAGCAAGTTATTTAAAAAAAAACATGCTGTTCGTGGTTCGTATAATAACAGAAATTCTCCGAAATAAATTTTTTCATTATTGTGCTAATACTAGAATGACAAGCAGCTGTATAACCAAAAAACACAATATTTCATTGGCTCACCCCTTTCTTTGATGACTGCTGTATATCGTCATGGCAATGACTGGATATGGTTTTGAATGTATTTTGGGAAATCTCACAGTACTGCAGGAGACAATAATCCAAACATGGATTAATGTCTCCTGCAGCTCTCAATTTTCAATTGGATTGAGGTCTGTACCATTCCAAGGCCATGTTGTTATGCAAATTGATTTTTTCTTCAACCATTTTTGCACCTGTGGGCAGCAAAATAAATTACATTTATTTCAGCAAGAGGGCAACATTTCAGAAATTTAAAACTTTTGCTTGCTAGTTTTATGAAGTAGTACTTATGGTTTTGGCTCTGTAACATGGAGCAGAGTCGTCCTAAAAAGAATTTTTCAGGACAACTCTGCTCCATGTTACAGAGATCAGTATGGGGATGTAATTGGCAACATCCTCATAGGGATCTCTAATTGTGGGAAGTAATTTTGTGTCAAGAATGTCCTTTTACACCTCAGCATTCACTGTATCCTTCACAAATTCAAGACTACCAAAACCTCTATGTGAAATACAGCCCAGTATCATTTGAGATGCAGAATGTTTCATTGAGGAGACAAAGTTAGGATGAAATTCTTTCTCTTCTCTTCATCTAACAGTCTGTTGGCTGTACAAATCATGTGAGTTGAATTTTGATTCATGAGAGAAGATAACACATTTCCACTGATCCTCAGACTGCTCTTTTGCCCATTTTATATGCTGGTCTTTCATTTTTCATGTCAAAAGTGGCTTTTTTTTTGGGTGACATACTACTGATTCCAATGAGAAAAGGCTTCTGTACCTGTAGCAGTACTTGGCTTTACTCCTATCTCCTCCTCCAATGCTGTTTAGAGATTTGTCAATGAAGATCTTCTGTTTCAGACACACAGATGAACCAGAAATCTGAGCTGCATTGCAGAAGATATTTGTGGACTTCCTTTCTTTTCTATTTAGACTAGTAGTTTCTGGTTAATTATTAATTATCAGAATTATTCATTTTTGTAATAAACCTGCCACTGTTGACCGATTACAGAGAATCCATTTAGTTATTTCATGCTTAGAATGTCCTTCTGCATTCAACGCTTTTCCTATGCAGTGATAGTTGTGAAAACTTAGCCATTGCAGTAGCACAGAATATTGGGCTTTTGTTGTGGCATATGCACTGTATTTATACTGCTGCTAGGGTGATGCAATCATGCATAGCACATGACATCTAACAGAGCCTTGCTAGAGATGGATGATGCATTAGGGTAATGCTGTTACAAAACATATATGATATATTACCAAATTTCACAGAAATTTGGTGAATTTTACAAGTGGTTTTGGACACTGTTGTAAGATATGCATACACTGCATGTATATTTTACAGTACTGCATAATTAAATGATTTCCATAATCAATTACACTGGCCAACATGATTTAATCTCTACTGATATAACAGCTGTTTGCAATCAATTTTTATGTATAGAATGTATAAAAAGATAATCAATTTTTACACATATACTGTATGTATATCTTACTGCAAACAATATCTTCCTACTACAATTTACAGAATGTAAATTGTCGTAAGATATAAATACACCGTATATCTATCTTACTACAGTTTTAGGGAAGTAGATATATTACTAATTCACAGTATTGCAAATAATGTTTGCATGGGCTCACAGATGGCAGTAATGTTGGGGAGGGTTAACATGTTCATCCTTTTCTGTCTGCTTGCCTCCCATCCCCCTCTTTCAGCAATGGAAAGACAGTTGTAGTACATGTACAGTTTATCCCATATCTGTTGCATATTGTGTATCTCTTCTGTGTTTTACTTAGCATAGTATTATTAAAATGTTCAGCAGAAGCAAAGGAAGTGTCTGAATCACCCTGATAGTTTCTGTTACATGTGTAGATGGATGGTTTACAACAAAATTTATAGGAAGAAAATCTACAATATTACTAAAAATGCATATCCTTTGTATGTTGGTTGCAAGATTGTGTTCAAAATAAAACTTTGACTCCACATATGTGCTGAATTACTTGCACCACAAATCTGAGGATGTGGCTAACTGGGAAAATTAAAAAGTATGCCTTTTGCTGTTCCTGCAGCGTGGCAAGAACCATCCAACCACATTGATGATTGCTATTTCCTCATGACAAAAATATCAAGGATGTCCAGAAAAAGCAAGCACAGCATCAAATATCCTATCATACTATCTGCAATAAGACCTGTTCCACATAATGATCTGCCAATACCAGATTTCTGAAAATTATGGGATAGAGGTGATGAAAGTGATGAATATAGTGAGGATTCTTGTGTTGCAGACTTTGTCGGACTGTCCATTTCAACAAATTTTAACTACCAACCAGAAAATTATAACATGCCACATATAATTAAGCAAGGAGAGTTGATTGCCTGAGGTTGTTAATTAAACTTATCTAAAGAGCAAACAGTACTCCTTTGTTTTGGCTCACAATAGTAGAAGTTACTTGAAGCAGGAACTAAAATTACAGTACGTCAGAAATGTCAAAGTATGTTTAAAATATTTTGTTATGAAAAATGGTATCATCATCAGCCATTTTCAATCCATTGCAGGATGAAGGTCTCTCCAGCAACTTTTCAGTTCCTTCTGTTTTGTTCAATGGCCATCCATTTACTACCAATGAACTCTTGCATTTCATCTGTCCATCTCTGTTGTTGTCTTCTAGATTTTCTTTTAGCTCATCTTGAGTGCCATTCTGTTATTTTCTTAGTCCATCTGTCCTCAGGTCTTCGAGCTATGTGTTTCTTTTCTTATCCAACAGTCTGCTTCCTAATATAATTTGTTCCGTTCTTCGCTGTGTAGTTTTTCAGCATCTCTTCCATTCTTTTGGTGAGTACCCAAGTTTCACTTCCATAAATCATGGTGGGGAGTATACATTGGTTCATTATTTTACGTTTCAGAGAAATTGGGATATTGTTTCTCAGTATGGGAATATATTTCCTGAATGCTATACATCTAGAATTTATTCTTCTCTTGACTTCCAGCTAATGACTTGTCCAAGATAAGTATATGATTCCAGCACCACCGTAACCAGGTGGGCAGAAGCAGCAGTGCGTAGCACATGCTTCTTGATTAGACTGGGGTTCGAGCCCGTGAGCCACCAAATATTCGGATGCGGAAAGGTCAGGGAATGACCACCGCATATCCCCGGAGCAATATGGCCTTAGTTGCTAATACTCCTAAAAACCAAATAACAACGACAAATATGATTCCACCTTTTCAATTTCTAATCCTTCAATGATTATATCCCTTTCTATGGCATGCTTGTTCATCATTACTTTTGTTTTAGCCATATTCGTCTTTAGTCCAAATTCCTTAACTCTGCATAACTGATTAAGGTTTTGCTCTAATTCTTCGGGATCATAGCTTGTGATCACAACGTCATCTGCAAATCATTAGCATTAGTAGAGGCATATGATGCAAGAAAGCAAGCTTATGCAGCAAAAAAAAAAAAAAAACATGTTCTCATTTCACCCCTCTGTTCGTTCCAAGTACCTGTCCAGTTCAGCATTAAATTTATTTAGGCTATCAACTTCCACACCAAAGGATGGAAGTCTGTTCCACCAATCAACCACCTGCTGGCTAAAGGCAAACTTCCGCACATCTAATTTACATCTGTCTTTCCTCAATTTGAATTTATGCCCTCTCAAATGATTATTCTGAGCAACAGGAAGAATTCCATCGGCATTGAGCATGCTCAAACCATTTAAGCCTTTATACACTTCAATCAGATCACCTTGCAGGTGCCTAGTCTCCAGACACTGTAATTTGCAAAATTTAAGCCTTTCTTCGTAAGAGCACCCTTTGTTCCATTCACTAATCTTGTTGCCCTTCTTTGTACTTGTTCCAACAGCTCTACATTATAATTAAAATGAGGCCTCCAGACCTGTATACAGTACTCAAGGTGTGGTCTGACCATTGCATTATACAAAGGCGCCTCCTTAGCCAGGTGGGAAGGAGCAGCAGTGCGTAGCACATGCTTCTTGATTAGACCGGGGTTCGAGCCTGTCACCACCAAATACGGAGGATGCGGAAAGGTCAGGGAATGACCACCGCATATCCCGGAGCAATATGGCCTTAGTTGCTAATGCTCCTAAAAACCCAAATAACAATAACAAGCATTATACAAGGGGATAATCACCTCCTTATCCCTGCTAGAAAAATTCCTATATATCATTGACAAGACACTATGAGCTACTCTTGCAGACTGTCTGAACTGCTCAGAAAACTTCATATCTGCATGCACAATTACCCCCCAGGTCTTTTTCGTTCTCTACCAGTGTAGTACCGCAGAGTGCGGAGATGGGAGAAATCCCAGGTGCCGTCTGACACGAACATACATACCTTATATAAGGCAGTATCTTTAACAAAATGGAGACTATCCTTTTCAAGACATATGTTGAAAATGAAAAGGTCACCGCGAGGCTGCAGGCCTATAAAGACTGCGGGGCAAATAAAATGCAACAGCGTGCTTCCACATATGCTGAAACGCTGAGGAGTAACAAAAATCAAGGAAAACAAACTCCGCACGGGCCCCCAAAAAGGAAGCAACCTCTCTTGATGACACCCAACTTGGTTGTGCTTAGACCTGTGGCCACAGATGGCCCCCAGGAAAAGAGAACTAGTGAAGAAATCAAGACAACTGTGATGAAGGAACTAAAGGATGACCTCAAAGCTACTAAGATAAAGTCCATCCGGAAAATGAGGAATGTAGGACTCGTTATTGAAACGGAGGGAAACGAAGACATACAGACTATAATGGATAACCCAAAAATTGCCACCTTGGGTTTGACTGCAGAATTGCCAAAAAAGAGAGGACCTGCTATCATTGTCTTTGACATTGACAAAGACCTAACCCCGGAACAGTTAGCCACAGAGATCATAAACAGAAATCTGAGACCGACACCCCAGCAACTACAGGAACAGCGAATTCTGGTGCAGCCCAGGTACTCCACCAGATCTAGGGCAGGACCAAACAGAAACTGGGTTCTAGAGCTGGCCCCCGACTGTAGTACCGCAGAGTTGATACGTTACTCTGGGGTTGCTGCTTCCCATATGTAGTACTTTACATTGTCAATGTTAAACTTCATTTGTCACCTCTCAGCCCATCTGCTCAACTTTTCTAGATCCTGTTGCAGCAGTGTACTGCCATTAGTGTCCTTAACAACCCTGCTAACCTTTGTATCATTTGCAAACTTGGACATTAAGCTTGATATACCATCATCAATATCATTTATAAATACAGAAAACAACAATGGACCAAATACTGAACCCTAAGGGACTAATAACATTAGTCCACGTTAAGCAGTGTCCATTGATTACCACTCTGTCTTCTCCCCCTCAACCATCCCTTTATCCATAGCAGCAATTTGCCTCTAATGCCACACTGCTCCAATTTGTGCAGCAGTCTTCCATGTGCAACAGTATCAAAAGCCTTTCTAAGATCCAAATATATGATATAAAAGTTATTCCCTGCATCCAGTTCCTTCGTGACCACATCATAGTATCCAATCAAATTGGTCAGGCAAGACTTTCCCTTAACAGAACCATGCTGTGTCCAAGCTATAACTGAAGTCTTGTCTAGATAATCCTGCAGTGCTTCTTTAACCAGTGCCTCCATTAATTTTCCTGGAACAGAAGTTAAACTAACAGGTCTATAATTACTTGTTGCCCTTTGATCCTCCTTTGTAAATTGGGGTCACATTTGCACATCTCCAGTCCATGGGTACCTCTCCTGAGTCTAAAGAAGCTCTCATAATTATGGCTAAGGGTTTGCTTACTTCCTTTGCTGCCTCCTTTAATATAACTGGATTGATCCCGTCCACACTGGGTGCCTTTTCTATGTTTATCTTCAAGAATTTCTCCTCCACTTTCCTCTCAGTTATTACAAAATAATCCAGCTCACTGCCAGAGTTTAACTCACCTCCGGCATTCCCCTCCCTGAATAACTCCTCATGGGTGAATGTAGATGAAAAATACTCATTTAGTTTGAGTACTTGAGCAGGATCATCAACAGTTGAACCATCAATATCCAGTGGACGATTCTGATTCATCCCTTTCCTTCTAGAGTTTACATAGGTAAAGAACTCTTTGTTGTTTTTCTTTGCATCCTTTGCCAAGGATTTCTCATAATATGCCTTTGCCTGCCTAATCTCCTTTGTGACTTGGTTAAAGACCAGCTTATATCTGTCATAGGCTTCCATGTCACCCATTAATTTATATGTATCCCATGCATTTTTCTTCTCTGCCACATGTTTCATTAGTTCATCTGACATCCATTTAGGCCTAAACCTAAACCTCTTAGTTAGTATGTAAAGCCTAGTAGCTTACAAGATAAATTCTTTGAATGCTTCCCATTTTGAATTTGCTGTTTGTAAGATCATCAGTTGGTCCCACCATATAGAATTTAAATACTGTCTCAGACCACAATAGTCACCTTTACGAAAGCAAAAACCCTTCCCTTTACTCCTGATGGTAGTTACCTCTTTGAGTAAATCCCACTTCAGCACACTGTGATCACTGCCACGTAGTGGTTCCTTTATCTACAGATTCTTAATGCATGAAGAATCACTACTGATAATCAGATCAAGAGTATTACTCCCTCTAGTTGCCTCCCGAACATGCTGATGTAGAAAACAATCATCCGATAAATCCACAAAAGCTTTGCTAGTGTGTGAGTGACTAACCCACAAATTGCAGTCAATATCTAGGAAATTAAAATCCCCCATTATAAGACTCTCTGATTTACTGGCCAATCTATTTCCCTGTACAGTTCCTTATTATACTCATCAGAGTCATTAGGCCTATAACGCACTCCTACTCTCAATTTTGATCTCCCAATGCTTATGTCAAACCAAACTGACTCGACACTTCACTGTCCAGGGATGTCGACTGGCTTCACTTACTTGGATTTTATGTCTCTAATAGTATAACCCCTCCTCCCTTCCTATCCTGTCTATCCTTTCTGTACACATTGTACTTCCCAAATTCCAGTTCTGCATTCCTTATATCTGTGTGACACCATGTCTCTGATATCCCAGTAATATCTGCCTTTGATGTTCTGAACAATACCTCAAATTCATCAAATTTATTTACCAAACTCCTAGCATTGGTGTACATGCAAGTATACATGTACCTGTTCCTATTCTTAGCTACTCTAGCACAACCCATGTGTTTACTTGTACTGTAATGACTCCCAGCAGTCTCTGAAATACCCTGCATCTTGTTTTCCAGGCGGCTGCTCATTCCAATCATAAATGGTTAAGTCAGAGGTTCCCAAACTTTCTCGGTTTACGGCGCCCTTAGTGTCCCAGTAATTTTTTCATGGCACCCGTAGGCCAAAATAAATACCTAACATGGTTTTCAACCTTTTAATATATACCTATAAAATAATTTTATTCTTTATATAGAAGTACTAAATAAAGATTAATTACAATTACAGATCACCACAAAATTTAAAAAATACGGTACAATGGATACCATACACCTTTTTATAATGAAATAAATGTATAAATTAAAAAAAAAAAAAAAAAATAATAATAACTTTAAGTAACTTAAACCCAATTACACGGCACCCTGGTTGAAAACCACTGAGTTAAGTACTCTCCATTCTCATTGACTCCTTTCTGCGACCAATCCAATCTTCTGAAAGCTTCAAGGGCAGTAAACAACTTTGGAGATAGTGTCTCCTTGTCAAACTCCTTTCTCAATTTCAAATTTGCTACTGTCTTTTTCTACCCTAATAAAGGAGGTAGCATTCTTATATATTTTCTTCAAAATCATAATGTATGGAGTGTCTGTGCCTTTTCTTTCCAGTTTCCAAAACATTGCCTTATGCTGTATGGAAAATGCCTTTTCATAATTCACAAATGCCAGGTGGTGTTTTATATTTATTGCCAGGTGGTGTTAAATATAAAACATAATGGTGAAAACCCCAAACACGAAAGGTATCAAAACCTATAGTACTTAGTACCATGCATGGGTTGAAGGAGAAGTATGGGGGGAGGGGAATGCCGGAAACTTTTCTCTAGAGACTAAACATGGGTTTCACCACTTCAAACCTCCAATAAGCAAAGTGGTGGTATTTCACCGGTTGATGAAAGTCATCTACCACCTGAATTTGATTCTCATCAAGTACTCTTTCTAATCTTAGTGATGACCCTTGTGAACAACTTGTAGATGTGGGACAACAAGCTAATTGGTTTATAATTTCAATTTCTGATTTGTCACTTTTGCTGCACATCCCTGTGCAGCAAAATTATGGTTGCATTATTCTACTCCTTAGGGGTCATGCCTTTCCTGATGTATTTTGTGAAGAGTCTTGCCAGTTTCTGTGTGTCTCTTCTTCCTAATTTTATCAACTCTACAGTAACTTCATCTTCATCTGGGCCTTTTTGATTCTTCATTTTCTTCAGTGCATGTTCTATCTCATCAAAAAGGATATTGGGTAAGTTGTATGTGTGTTGCAAATTTGTGATTCATCCTCCCTGTTACTGGCATCATTCCCTTGCTCCCTTATATAATACTTTATAGCAGTCTTCTGCTACTTGAATTATGCCTTCTCTGCTGTTTATAAGTATGCCATCACTATTCTTCAGATTTTATCATTTGTCTTTCTCTATTACTGCTCATGTGTAGAAATCATTTAAGTCCTTTATTTTCCCTTAATACTTGTTCTACTTTTGTTGTGTTAAATCTTCTTATGTCCTCTCTGAGTCTCTAATGGCTTTGCATAACTGAGTTTCCTCGATTTTGTCCTTGTCAGTGTTTATCTTGCTCTTCATTTGTTGTCTTTGGTTCATCATGACAAGTGTTTCTTAACTAATTTTTTCTTCTTTGGATTTTTTTTACCTATAGGTTTCTTGGGCTTTATCACTTTCAGAAAGTTGTATTCCTTGTTGATATCTTAGTCCTGAAAGGGCTGCAGAAGCTCAAACTTGTTCCTAAGTTCCAGTACATACTGCTTTTTCTCCTCTTCTGTTATCTCCCCCGGGGGCTCACATCTGGTGAGTATGGGCTTAGCACACCCAGGGTCCTGAGCTGGATATCATCATTCTTCTCTTTCTTGGTGAATCCCTTTTACTTCTGACTCTTGTTATCTCTCTCTCTCTCTCTCTCTCACACAACAGACACAGGGTAACTTAGAATTTTTTTTTTTTTTTGCCTGGTGAAGCAAAAGCCTCAGGCTTCCTTGCACCATACAGCTAATAATAATAATAATAATCTCAAAGACCATATTATTTACTCAAGTCAGTTTTTTCCTATCCTTTCTTTTCTTACATCTATATCAAGTGTGCATCTTACCATTCTGTGCTCACTTCCAACCTTGTTCAGGACGGTAACATTGTTCAGTGTATCTTCTGTTAGTGAGGATGAAGTCAATTTCATTAGTTGTTAATCCATTCGGGCTTTTCCATATCCACTTTCTGTTTGCCCTTTTCTTGAAAAAAAAAAAAAAGGTTCATTACTGACCTTCCTCGAGATTCTGTAAATTCCACAAGTCTTTTACCTCTTTCATTTCTTTCACCAATTCCAAAATTTCCCAGTTTCCCTTTCTGTGCTGTTTTGGCTATTTCCAACCTTAGTATTGATGTCTCCCATAATGATGGTGTAGTGAGTTTTCTGTTCATCTGGAAGTCTCAATTTCGGTGTACATTTCTTTAACTCTTCATCGTGGCTTGACATTGGTGCATATATCATTATAACCTTTAGTTTGTACCTCTTAGAAATCCTGAGTAGTAATCTTGATACTCTCGATGTACTTTTGAATTCCAAAATTGTTTTTTTATATCTTTATGGACCAAAAAGCCAACTCCACCTTCACCCTTTTCACTGTTTCCATTGGTGTAGAGCAGATTTCCACTTGATAAACTTATAAGTGATTCTTTTCTTCTTGTTTCTGTAAAGCTGATGACATTCTAATTCATATTTTCTAATTCCTTTTCCAGCTCTAATATCCTCTCTTTACTGGTGAGCGATCTTGCATTGTAACAGACCAAGTTCAGTTTCTGTGCATGGCAGCCTGGTCGTACCCAGAGATTCTTAGCACCCTCTACTTCCACTCTGATCCTCTTGCTGCCATAAGAGGGAGAATGAAAGCTGTTGGAGACTGAGGGCCATTTGTTTTGTCATTTTGCCATAAAACCTTGTTGCAGGTCGCACCTCATTTGCTGGTAGTAATTTGGGGGGGGAAAACTTGTTGGGGAAAAAATTTTGGTCTTATAAGCCAGATGCCATTGTTAGTAACACTGTGTTACTAAGTAACAATGACATCTGGCCTCTCAGACCCTTTTCATATATAATTCCAGGTAAAAATGTTTCACTTTCAAAACTACTAGTATAAAACTGTGTATATTAGCAAGGTAGAGTAGGAACCAGTAATCTTCAACTAGTAATTAAACAAGCAATAGATGTTTTGCTAAGTGATCAGTCAGATCAGATACCATTACTGCCAGATTAAGGAAAGCTAATTGTAGACTGAATATAAGAAAATTTGTAATCAACTTATACAAAGAGTAATCAAGTGGTGAAACAAGTCACCACGTAAAGTTAGACAGTTTATTTAGATGGAGTAGATAAATATTTGAAAGAAGTAGATTAAATATAAAACTAGAGAGACTGTATTATTTATTTTTTCATGATAGCTGATACATAAGGTTTCCTTCCTTGGTTTTTGCATTAAAATGGTCATTGTACTACCATTTTAATGCAAATATTAGCTCAATTCTTGTATTATGGTTTTGTTTCTTGTATCGTAATGTTTATTCTCTGGTAATATTTGTTATTCAAGAGATACTGTTTCAGTGCTATAATGCAAATAAATAACAAAAAAGAATAAGATAACATATATTTAAGAAATTTTTATGTAATTTTTCAAATATGCCATCTTGATTACCTGCTACTTGCAGTGATTGAAAACTGCATTTTTGGCATATGCTATCATATTTACTTTAATAGTGAAGTGGAGTATGATTAAAATATAAATTCCCTTATTTTGAAGCTGTTTAAGTTATTTCTGAGAAGTTTTTGGCTCTATATAATTTTTGTTCATATTTGGAATTTCATAGGTTAAACAAATGTGGAAAAACTGATTTTGATAGTGTAACAAAATTTATTATGAATAAATTTTATTACACTGAGTAGCATGATACAGATATCAATGGCATAAATTCTTATAGGGCATTATTCATAATTCTGCTTTTATGTTTTTTCTCTATTATCAGATATACTTTTGCAGTTTGTAGGCTTGTTTTATAATATTTATTCTTCTTGATTTCAGTGATTGGCAAAAGCTAATCACTGAAATCAGGAAAAATAAATATTAGGTTTTAGTATCATTAGTAGTGGCATATGATGCAAGAAAGCAAGCTTATCCAATAGTTAGCATTGAAAGCAAGCTTATACAGCATCAGCCAAAAAAAAAAAAAAAACCCCTTCCCATTTCACCCATCCAGTCACTCCAAATGTTTGTCTAGTTCGGTTTTAAATTTATTTAAGCTATCAACTTCCACAACAACAGGTGAAAGTCTGTTCCAGCAATCAACTACCCGCTGGCTAAAGGCAAATTTCCGCACATCTATTCTGCAACTGTTTTTCCTCAATTTGAATCTATGCCCCCCCCCCCAGGTTCTTAATCTGAGCAAGTGGAAGTATCCTGTCAGCATTGAGCCTGCTCAAACTATTCAAGGCCTTATACACCTCAATAAGATCACCTCACAGGTTCCTAGTCTCCAGATGCTGCAACTTGCAGCATCTGGAACTAGTTTGTCTAGTTCTAAGAGCAGTTTCTAAGAACAAAACTTTATTTTAAATTGTAACTGGTATTCATAACTAATTTATTGCAAGGATAATGTAATAGTATGAAGGGCTGATCAAACATTGTCAAGGCCATGTTATCAGGGAGGTGGCTATATTCTTGCTGTTGTACACCATATTCTCAAAAATTTCATTACTTCATATGACATGCCCCTCCCCTCTACTTTTACTTTATCTACTGAGTACATTATGAATAGTCAAACTTATAGAAAAACATCTAACCCTCCTAAAAACTTCCACACCCATTTCACAACAAATATTTGTGGTCTCAGTTCCAATCTCAATGGTGTCCATTTCCACTTAGTCTGCCAAGTCCCACCTCCTTTTTTCTGACAGAATCCCAACTATCAGTTTCTTTAACCACTCTTCATCTCAGTTATCCTAATTATCCTGCAGTCATTGTTTTCGTATAGAGAGTGGTAGGGAATTCAAATTTTTAATTGTGGTAAATAGGTAGCTATAATGTAAACTTATATAGTGTAATACGCATCACTGCATTTAGTATTCTAGGCCGCCATAGCCGAGTGGTCAAGCGTGCGGGTGTATAAGTACACGTGCCTTGATTGACCAGGGTTCAAGCATTTGACTGCTAAATATGGTGCTGTTTCTTTTATTCTGTCTATCTTGTGAACCCCTCTGACCATTTGGTCGTCCCGGAGTATAAACAGCATTTAGGATTCTATTAGTGTAGTATTGATAGTTAATTAAATTTATTGATCTTATTAATTTTAAATATCATGCCTCAGATTAGAGCAGCAAAGCAATGGGCACAAAGTGGCAGGAGTGCTGTGACTCGGGGGGGGGGACTGAGTGGGGGGATTTTCCAATAAGATCAATAAATTTAATTAATTAATTATCAATACTACACTATCTAATAGAATCCTAAATGCAGTGATGTGTATTACACTATATAATTTTATATTAGAGCTACCTATTTATCACAATTAAAAATTTGAATTGCCTACCACTCTTTATACAAAAACAATGGCTGCAAGATTCAAATGAAACAACGAATTTAAGTATATTAAGTAGTAACCTACAAAAACTATCTAAATGAAAAATAAAAATAACCAGCGTAACTAGAACTATAAAACTACTTATAAAGTACATAGACGCCTATCAGCATTCTGATGGGCGTCTACAAGAGCTTGAGATGTAGGGTAGATGTCCTCGAAGAAATTAATGAGGGGTCCCTCAAGCTCTCAGCTGCCCAGCTCAACGCCAGTGCTCACTCTTGTGCATCGGGTAACACAGCGGCAATCTCCAAGGCAGAATATGCTGGTCCCACAGGATTTAGTTATTGTTGGTGACTCTAAAGGATAGATGGAATAGGACCAGGGTATGTCTGCCAGGGTCAAAAGCTGATGTTGTAGAGCAGATATCTTTTAAGGGCACAAAGGGTGATATTGTTGTACACGTTGGCACCAATGATATTAAGAGTAGGAGGTCTGCAGATTTACTTAACAAGTATAGGTCAGTGTTGAAAAAAAAGTCGAGTTAGGGTTAAATTTGAAAGTGTCTGCAATTCTACCCAGACATGATGGGAAGGAGTATATGATGAGAGCCTTGTCAATCAATTTGGCCCTTGAGGGATTGTGCAAGGCTCATTGGGTAGAATTTTTTTCAGCCTGGTATATGCTTGTTAACAGGAGAGACTGCTTCTACAGAGATGGGATACATTTATATAGAAAGGATGCAAGAGTGTTTTTTTGATGCTATCGAGGCAGCATTAGGTGGGTCGGAAAACTGCTAGCTTGAGGGGGATTTCACAGACTAAAAGTTTAAAAATAGCCGCAACTCTTGCACTACTTCTATTAGAATGAGCAGCAGCCTGGAGCAAGGGGTGCTGGGGGTTTCAGGGACTGATGGCAGTCATCATGAAACATAAATACATGGGCTGTGTTAGAGTAACTAAGAATAAGACTAGGTGCATGTATATTTGCATGTAGCACCAATGCTAGAAGTATAGTAAATAAATTTGATGAATTTGACGTGCTGGTCAAGACATCAAAGGTGGATATTGTTAGGATATCAGAAATGTGGTGTCACACAGATATTAAGAATGCAGAATTGGAATTTGGGGAGTACAATGTGTACAGAAAGGATAGACAGAATAGGAAGGGACAAGGGGGTTATGTTGTTAATTAAGAAAAACATAAAATCTAAGGAAGTGCATCCAGTTTACATAGATGGACAGTGCAATGTTGAGTCAGTTTGGTGTGACATAAGCACTGCAAAAGCAAAAATAAGAGTAGGAGTGTGTTAGAGGCCTAATGAATACAACGAACAGTTGTATAGAGAAATAAAGTGGGCTAGTAAATTAGAATGTCTTATAACGGGGGATTTTAACTTCCCAGATATTGACTGGAACTTGTGGGTTGGTCACTTGCACACTAGCAAGATTTTGTGGATTTATTGGATGATTGTACTAGAGAGGGTAATACTCTTGATTTGGTTATCAGTAGTGATTATTCGTGTATTAAGAATTTGTGGATAAAGGAACTACTAGGTGGTAGTGTAATAGTAGTAGTAGTAGTAGTGGCATGTGATGCAAGAAAGCAAATGTATGAGCTTATGCAGCATCAGCCAAAAAAAAAAAAAAAAAAATCACACCATTCCCTTCAAATGCCTGTCCAGTTCCTCCTTAAATTTATTCAACCTATCAACTTCCACAACGACAGATGGAAGTTTGTTCAAGCAATTAACCACCCGCTGGCTAAAGGAAAATTTCCGCACATCTATTCTACATCTGTCTTTTCTTAATTTGAATTTATGCCCCCTTAGATTCGTAATCTGAACAAGTGGAAGGATCCCATCAGAATTCAGCGTGCTCAACCCATTCAAGGCCTTATATACCTCAATCAGATCACCGTGCAGGTGCCTAGTCTCCAGCCACTGCAATTTGCAGAACTTAAGCCTCTCTTGGTAAGAGGATCCCTTCATTCCCCTCACCAATCTTGTTGCCCTTCTCTGTACACGCTCAAGTAAATCTACATTCTTCCTAAAATGAGGCCTCCAGACCTGTACGCAGTACTCAAGGCATGGCCTGACCATTGCCTTATACAGAGGGATAATCACCTCCTTTTCCCTGCTAGCAAAATTCCTATATATCATTGACAAAACCCCATGACCTGCCCTGGCAGCCTGTCTGCATTGCTCAGAAAACTTCATATCTGCCTGCACAATTACTCCCAGGTCTTTTTCATTTTCTACCACCTTAAGTGTAGTACCACACAGTTGGTACGTTTCTCTGGGGTTACTTCTACCCATATGTAGTACTTTGCATTTGTCAAGGTTAAACTTAGCCCATCTGCCCAAATTATCTAGATCCTGTTGCAGTAGCACACTGCCATTACTGTCATTAACAACCCTGCCAACCTTTGTATCATCTGCAAACTTCGACATTAAGCCTGATATACCTTCATCAATATCATTGATAAATATACAAAACAACAGTGGACCTAACACCAAACCCTGTGGGACTCCACTAATAACAGGGGTGCTCTTACAAAGAAAGGCTTAAGTTTTGCAAATTACAGTGCCTGGAGACTAGGCACCAGCGAGGTGATCTGATAGAGGTGTATAAAGCCTTGAATGGTTTAAGCATGCTCAATGCTGATGGGATTCTTCCTCTAGCTCAGAAAAATCACCTGAGAGGGCATAAATTCAAATTGAGGAAAGACAGATGTAGGATAGACGTGCGGAAATTTGCCTTTAGCCAGCGGGTGGTTGGTTGGTGGAACAGACTTCCATCCCTTGTGGTGGAGGTTGATAGCCTAAATAAGTTTAAGGCTCAGCTGGACAGGTATTTTGAACGAACAGAGGGGTGAAGTGGAAGTGGGGTTTTTTTTTTTTTTTTTTTTTTTTGGCTGATGCTGCATAAGCTTGCTTTCTTGCATCAAATGCCTCTACTAATGCTAATGCTAATAATAATAATAACATTAGTCCAAGAAGAGCAGCACCCATTGATTACCACCCTCTGTCTTCTAGCACTTAACCATCCTTTTATCCATTGTAGCAACTTACCCTTAATACCATTCTGCTCCAATTTGTACAGTAGTCTTCCATGCGCAACAGTGTCAAAAGCTTTCCTGAAATCCAAATATATGATATCAAAATTATTTTTCGCATCCAGTTCCTTTGTAACCACATCATAATAACCTATCAAATTTGTCAGACAAGACTTTCCCTTAACAAACCCATGCTGTGTCTGAATTATTGCTGCAGTCTTGTCTAGATGATCCTGCAATGCATCTTTAACCAGTGACTCCATTATTTTACCCGGAACAGAAGTTAAACTAACTGGTCTGTAATTACTCGTGTCACCCTTCGATCCCCCTTTGTGAATTGGGGATACATTTGCACATCTCCAGTCCGTGGGGACCTCCCCTGAGTCCAAGGATGCTCTCATAATTATGGTTAAGGGTTTGCTTAGTTGCTTGGCCGCCTCCTTTAATATAACTGGATAGATCCCATCCACCCCAGGTGCTTTTCTTACGTTTAACTTCAACAATTTCTCCCCCACTTTGCTTTCAGGTATTACAAAATCATTAAGTATCCTGCTACAATTTGATAACCTTCTGCCATTTTCAAACCTTAATAATTCCTCATGTGTGAATGTAGATGCAAAATACTCATTCAGTTTGTTTGCTATCTGAGCAGGATCATGAACAGTCGAACCATCGATGTCAAGTGGACCAATCAGATTCATCCCCTTCCTTTTAGAGTTTATATAAGTAAAGAAATCCTTGCTTTTTTTCTTAGCATCTTTTGCCAAGGATTTCTCGTAATCTGCCTTCGCCTGCCGAACCTCCTTTGTGACCTGATTACAGATTAACTTATATCTGCCATAGGAATCTGAGTCGCTTGATAATTTATATGCATCCCATGCATTTTTCTTCTCTGTTACAAGTCTCATTAGTTCATTTGACAACCATTTAGGCCTAAACCTTGAACAATATTTCTTAATAGGTATGAACCTTTTAGTAGCTTCCACGATTAATTCCTTGAATGCTTCCCACTTAGAATTTACTGTTGGTAACATAGTCAGTTGATCCCACTGTACAGAATTTAAAAACTGTCGGAGACCACTGTACTCGCCTTTACGGAAGCAAAAACCCTTTCCTTTACCCCTGATAGTAGTTAAATCTTTAAGTAAATCCCACATCAGTACACTGTGATCACTGCCACCTAGTGGTTCTTTTATCTGCAAATTCCTAATACATGAATGATCACTGCTGATAACCAGATCAAGAGTATTACTTTCTCTGGTTGCCTCTCGAACATGCTGCTGCAGAAAACAGTCATCCAATAAATCCACAAAAGTCTGACTAGTGTGTGAGTGCCTAACCCACAAGTGTTCCAGTCAGTATCTGGGAAGTTAAAATCCCCCATTATAAGACATTCCGATTTACTAGCCCACTCTATTTCTCTGTACAATTGTTCATTGTACTCATTCAAGTCATTAGGCCTATAACACACTCCTACTCTTATTTTTGCTTTCGCAGTGCTTATGTCACACCAAACTGACTCAACAGTGCACTGTTCATCTATATCAACTGGATGCACTTCTTTTGATTTTATGTTTTTCTTTATCAACAGCATAACACCTCCTCCCTTCCTATCCTGTCTATCCTTTCTGTACACATTGTACTCCCCAAATTCCAGTTCGGCATTCCTTATATCTGTGTGACACCACGTCTCTGATATCCCAACATTATCCGGCTTTGATGTCTTGACCAACACTTCAAATTCATCAAATTTATTTACTATACTTCTAGCATTGGTATACATGCAAGTATACATGCACCTATTCTTATTCTTAATTACTCTAACACATCCCATATACCCACCTGTTTCACGATGACTGCCATCCGTCCCTGAAACCCCCAACACCCCTCACTCCAGGTCGCTACTTATTCTAATATTTGATCACAGTGTACTGATGTGGGATTTACTTAAAGATATAATTACCATCGGGGGTAAAGGGAAGGGTTTTTGCTTCCATAAAGGTGACTTCACTGGTCTCAGGCAGTTTTTAAATTCTGTACACTGGAACCAACTGATGATGTTACCAACAGCAAATTATAATTGGGAAGCATTCAAGGAATTAATCATGGAAAATACTAGATTTTTCATACCGATTAAGAAATATTGCTCAAGGTTTAGGCCTAAATGGTTGTCAAATGAACTAATGAGAATCGTGGCAGAGAAGAAAAATGCATAGGATGCATATAAATTAACCCCGTGACTTGATTACAGACTAGCTTATAACTGCCATAGGCTGTTATAAGCTAGTCTGTAATCAAGTCACAAAGGAGATTAGGCAAGCGAAGGCAGGTTACGAGAAATCTTTGGCAAAGGATGCTAAGAAAAACAGTAAAGACTTATTTAGGTATAGAAACTCTAACAGGAAGGGGATGAATCAGATTGGTCCACTTGATATTGATGGTTGACGATTCTGCTCAGATAGCTAACAAACTGAATGAGTATTTTACATCTACATTCACACATGAGGAGTTATTAAGGGAGGAAAATGCCAGAAGTTTATCAAACTGTAACAGGGTGCTTAATGATTTTGTATTAACTGAGAGCAAAGTGGAGGAGAAATTGTTGAAGTTAAACAAAAGAATGGCACCTGGGGTGGATGGGACCTATCCAGTTATATTAAAGGAGGTGGCAAAGGAACTAAGCAAACCCTGAGCTATTATTATGAGAGAATCCTTGGACTCGAGGGAAGTCCCCATGGACTGGAGATGTGCATATGTATCCCCAACTCACAAAGGGATATCGAAGGGCGACACGAGTAATTACAGACCAGTTAATTTAACATCTGTTCTGGGTAAAATAATGGAATCACTGGTTAAAGATGTATTGTAGGATCATCTAGACAAGACTGCAGCAATAATTCAGACATAGCATGGGTTTGTTAAGGGAACGTCGTGTTTGACAAATTTGATTGGATACTATGATGTAGTTACAAAGGAACTGGATGCAAAAAATAATTTTGTTATCATATACTTGGATTTCAGGAAAGCTTTTGACACTGTTGTGCATGGAAAACTACTGTACAAATTGGAGCAGAATGGTATTAAGGATAAGTTGCTACAATAGATAAAAGGGAGAATGAGTGGGAGAAGACAGAGTGGTAATCAATGGATGTTGCTCTTCGTGGACTAAAGTTATTAGTGGAGTCTCACAGGGTTCAGTGTTGGACCCACTGTTGTTTTGTATATTTATCAATGATATTGGTGAAGGTATATCAGGCTTAGTGTCGAAGTTTGCAGATGATACAAAGGTTGGAAGGGTTGTTAATTAACAGTGCCATTACTGTTAATGACAGTAATGGCACTGTGCTACTGAAACAGGATCTAGAAAATTTGGGCAGATGGGCTGAGAAGTGGCAACTGATGTTTAACCTTGAAAATGCAAAGTACTCCATATGTGTAGAAGTAATCCGAGAAAAACGTACCAACTGTGTGGTGGTACTACACTTAGGGTGGTATAAAATGAAAAAGAACTTGGAGTAGTTGTGCAGTGAGATATGAAGTTTTATGAGCAATGCAGACAGGTTGCCAGAGCAGGTTATGAGGTTTTGTCAATGATATATAGGAATTTTCATGCAGGGAAATCGAGGTAATTATCCCTTTGTATAGGGCAATGATCAGGCCAAGCCTTGAGTACTACATACATCTGCAGGCCTCATTTTAGGAAGGATATAGATTGGCTTGAGCATGTACAGAGAAGGGCAACATGATTGGTGAGGGGAACGCAGGGGTCCTCTTACCAGGAGATGCTTAAGTTCTGCAAATTGCAATGGCTGGAGACTAGGCGCCTGCAAGGTGATCTGATTGAGGTGTATAAATCCTTGAATGGATTGAGCACGCTGAATTCTGATGGGATTTTTCCACTTGCTCAGATTATGAACCTGAATGGGCATAGATTCAAATTGAGGAAAGACAGTTGTAGAATAGATGTGCTGAAATTTTCCTTTATCCAGTGGGTGGTTAATTGTTGGAACAAACTTTCATCTGTCGCTGTGGAAGTTGATAGCTTAAATAAATTCAAGGAGGAACTGGACAAAATTTAGAGGGAACGGTTGTGTGAATTTTTTTTTTTTTTTTGACTGATGCTACATTAGCTCATATCCTTGCTTTCTTGCACCACATGTCTCTGTTACTGTTATTCACTATACAATTCCTTAAACTTCAAAGGTGGTACATGTGCAATGTACACTAATATTCTGACTTAAAATCTTCATGCCCCATTCTGTCAAATTCACTTGCTGCTTCAATCATTCTCCCAGATCCACCTATCACTTGGAACTCTGATTTCCTTTTTCTTTAACTTGGTTTTCTCCAATCTGCCTTTCCTGACAGTGAAAGAGTTTTCCTTGGTGATTTTAACATTCACAACTCCAGCTAGCTTCGATTTTCTAGTCACACGGACCCAGCCGGTCAAGTTGCTGAGGCACTTGCAATTACTAACATTGCTCAAGTTTGTTTATTACCAGAATACCCAACAATTCGAACCATAAAGCCTCTTGATCTTTATCTCACAAACAACCCTTTCAAGTACATGGTCGAGGTGAGTGGTCTTCTTGGGGCATCTTTGATCACAACTTGGTGATGGTCTCTTCTCCAATGGAGCTGTTCTCTCATGCTCATTCTCTGCCTTGTGTTGTTTGGCATTACAAAATCAAACTAGATTTTGAATAGGCTTAGCTTAGAACACTTGCTTCTTGTCCAAACAGTAGTCAAGCATTCTACTCTCTTGCCAGAGATTTTTGCAACTTTTGCCCATATATACTTCCTTCTGTTAAAACCTGATGATTATATTGTCTCCTCAGCTAAAAAAAAAGCTGACTTACTAGCATCCTACTTTTCTTCTAACTCTTGTATTGACAGTCTTGTTAAATCTCTTCCTACCATTCCCAGTAAACTCCTATCAGAGTATGATGTGGTTTTCCATCAAAAGGATGTCAGAAGAATTTTGAACAACCTTGATTCCAGGAAAGTTCCAGGTCCTGATGCATTTCTCCACTTGTTCTCAAAAGCTGTCCTCTTAGCCTACTCCTATTGCGTGTTGGCTTTTCAGACTTTCCTATTCCACTGGTGATTTTCCTTCTGCGTGGAAATTTGCTGATATCCATCCAGTTCCTAAAGAGGCTGACAAATCCTTCCCTATCTGCTGGTGATGTTTTGGCTATGTTACCATTATATGGACAAATTCAGTGGAAAAGTTTAATGAAACTCAAACAGTTGCTCTTGACATTTCTAAGGATTTTGATTATGTTTGCCATAAAGCTGCTCCTAACAAGCTTCCATCATATGAATTGCTGACTGCTTTTTTGCATTTGGGTATCTCTCTGGCTGGTAACTGTGGGTGATGATAGATGGCTCTCTGTCTTCTAGTTGCTCCTCTAATGCTGGTGTTCTCCCAGATTCAGTTCTTTCTCCCACTCTTTTCCTCTTGCATGTTGATGACATTCTTTCACTGACCGGAAATCCTTTTCATAATTTTGCTGATGATAGCACATTGTATTACCTTCCAGTTTGAGAAACCTTGCCCTGCACAAACAGCAAGATCATCTTCTCAACTGACCACCACAAATTCCTTAAATGTTGATCTCCAGGTAATTCTCCAGTGGGACAAAAATTAGTCAATTTCAGGCCTGTCTTATATCTTGCAAAAAAAGGGTGTGCTGCTTTTGTGCTTATCTTCCACGACACTCAAATCTCTAAACAAGATCACATTCTTTATGAGGAATTACTATGTCTAATCTTGTTTGGCATAAGCACATCATGAATATTGATTCCTCTGCATCTAAAAAACTGAGTTTACTGTTTTTCTCTTGGCATTGCTTACTCTATACAAGTACTTATTCTGTACAAATCTGAAGTCTGTTCTACCATGGAATATTGTTCCCGCATCTGGGTGCGAACAATATTTCAACTGGGATGGTTCACCCAAAATCCTTCTCAGGCTGCAAAGTCTCTCTACTCTGTTTCTGCTGCATGCTTTTTCTGTAGACTGCTGTGGGCAGTGTTCATCTGATTTGGCATCTATAATTCTCTCTCTCTTTGAAACTAGTCTGAACACATGCTGCAACCAATCAGCATCCAATTACTGTCAAACTTCAAACTCAAAGAACCAACTTTTCCTCATGTTTACCATTAGTTAACTGCCAGTCTTCACTAGTCAAATTGCAGTGTGGTAATCTAATGGAAACTCATAGCACTTTATATAGACAATTAAATTATCAAAAAATTGTTTATTTACTCACAATAAACATGAAATTACTCCAGAAGGGATATCAAACAGTTTCCCTGGAAAATAAATTAATTGAACTGTTCTAAACACACCTTATTTTTGTATAACAGGAGGTGCTGTTGATAATTTGCACTTTCATCACATGTTCTGTAGTACATTTCACCAAAAATATATTTAAATGGTGTGCTGTATTTAACTGCATGTGTGGTATATGTTAAATGCAATATATAAAACCTGAAAATATTTAATTCTTATCCATATTTCTATTCTAAAAGGTAATGCTTGGTATGGTCATGGAAAAGTTCATAAGATTGAGATATGAGTTTTTAAATTAATAATTCTTAAACTTGGAGCTTACTGTTTTTATCATTGTGTGTGTGTGTGTGTGTAAAATTTATACATAAACAAGTTTCTTTATGACAGCACTACTAAGATTGTACAAAGTTTGATAATTAAGTTCCAGGACTGAGTCTATTGCTGTGATAGCTTATCTGCATGACTACTTCCATCTACAAGTTCATTTGCATACTGTAAGTTACATGCAGTCATGTAAGTTGCTCAAGGTGTGGTCATTATGTTCAGTGATGGAGTAAAAAGCAAACACATTTTGTGTCAAATTGGGGAAAGTGACTGAAACCTGTAGATTGATAAAACAAGTATATGGTAACAGTTCTCTGTCTTATTGCATGTATTTCACTAGTTTAAAATATTTTGGAATGTCATAAGGATCCAGAAGGTGACATGCACTGTAGATATCAACTAAATGCTTTGTACCCCAAAAACAGTCAAAAAAAGTATACCTATTGATTGTATGTGATTATTGAATAATTCTTTGAGTGATGGAAGAATAACTTCATGTTAACAGAGAAACATTTTGTGCAGTTTCTAACAGATGATTTAAATGGAAGTTGTGCACTATTTGAAGAGGAATAATTCTGCTCAGACTTGAAATATGCATAGAGCTCATCTAAACTTTGATAATGATTCCTCGCTTGAGCATAATAGGTGACAAAGCATGGAGTGATGATCACCATGCTCTCTGAGACAAATTGTTTTCAAAAATCAAAACAAAATGTTAACTTTTTTTTGATAGCAATAGAATCATTCACAAGTAATTTGATCCACTAGGTAAGATGGTGAATAAGGAGTTAGCACAAGGTTTGGATCATTTCATTCAAAGAATTCACTCTGTAAGACCTTAGTTTTGAGAAAAGGAAGCTAGTTCTTGTTGAATGATAATGTTAAGCCGAATTCAGTGCTGGATATCAAAGGCTTTTAGCAGAGCTTGTGATTGTGTTGCTAATCCCCCCTCCCCCTTATTTTCCTGATTTATATTATCTGCACTACTGCTTATTTCCCGAAATCAAATGCACATTGAAAGGAAGGCAATTTGATGGTGTGTAGAAGACATTAAATGAAGTGTAACAAAAGAATCTATAGTGGTCATTTCAAATGCATTTAAAAAATGTTTATACAGCTCTGTGAGCAATCTTACAAGTGTTTATCTGCTCAAGGAAATTAATTTGAAAAATGTTAAAAGCTTTTTTTCATTCAAGCATTTGGGTTTCTTCAAACTGATTTAGGCCTGCAACTTAATTGTAAAATCTTGTATTTTAAAATAAATATTTCTGGGAGAACCACTGGTCATACTGAGCCAAAAAAATATTGCTACCACTATCTCTTGACAAATAAATTGAATCAGGCAACCTTAAACAAAGTTTGTTGATCCGAAAACTTAAAAAAAAAAAAAAAAAAAAAGCACACTATGTGGATCCGTGTTGTTTGACTTGTACGGATGGTTACTCCTACTCATGTTTCATTTAATTTTTTTATAATCCATAAGAGGCACCTGCATTTTCTGTATTCCTACTCCCTTCAGTCTCTGATTATACATTTCTGTGCCTGTATATTGGTTGTTGATTGCTTTAATATTTAAAATTAAATAAATGATCAAGGTATAATATGATTTTCACTAAGAGTTCTCATAGTGAAAAATGGTATTTTTATTTTGTTTTGGAATCTTTTGTAATTGTTAATGAAAGGAGGGTACACTTCTCAGTGATGATTTTTAAATTTCAGGTGCAAATTCGGAACAATGGCACACTCTAGGAGAAGAGGAACATTTGTTCCACTGTCTAGGATAATATCAAGTGAACATTATCAGATATCCCAAGAATTATTACCTACAACACATGCTGGGTGTCCTTCTGAAGATGCAGACCAGTTATTTAATAAAAATTGTTCTTGTAGACGTTCTCGCTTTGTGAGAGATATGGCAGATATGACACAGAAAAAAAATATTTTTCATTATATCCATGAGAGAGAAAATGGAAATTATAAAGCCCAAGTCCGGCAGAGATTAAAAGAAAAGGGAATCCATCATCTTTTAGAAAATTCTTTACTTGAAGAACATGAAATTTCCCTACAGGATTTTAACAAGGTATTCTGCTCTCAGTGGTTGACAGATCATCAAGTTATGTTTGGAACAAAATGCAATAAAGTAAGATTTTTTTTACAATTGTTGTGATGATATTGTGTATAAAGTACTATTGAAATTGGTCGGTGTTTTTTTTTTTTTTTTTGTCTGTCTGTATTCAGGTTGTTTTAAGTGTTAAAAATTGGTCACTTATAAAATTGCAAGTTGTGAGGACCAATAGACAGCATTTGTCTAAAATGATTCCCAAAATAATTTGCCTGTAGAATGAAGTTTGTGTATTACTAAAGTTAGTTACTATACAAAGTTAATACCAATTACATTGAAACAAATTTTTTTCCTTTTCCAATGGCTGATATAAGTTCTAATGCTGCTTTAAGAATGCTTGTATCAGGCTAATGAAGGGTGTTGGGGCAGGTTTTTTTGAAAGATAAAAATAAAAGTTTGTTTTTATACTCTGACACAACCACTAGATCAGAATGGTTTGCAATTATTTATTTTGATAATGAATACAGTCATGTTCCACTCAAATATGTCCATTATTGCACTTGGGAACATTGGTTCCACCAAACAGGAATAGCTGAGATGAGAACATGAACTATTTTCTACAAGTTAAGTTTTTAACAAAACAAGTAATATAAAAAAAAAATTTTTAAAGTCAATTCCTACTTAGGTCAACAAAGAAAAATTTTATTTTAGTTACTTTTTATTAAATAATTACAATTAATATAAATATGTATATACATATGACAGAATCACAATATTAAGTGGCAAAATAGAAAGCGAATTTCCTTGCAATTTTCCATTTTCCTTTCTATATATGGTGTTGGACTATTATTTTTATTCACATGTTTCATTTTCCATTTTGTTCCCTCCTTGACTCAGACTAGAACCCAGAATGAAAAAAGAATCTGAAAAAGAAATTTTTTTCCAGCGATCTACACGCTTCGTCACTGACGGTATTTATTCCTAAATTTATATCCTGCTAAATATCTTATATAAGAGAAATTTTTTTCTCCCATATAAAACTAAAATTAATTAATTAAATTAAATATTAATGAATTAATATTTGAAAAAACTGTATTAACATCAAGTGTCATCCACTACAAGTTTAAAAAAATGTATTTGAACTTGAGTGGATGAATAACAAAAATTTATCAAAAAATTATTGATTTTCGCAAGAATTGAACTCGCATTCTTCACCTTCACGTGAAAAATACTGAAATCCTTGCATTTTACCGATTGAGCTACTGCCTGTTGATTTCAATTTTATTCCTAAATTTATATCCTGCTAAATATCTTATATAAGAGAAATTTTTTTCTCCCATATAAAACTAAAATTAATTAATTAAATTTAATTAATGAATTAATATTTGAAAAAACTGTATTAACATCAAGTGTCATCCACTACAAGTTTAAAAAAATTTATTTGAACTTGAGTGGATGAATAAAAAGTATTTTATTAACGATTGAAAATTTGAACAAGATATATAAATATATATAGGGAGAGTGTGAACTAATAGTAGGAATTGAAAAAGAGAGTTAAAAGTGAGAAGAGCAATGCACAGCAATTGCCAGATGATGTCAGAACATTTGCCCATTAGTCATTTGAGTTTGGAATTCTAAAAACCACAGTGCTAAAGCCTGCAAAAGATGATTTTAAATTAAAATCTTTCAGGCTTATGTTTGTCATTGTGCTAAGTGATTGCTGGCATACAAAAAAGAAGTCAAACTATGCCCAGTTTATTGGAGTTTTTGCAACACTTCCCACATGATGTAGTTTTCTTGTACAGTTCAGCATAGTAGTACATGTAATGAATATTGATCTCTGCAGTAGATCTCATCCATATTATTATGAAGAATTAGAAACACAAATCACTACATTATGGTATTGGTGATGATATCAGGCAGATATCTGTTTGATCTCACTAATCAACATTCTTATCTAACCAGGGCCAGACTTCTAACTTCCCAAAGTCATTTATTTCAAGACAAACTTGTGAGGTAATATTGGATCAATTCATAAATAAGATAGGGTGTGGGTATTTCACCTCATGTGATTCAAGGTGGGACTAAATAGTATCATTCTTGACTTCTATACACCAGTTATATATCTGTGGGAATTATAGTTTTGGAATTTTGGAAAGATACCATTTAGTTTATTATTTTTTTTCTTGCCTTTTCAAGTAAAATGCAAAGGCAGGCTTTTGCTTTTACATTGCTTCTCAAAATTATAAACTTCAACAAAATACTAATGAAAATGTTGCATCCTTCAATGGAGAATGCAATGCAGATTGTCTACTGTTATGAAGGTTGTAAAGCTGAAATTTTATATGGACTCACAGTTGATTCTACAAATATTTGTTATGTGAGTTTCCACCTTTTAGTCCATATGAGGATGTTCTGCTATGTTCTGCATAGCAGGTGTACTTAAAATGTGTGCCACTGAGATTGCTTATAGAAAAAAATGGAAAAGAAGTACACTGGTTGGACAGAAATCATGCGATACCTGCCTAGTAACAGGTAGGTCCACCTTTCGCCTGGATAATGGCAATCACACGGCGAGACATTGAGTCCACTAGTTCATAAAAGTGTTCTGCGGGTATTTCCATCTATGCTTGCTGTACTGCTGTCTGTAATTCCATTGCATTCCTTGGGTGGAGGATCCAAAACTCGTATGGACCTTTCCACAGCATCCTAAAGATACTCCACAGGGTTCATGTGTGAATGGGAAGGCCATGGTGGTAAAATTTGTGGAATGCTCTTTGAACCATGTTCTAGTCACCACCACTCTGTAGGGAGGTGCAGTGTCCTGCTGGAAGAGTCCATTTCCCTGTGGGCGCATGATGACCATGAAGGGATGCACGTGGTCTGCAAGGATGGATGCTTAACCTGGACTGTTCCGAGATGCATCTAGACGTACCAGAGGTCTCCCAACATGTGCTAGTTGAACACGCCCCAGACCATTACTGACTGTCCAACTGCCTGAACAGTTCCTTATTGACATGACGGGTGCATAGCTTCATGCAGTTTCAGCCAGATATGTACACTCCCGCCTGCTCGAAATAACTGGAAACGGGACTCATCGGACCAGGAGACCCGTCTCCAATCGTCCAAGGTCCGGTGCCGATGTTCTTTTGCCCAGTTGAGGTGTAGAGTCCTGTGTCATGGTGTTAGCAATGGGACTCGGTGGGTCAGCGGCTCCCGTACTCCGTAGCCAGGTGGGCAGAGCAGCAGTGTGTAGCACATGCTTCTTGATTAGACCAGGGTTCGAGCCCGTGAGCCACCAAATACGGAGGATGCGGAAAGGTCAGGGAATGAGCACCGCATATCCCGGGAGCAATATGGCCTTAGTTGCTAATGCTCCAAATAACAACAAACAAACAAGTGGCTCCCGTAACCTATTGCGGCTAATGATCACCTGATGGTCTTGGTGGAGACTTTTCTGGCACCTCCCTCATTGAAGTCAGCAGTGATTTGTGCAAATGTCACTCTCTGGTTGGCTGAATCAATGTGAGACAGATGTCAACAGATGTCCAAGATGAAATGTTATTCTGGAATGGCATATTCCCAATACACTCTTGATACTGTTGAATGGGGATAGTGCAGTTTCTGTACTGCCTCCACGATAGTGACCCCATGTGTCAGGCACCCACTATCATCCCTCTTTCAAAGTCATTTAACTCACAACGTTTATCTATACCGACATCGAATTACCATCTACATGAATGCAGTGGTGCAGTGTACCTATATACTGGCCAAGTGGTGGGTGGATTCATCCACTAGCAAGAAGGGTGACAGCATCGCATTGCGCAGGAACTGTGATAAGAACTGCTGCATAAACCACTATGTTTAAAATCAGGACATCCTTGTATAAATTAATGTTGTTTTATTTTTTACTTTAGATTTATTTCCCCTAATACTTTTTTGGCCGGAAGATACGATTTAACAAAAATCCTGAACCCTAGTCAGTGGCTAATTTTACATTTTCATGCTAGATGTACTCTTCTATCAAACAAACTGAAACTTATTTAGTTCATGTGAATCCATTGTGTTGTCCTTCTTACTAACTATATCATAATGAAAGATGACATATCGATTGCTTAACCCTTTTAGCAATACAATGCATATATCTGCATTTTTCATCTGTCTGTTCTAGGGGGTACTTAATGTAGATCTATGTTTTGAAGATGAGTTCAAATTAAGTTCATTAACACATTTCCTGCCAAAATGCAAACTTGCATAAAAACAAACCGTGATTTTTGTGCCTTGATGCAATTTTGCATCCATTCAGTTGTGGTCAGTAAATGTGCACTGTAAAAGGAAAAGCACGTGAAATGAATAACTGATTGACCATGAACTAGTTGTATTATGGCTGGGATTTTGCTTAGTGTCAGACTGTTTGCTTTATTCACAGCTTCACAGTTCTTTGCTTATGCTGAAGTTATTTTAGTATTTTCCACAAGAAGAAAAGGCAAAATTTTTTGAAGATTATGCTTGCTGAATTTTAATTCTTTAGTTTGCAAAAAACATAACGCCATCTGTAGTGTGTCTACTGATAAAATTTTGTGTAATGAGTGTTTTCCCATAAAATTTTATCCTGAAGCGTTGTTGTTATATGGGATCCACAGCCTGGGACATCAGGACTAAAAAGGAACAGGGATGGACAATATGTTGAAGCTGATAACATTGAATCAGCTCTTTTAATATGTCATCTGATAGTGAAATAGAATTATATTCAAGTGATGTGGATCCCAAATCTTATTCAAATGCATCTGATGATGTTAGAGTTCTACAAACAACAGATGCTAGTGTTATTTGGAGTGATGATTCATGACAGGTAAAATCCTCCCATTTACTTAAAAACAGTCTACTTGTTTCGGTGCTCAAGCGAAGTTCCCCACAGATGCTCACCCACCAAGTCACACAGAAAGGAACCTTGCAAATATAAGTGACAGAAAATGTGTTAATTATTTTGAAAATTTCAGTACATGCTGCCATTTCTTATCTACAATTTTCATTAATTGTAGACAGTTTATAATAGGTGGCAGCATGAAAATAGCTTTAAAAATTCAGAGGTTGATTTTGTGTGTTAACCTCATTTGTCTGATTTGAGCTTGCAAAAGCTGAAACTGAAGAAATTCTCAGGAATTTAAATCGAGAAGTGGTTATGCCTTCAGTAGTCATCTGGATGATTATTGTTTGCCAATTTATAAATTCATTTTGCACTTGCAGATTTTTTTTTAATCCTATAATAACTGTTGGCAATCAATTGAGAGGCATGATATACAGCTTTTGAGTTTCTACGAGACTCAAAAGCTCAACAAAATTAAACATTGTTTTTCATCAAAGATGTAAAAACATTTTCTAAACTAGTTTTTAGCACATGTAGTTTTTTTAATACAACTGGTAATATCAGTTATTAATTTAGACTATTTCATTACAAAACACAAGACTGGTGCTTATGGACAGAAATTCCCACTGAAGAAGTGATACAAGAAGTACACAATGTCTTGCAATTATTTCTTCTAGAAATTAAAGACATTTCACTCTATGCAGGTTGGAGTACTTAGATTTTCACTCTTCTCCAAATTAAAAACTGCATTATGCTTTAGAGTAAAATTACAGAAAAACTATATTTGTAAGTCAAACAAATACCATTTGTATTTGGAAAATGCTAAAACTATTATACTACATTTTATATCACTATTATTATATTAAGACAAAGCTATGATGCTCAATATGTTCTACATTGTATTTCAGTATTTGTAGAAGAATAAGAGAAATTTAACTCAATATGATATTTAGAACACTTCCTAATGACACTCTCCAGCAAATAAAAGAAAATACAATTAATGCAAATTAATTGCAGTAATAAAATTAAATTAACAAATTAAAACAAGTTAAACACAAATTTTTCTTTTTTCAAATTTTGCATTGAACTTGTTTTAATTTAATTATTTTTTTCTTAATTTTATTACTGTAATTTGTGTTAATTTTATTTTCATTTATTTGCTGGAGAGTGTCATTAGGAAGTGTTCTTTGTATCATGTTGAGGTAAATTTCTCTTATTCTTCTACAAATATTGAAATGCAAAGTAGAATGTATTGAGCATCATAGCTCTATCTTATACTAATCATATTCATATTTTAAACTCGTGTTGACTATTTCATTCACTTCTCTACCTCTCCTAGCATAACTTATTGATACACACAATTTTGAGATTTTTTGGACATCTTAGCGCAAAAATACATTAGATTAACACTAAGGTACTCGGCCCAGATTTACCTTATTTCTTTCCTAAAATATCGCCTTCAAAAAAATCATCATTCCGAAATTTGCCAGGGTCAATTTAAACCTTAAATTTCGGGCATAAAGAAACTAGCATTTGCCACATCTCGTAATATTGGTAAACTCTCCTTAAAATCTTGGTATTCTATTATAGAAGAATAAAATTAATTTAAAAAAAAACAATAAAAAAAATTAAAGCAAGTTCAATGCAAATTTTGAAAAAGACTTTCCTTCCTTTGAATTGTGTGTAGGCCCATTGTGCATATATCAAGGGGTTACAGAAGCACTCATATGAACCCTAATTGGTACCTGCATTAATGTATTCAATTTGTTAATGTGTCTGTGTTTTTTTTTTTTTTTTTTTTTTATTTCTGTGGCGTGTGCTTCATGTCACAAATCTATGGAGGTCTTCAATACTGACCAATCGTTTGGATGTAGATAATTTTTTAATTTGTCATGAAGTTTCATAACCTGGGAAGGTATTTTCTGTTGACTGTCTTCAGAATTATATAATTTCAGGGATATCAAAAGTCAGCATGGGCTGTAGGATAAACAGCCTCACAGAGCCTGTTGTTCCCCTCTAGTTTTTCTCTTCTGTAACTCAAGGGTCCAAATATTTCTCCTCTCCTTAATGCCCCTATTTAGTCCATAATGTGTTCATTTGTTAATCCACTCTAACAGTTGTTTTGCTTTGCTATCAGCACTAATACCACATACTAATTCTTTTATTATGCAACATGACAATGTCTACTTATACATAAATAAAATAACTGTGTAATCAGTTATTTTATTTATGTATACACAGTGAACAGGAAAGTTAGAACTCTAGAGTCAAAACTGATACTGAAATAGCAAAATTAGAATAAAATAGCTGCATGATTACCGTGATTACACAGCGAATACAGTGTGCCCTGAAATATAGATCAGAATTGTAATGAGAGTGGTTGCATGGATGACTGTTGTCCTCCAGTTTAATTTGTGCCCAAATTTTTTAAACTACTGACTCAGTTTCTGTGTCAATTGATCTCAGTTCATACAGAAACTGAATTAAGGTAAGAAAATGGGCCGGTACCAAGAGCTTCATCCCTCCAGATGCAAATACCAACATGCAACAGTTTTTAAATATGATGGATGACCGAAGGATTAAAATTGGATTAGGTAAGCATAAATAGATGTAGGTGATATTATTGAATCAATAAATGTTTTCTTCTTTTCACAGATTTTTTCTTATTTTCAGGATTTGTTAAACTGATTTTTGATAACAGTTTCACTGTGATGTTTCACAATCAAGTGAGAATAAGTCATTTGTGAAAAAAAAGTTTTATTTTTTACAAAATTTCGACATTGTGATACTCTCACTCTATAGAGCCCATTGCTATCAAATATTCACTCCCTGGTTGCATATGCATGTTTGAGGAAACTCACATGAAAGGATTAAAGAAAAGAAATTTATATGAATAATTTTACGGACAACGTTACTGCATATTGTAATTCTCATGTAAATTCATAAAATTATTCATACAGATATTTTTCTGTCCACAGTGGAATGTTATATTTCTGTTATATTAATGACTGAAGAGTTAAAAGTGAATCAGGTGAAAATAAATAGTTGTAGTTGATATTATAGATGTTTTATTTTGAGAATGTCTATTAGTTTATTTCTACATCATTTGATTCAATATAGGCTATTAATCCTAGATATCTATATTATCTCTGTTTGTGGTCAGAAATAATTACCTTTAAAACTGAATGCTAACTAAAATTTCTATTAAGAATCAACTGTTATCTTGTGATTATTTATCTTATGCTTTCCACTTTTTCATGCCAGTAATGCAAAATACTTGTTGGTGGGAATTTAATTGAACTGTCTTTTAACCATCCAGTCATATCATAGCATGAACTTAATTATCATCGTTAAAGCTTGGGTTAAGAACATTGAAACATGTTCTTAACCCAAGAACATGTTTCAATAAGTGTAATTGCAGCAATACAAAATTTAAAATTTCAGATCTGAAATCTGCAAATTTTCTATTAAATTACAATGTAAACCACAATGTAAGTATGAAAATTATAAACTTATCCACACAAAGCATATTTATGTTAATGAATTGCCTGCTCTCATCTGTAGAGAGAGAATGCCCCTAAAGCTAACAAATCCAAAAATCAACAACCCTTATGCCAGATTGGCAGATAACGTGATTAGTTTCGTACATGTACTACTTGCATCTGAGTTTAAATTTTAATACATTTTTATAATTCCATAAACAGTTAATAAGATGACTTTTGTTATTCAGCTTATAGTGCTAGATGTCGAAACCAAGCAAATGGCACATATTCCAAGTTTAAAAGGCAGTGATAGTAGCAAACCAGAAAATCCTTGTGGTATCCATGCTATGTCAGTAAACCCTTCCAAAACCATGCTGGCAACTGGTGGAAAAAATCCAAATGATGTAGCAGTATATAGCTTACCAACTTTAGATCCAGTGTGTGTTGGTGAGGTAAGTCTATGTGAAGTTAAATTCATCTTGAGGTTAGTTATGTAATTTGCTACGCTGATTTAGTTTGCTATAGTATATTTAATATTTTGTATAATATTTGCAACCTTGTTGAAACTTGAACCTTCAAAGAAAAATTCTGCTTCTTTGTTTACTTTATTTTTTTTTTCTTAATTACTAACAAAGAGGTCCTTTTTCCTTTGTTCACTGAGAAAAACCTAACAATCATGATGAATTAAGACAAAGCATTACTACAGGTTATAATAAGGCTAAGAACCTCTATTTTGTCATTCCAAGATTATTTGATTCAAATATTTGCTTCTGATTATACTTTGTATTATATATAGTTAAGTGTTTGACTTACTCTTATATAATTTCCTTTAACAATCAAGGTTGCCCAAGTTCTGTAAGTATGAGACTATGAAAATACCATTGGCCTCTGCTTTCCCACTGCATATATTCAATGGTCTGAATTGCCCTGTTGATCGTTCAGTTGGATGACATCATTTTATTTGTTGTTACCGATACAAGACTAGCTTTTGTGCTGTAGGCCTCAGTCTATTCTACTAATGAACAACAAATGAATCACTGCTGGTGAGTGTGTAAATCTGTAATATTTAGCAGTAAAAATTACCACTCAGCAGCTTATTCATATTGCCCACCAGCAAGTTGCATGCCATTGTTACCAGCAGAAAACAAGTTCACTTTGCAGTGTAAAATTCAGAAATCACATCACATAATTATTTTTATCAGCATCCCAAGGTTGAGATACGATGTAATGGCATTACTGAGTTGTTTTAATTATATTGCAAGATGTGAGGAATCCTTCTGAGCTGCTGTTCAAAATTTGAAAATGCTTAAAAACAAATGTGAAATGTTTTTTCACATTTGTTTTTTAAGCAAACAGTTGCATATTATTTTTTAAACGTGTTCTAATATGTATGCACATGATGCATGTATATATAGTATTCATATATTCCTTTTAGTGATATATATACACAACACACCTCTACTGACTTTCTTGCCAGTCTTTACTAAATCCTTTTATAAGATGTCTTAGTCTGTCTCACTTCCTCAATAACCTGATTACAAACTGCTTTACACATTCCGTATTGAATGAGGTATCTTGATAATCTACAGATATCCCAAGAAGCCTTCTTTCCTAATATAGTAGACACTTGAATATCCAGTGGGAGTAGATTTACCAGATCTCTGTGCCCATGCAAGCCTAAATCATTCTAAGTTGGCTAACATAAAAGAAATACATGGAATCCTTTACAGGGATTTATTACATTTTGTAATGTTCCTGTTGACAAGACCCCTGACTTTCTTGGAAATCATATACTCGTCTTTGTTTTCTACTTATTAGCTTACTCTGGTCATTTCAGTAATCCTTTAGTTTTACTACAATTAATGTTAACATTCTTCTTTGTTTTTATTTTATTTTATTTATTTATTTTTTAATGTACATCTGTGTATGTCCATTGTATTAAAACAAAAAGGTCATTCTTTTCATTGAATGGAAACTTCAGTTCATCAGTAAACATGAAAAAGCTGCTTAAATGTCAGCTTTAATGGGTCTTTACTTGAATATACATGGAACAACAAGGACACTCTGCTTTTGCTGACATGATGATGCTTTGAACTTTACATAGTATGTTTTCTAGGAAAGCAAACAAGAGAAAAGAAAACTTCATTGTTTTCCGTTTTTTTCAAAAAAAATTGTATGTTCATGTTAAATGTTTATTCAGATCTTCACACTGTAGTGGTAATGTTTACATTCAAATTAAGTTAAAGGCTAAAGATGTCATGGTTCCCAAAAAATAAATTGCAAAAAAAAAAAAAAAAAAAGAACTGTACTAATCCCCTTTATTAAGCCATTGTTTCTGCATTAATCTTGGGTTTCACTTCTAGCTTTCTCAGTTACCTTCCATTATGTCACATTGTTAAGTTTGCAAATGTTCTGGTGTTCCAAAAAGTATTTAAAAAAGTACTAAATGAAAACATTTTTCATTTAGCATGTGCATTATTAGGAATTTCGGCTTTTCCAACCTGAATTGAACTCAAGTGATTTCCAAGACCAATATAATTTAATTACCTTAAGAAAATTAAAACTCTTCCATTTTCCCTTATTAGTGGTATATTACTTGGATACTTCCCATACCAAAGTGTTATAGTGGAATTTATGAGGAAAGACTAAAAGTAGTGTTTGGTGTTTCCTCTCAAATTCAAGTGTTTGTTACCTGCATGATGTCTTACAAATCATATATAACTAAAATGTTATAGTCAGTGCTGACTAGTGGCTCCTTGCAGATTTGTAATGGTAGATGAATGACCAAGTAAAGAATATCAATCCTCACAGTGACATACCTAGTTCTTGTGTACTCTAGTTTCACAGAGTTAAATAGCTTGCACCTTCACAGTGGTGAGACTGTTAATAACCTTGGGTATACCCTTATGCACAAGTCAGCAAACACCCACCTGGTACTGTGGGTAACCACCTAGATATGAACCAATGTATGCAGGGGTTCCCATCTTTTGACGTGAAAACGTCTATGCTCAGGCTGTCACGAAAAGTGAAACGTCTAACTGCTGTTATATCTCTGAAAGTAATACAATAGTAGAAACAGTTTATACTTATTTTGTCAGGTATATAATGCCGTCAATGAATAGGCAAGAAAAAATTAGAAATTTTGATATTTAATATAATTTTTATCGAAAAGACTAAAAAGGTCACATTTTGGTCATTTGCCGTTGCACCTTGGTTACTTTTGCTTTAAATAACTTCTAAACTATGATAGATAGACATAAACAGTAAGCGACAAAATTATTCAGTAGGAAATATAGTTTTTATATCTATAAATAGTTTTGATGCAGCTCTTATGGTTCCCGAGTAATAGCAATGCAAAGTTGAGAGAGAGTTGAAAAATTCAAGCATTTTCAAGTTTGTTTTCACAATATCTTGAAAACTATAAATGTTAGACAAAAACAGTAAGCAACAAAATTGTTGCCCTTTGAGAGTTCTACAAGGATATATAACTAGATTTCTAATCGGGTTTTAGTTTTCAAGAGTTGAACAACTTGTCAAAGTAACTACTTCGTTCAGTTACTTCTCATTTGTCGAGCAGTTCGGTCGTGTTTCATTTAGTTAAGTTGTGATGATGCTGAAAGTTACATCAATTAAGCATGTTCAAAGATTTCGACAAAATCACAAATCTAACGTTAAAAAGCAAGCACCAAAGTCAGCGGCGGAACGCAAGAAAGACAGTCATAAGTGTAAACACGAGCAAGATCAATTAGAGGCAGATGTCTGGTCATCAACATCGAAAAGAACATTATAATCAGCGAATGAAGATCGTCAAAAGTGTTATACATTAGCTTCAAAAGAATTTGAAAGAATGTTTTTGAACAACTCGTTCGGATATGTCTGCAGTGTTTGCGACAGACTGTGGTTTCGAAATGATTTGAGATTACCAAAGCCAAACCATATACAAATTCTTGAAGATGAATTTCCAGAAGCAGAGAATGTGCCATCGTTTATGCTTTGCAATACATGCTTCAAAAGCTTAGAATCGGGAAATGTACCATTGTTATCCAAGTCCAACGGCTTCATATATCTTCTGTTTCTATTGAATTTACCGCTGCTCAATTGTATAACAGAACAGTTGGTTTTGGCTAGATTCATTCATGCAGCTTCGACATTTGCGATATAAAACTGGCAGTTATGGTATTGTCGGACAAGTCATAAATGTTCCAGTTGACGTGAATAATATGGTTAGCGAGTTGCCTCATGCTTTAGATGACTATTATGCATTCAACATTCACATCAAGAAGCATTTGATTCATAAATCGACTTACTTGCAAGGATATGTGAGAAAAGAAACAGTCAAATCGTGGCTAAGGTATTGAATCAATACTACTCTGTGCAAATGTTATAACATCACGGTCGATTGTCAGTTGCTTTCTACAGTTTCATCGAGAGTTACCAGTAGCGAACAAGTAGACAGTGTAGAGAAGATCGCGTCGTCTGAAAGTGACATTGAATTACTTATGGCACCAACACACTTTACTTTTGAACGAAGACAAATATCTTGCAATTGCTCCTGGACAACACAATCAACCGATGTCAATAGTTTACGATGAATATGCTGAGGAACTGTCGTTTCCAGCAATATACTTAGGCCATCCATGTAAATTTAAAGATGGATTACGTGTTACTCCGTTTATGATGGCAATTAGTGAAATAAGATGAAAAGATCGCCGAGGAGTAATGCCACATCCATGGCAATGAAAATTTTACACTTGAGAATAACCAAAGGTTTATATTCCACTTTCAAATACGTTGGAGAAACTTCCAACATAACAAAACTTATGATAGAAGATCAAAGATTTGTTGAAGAATGTGTTGAACGTAACGTCGTTTCTCAAATCCATTCCAAATTCTGTACACTACTGGTCTCAATGCAAGAAAGATGTCTTTGCTATGATCAGACAACTTGGTAAACCGACCATGTTTCTGACATAGAGTGTGATGGAGGTTCGCTCGCCACATCTTTCGAAAACACTTCACAGACTAAACAGTAGTGAAGATACAACATTTGACAATCCAATGAAAGAATTGACAGCATTGCAGCGTACGAAGCTAGTGAACAAGGATCCAGTCACATGTGTAACATACTTCAATAAGCTAGTTGTTGTTATAATGCATATACTGCAATTGAAAAGGTACAATCCTTTTGGGAAATTCAAAGTAATCAACTTCTTCAAGCATACAGAGTTCCAGCATTGTGGCAGTCTGCATGCTTTCAAGTTTCAAACGGCGTTTTCAACAATATAAGAAAGATCTTGAAGAGAAACATTATGATACATTTGAGCAGTTTCTAGAAGAGCACAAGTTGGATATGAACACTTACTTGGATGTTATTTGATCAGGACTGACGAAACCTACCATACTAATGAAAAGAAATATGACACAACTTTGGACGAATACCTTCAATCCTTGGATAGCTGGTATATTAAATTGAAACATGGGTTTACAGTTCATACTCGAGGAGCGTTCATGTGCATCATATGTTGTAGAATGTGTTAAAACCAACAGAGGCATAAGCCATTTGCATCAAGAGTGGATCAAATTGCAAGAAGAGTATCCAGATGAAGACCACACAGACATTGTTAAAATGTGTTAGCATTAAAATGTTAAACAGCATTGAAATGAGCTTGCAAGAGGCAGCTTGGTATTTGCTTTGCCTGAGGCTAGTAGAGAAGTTCTGTACATTCCAACTACTTGGCCTCACGAGAGTCAGAAAAGTAAGAAGAGCAAGAAGCGAATGGTCGAAGAAAATCTCAGTGATGATTCTACCGACATATGGAATGAAAATATTATACAGAAATATGAGAAAAGATCAAAAGATGGAGAGCTCAGTCAACTTTGCTTGGCTGATTTTGCAGTGAAATACAGTGTTGTGAAGGGACAATGTAAACGTAGAAAACAGATGCGAGTCATAAGATATTGCCACTATGAAATGTCTGAATTGGCAGAGTATAAATGTGAAATGGTTTTACTTTACTAGCCTTTCGAAAATGAAATCGTTGATATCTTAGATTCAAACAAGTTTCTTTAGATATATGATGAAAATGAAGAGTATTTTATGAATTGCTGCAAAAGGTGAGTAGGACATCGATGACAAAACAGAGTATTGTAGAAAACTTTTCATCGAAATGGACGATAAAGAGGATGCGAAATGCGAGGAATATGTTCAAAGTTGAATCGCAGAGGATGCTAGTAACAGACTTCAAGAGAACAATGATGATATTGAAATGATTTCGGCAAACTTGCTATCCGCTGTGGTACGTCGGTGAGATAATGTCATGGCCAACAACGATTACTGTAAGTTGGTTCGAATGATGAATAGAGAACAACGCGAGTTGATTCTTGAAGTTATACATCGAACAGATCGAGCTAACACAACACCACTTCAAATATTCTTTACTGGTCCAGCAGGCTGTGGCAAGATGTTTACCTTGAAAATTATGATGGACACTTACATTCACTTAAGTCAGGCGCACAACTCACTTAACAACGCAATCGTCGCCTGTGCATCGACGGGGAAGGCATCCATAGTGATAAACGGTACTACAGTTCATTTGGCGTTCAAAGTTTGTATGACCTGAATAGGTGGTGGTCTTGCTCGAGAAACTTTGCAAGTCTATCGTAATGCATTTCAAAACACTCAAGCAGTATTCGTTGATGAAGTTAGCATGATCGGAGCTGACATTTTGCATACGATCAATGCCAGCCTGCAAGAGATCACCGGAGAATTCGATCGAGAGTTTGGTGGTTTAGATATATTTTGCGGAGATTTGCATCAGTTGCCACCAATGAATGCAAGGCAAATATTGAAGCCTCATAAGAATTCCGTCAGTGGTGAAATTTTGTGGCAGTCTCTCAGTTTCTTTCTACTGGTTTAAGTGATGAGACAGAGTGATGTATTCTCCGGCATATTAACTAAAATTGGAAATGACAAAACATTAGACTTTAAAGAAAAGAAGTTAATTGAAAGTCAATTTAGAACATGAGACTTTGTCATGGAACAAGTACCAAATGCTGTTCATTTCTTTCATCGTAACGATGTTGTTCAATGTAACGCTCAAGCATTGGAAGGAAACACCACCATCGATTGTACAGCCAACGATCACTTCACCTGTTAAGCCATAAACAGTTGACTAGTATGTAAACAAAACTCCATAAAATGAGCATAGCAGAGACTGGAGGTTTGCCATATGTATTGCATCTATCGATTGGAAAACCTACATGATCACTGTAAACATTGATGTTGAAGATGGTTTGGTCAATGGAATGATCAGAACTTTACAGCACGTAAAGAGTAGAAGTGTGTTATAGGCCTAATGATGTGAATGAGTACAATGAACAATTGTACAGAGAAATAGAGTGGGCTAGTAAATCAGAATGTCTTATAATGGGAGATTTTAACTTCCCAGATATTGACTGGAACTTGTGGATAGGTCACTCGTACACTAGTAAGACTTTTGTGGATTTATTGGATGATTGTTTTCTGCAGCAGCATGTTCGAGAGGCAACCAGAGAGGGTAATACTCTTGATCTGGTTATCAGCAGGGATCATTCGTGTATTAAGAATTTGCAGATGAAGGAACCACTAGGCGGCAGTGATCAGTGTACTGATGTTGGATTTACTTAAAGATATAATTACCATCAGGGGTAAAGGAAAGGGTTTTTGCTTCCATAAAGGTGACTACAGTGGTCTCAGAGAGTTTTTAAATTCTATACAATGGGATCAACTGATGATGTTACCAACAGTAAATTCTAAGTGGGAAGCATTCAAGGAATTAATCGTGGAAGCTACTGAAAGTTTCATACCTATTAAGAAATATTGTTCAAGGTTTAGGCCTAAATGGTTGTCAAATGAACTAATGAGATTCATGTCAGGGAAGAAAAATGCATGGGATGCATATAGATTATCAGGCGACACAGAAGCCTATGGCAGATATAAGCTAGTCTGTAATCAAGTCACAAAGGAGGTTAGGCAGACGAAGGCAGATTACAAGAAATCTTGGGCAAAGGATGCCAAGAAAAACAGCAAGGATTTCTTTACTTATATAAACTCTAAAAGGAATGGGATGAATCTGATTGGTCCACTTGATATCGATGGTTCGACTGTTGATGATGCTCAGATAGCAAACAAACTGAATGAGTATTTTGCATCTACATTCACACATGAGGAGTTATTAAGGTTTGAAAATGCCAGAAGGTTATCAAACTAACAGGGAGATAAGTGATTTTGTAATAACTGAGGACAAAGTGGAGGAGAAATTGTTGAAGATAAACATAAGAAAGGCACCTGGGGTGGATGGGATCTATCCAGTTATATTAAAGGAAGCGGCAAAGCAATAAGCAAACCCTTAGCCATAATTATGAGAGCATCCTTGGACTCAGGGGAGGTCCCCACGGACTGGAGATGTGCAAATATATCCTCAATTCACAAAGGGGGATTGAAGGGTGACACGGGTAATTACAGACCAGTTAGTTTAACTTCTGTTCCGGGTAAAATAATGGAGGCACTGGTTAAAGATGCATTGCAGGATCATCTAGACAAGACTGCAGCAATAATTCAGACAGAGCATGGGTTTAAGGGAAAGTCTTGTCTGACAAATTTGATTGGATATTATGATGTAGTTACAGAGGAACTAAATGCAGAAAATAATTTTGATATCATATACTTGGATTTCAGGAAAGCCTTTGACACTGTTGCACATGGAAGACTACTGTACATATTGGAGCAGAATGGTATTAAGGGTAAGTTGCTACAATGGATAAAAGGATGGTTGAGTGGGAGAAGACAGAGGGTGGTAATCAGTGGGCTAATGTTATTAATGGAGTCCCACAGGGTTTGGTGTTGCGTCCACAGTTGTTTTGTATATATCAATGATATTGATGAAGGTATATCAGGCTCAGTGTCAAAGTTTGCAGACGATACAAAGGTTGACAGGGTTGTTAATGACAGTAATGGCAGTGTGCTACTGGAACAGGATCTAGAAAATTTGGGCAGATGGGCTGAAAAGTGGCAACTGAAGTTTAACATTGACAAATGCAAAGTACTGCATATGTGTAGAAATAACCCCAGAGAAACTACCAATTGTGTGGTACTACACTTAAGGTGGTAGAAAATGAAAAAGACCTGGGAGTAATTGTGCAGTCAGATGTGAAGTTTTCTGAGCAATGCAGACAGGCTGCCAGGGCAGGTCATGGGATTTTGTCAATGATATACAGGAATTTTGCTAGCAGGGAAAAGGAGGTGATTGTCCCTGAGTATAAGGCAATGGTCAGGCCATGCCTTGAGTACTGCCTAAAATGAGGCTTCCTTGAGTGCCTGTACACAGTACTCAAGGAGGCCTCATTTTAGGAAGGATGTAGATTTGCTTGAACATGTACAGAGAAGGGCAACAAGATTGGTGAGGGGAATGAATGGATCCTCTTACCAGGAGAGGCTTAAATTCTGCAAATTGCAGTGGCTGGAGACTAGGCACCTGCAAGGTGATCCGATTAAGGTGTATAAGGCCTTGAATGGGTTGAGCATGCTGAATTCTGATGGGATTCTTCCACTTGTTCAGATTAGGAACCTAAGGGGGCATAAATTCAAATTGAGGAAAGACAGATGTAGAATAGTTGTGAGGAAATTTGTGTTTAGCCTGTGGGTGGTTAATTGCTGGAACAAACTTCTATCTGTCGTTGTGGAAGTTGTTAGGTTAAATAAATTTAAGGAGGAACTGGACAAACATTTAGAGGGAATTTTTTTGTAAATTTTATTTTTTTTTGGCTGATGCTGCATGTGCTCATATACTTGCTTTCTTGCATCACATGCCACTACTACTACATTGAGATGGAAGAAACAGAAATCAAGAGATTACATTTCAAAAGCAAGAATGTTGAAACTAAGAGTCGTCTCAAATCTCACCACATATTGTCACATCGTGCCATATTGAAATCTGGCTGAGCTCCGATTATGAGATGTTCCGCCACAGTATCTTTCAAAAGCAAAATGCTTAAATGCAAAAGAATCCAATTTCCTTTGATTGAAGCTTGTGTCATGACAGTTCATAAAGCTCAGGGTGGAACTTTCAAAGAAATCATATTCGATTACGATAAGAGTCTCGAACAGCAACTGGTATACTTTGCATTGTCGAGAGTTAGAAGCATTGATGGCCTGTACATCAGAAAAACGACTTTACATTCTGCCATGCTCATGGTTGTAATGCACCTAAGGTGCAAGATCTTTGAACGAACTGAATTGAAACGTTTGAATAACCATCATTTGGAAACACTCTACAACTGCATTACAATTTTGGGATCAAGTTGCATTCGTCGAGTTTCAGAATGGTATTGTTGAATACACAGAGTTTGAAACTTCATAGCATTGTGACCGATCCAATTCTTGTAGAATCAAATATCTTGGTTGGTTGGTTGTTTGTTTGTTTGTTTGTTTGTTATTTGGTTTTTAGAAGCATTAGCAACTAAGGCCATATTGCTCCGGGATATGCAGTGGTCATTCTCTGACCTTTCCGCATCCTTCGTATTTGGTTGTGATGGGCTCGAACTCCTGTCTAATCAAGAAGCATGTGCTACGCACTGCTGCTCCTTCCCACCTGGCTATGGAGGCGCCTCAAATATCTTGGCGCCTCAAATATCATTAAATAGGCGCCTCAAATATCATTAAATGAAACATGGCTTGAAAATGTTGATGTTCAAGGATACAAACGTATCACACAATTCAAAAGACCTTCTGTGCGATATACAGTAAAGTTGAATCGATAATATGTACGCCACATATTCTCATGACTCACTATGGCAAATGGCTGGTACAGATAATTGTGGCAACATTTATGCAGCTGAAGTTGAAATAAATGGACAGAAGACTTTGCTTGTAACATTCTACATCTCACCTAATTCAACATTGGAGCAGATTAAAGTTTTCTTAATATCCAATCTAGCGATTTATATGCCAAAGTTTGGAGACATACCTAAAGTTGTAGGAAATTTAACTTTCAAAAGATCCCAATAATTGTAGTGGGCGATTTTAACATTAACGTTAAGAAACCTAAAAATGTTCCATTCCTTGACATCATGAAATCAACATTCGATCTTAAACTTTTATCAGATTCTACAAAGTCTACTATGCATGGTCAATCATGTGTCGACTTGGTCTTCAATCACAGTGTTAATAGTTTGAATTGTTTCAACTATATATCCTACTTTAGTTACCACAACCTTTATTGTTGATTGTTAATGAAAATACAGAATAAAATAAAACTGATTTTATTAAGCTAAAATTGTATTTTTTCATTTCACACGATGTTATTCGTGGATCCAACTTTGGCTCCATGGAACCAACATCGTTTTTTTTCACCATGTAGTATGAGTGATGTCTTTTAAGGTTATGCTGGACATTATGGCAAATCCAACATTCTTTACATTCTTTAAGGGTACATTTCTAAAACAGTGTTCAAAGACTGACCACTGTTCTGGTCCACTGACCAGAACCTGACCACTGATCCTGGGTATAACCTCCATGCACAAGTACATGGTGGGTGACCACCCAGGTGTGAACCAACGTAAGCAGGGGTCGAGGTGTGGCGCCCACACCACTTGGAGGAATGCCGCCCCTCTATGTTACCAGGCAGTACTAGGTGGTAGATGACTCTCATCAACCCGTGCAATACCACCACTTTGCTTATTGGAGGCTTGAAGTGGTGGAACCCATGTTTAGTCTCTAGAGCTAAGTTCCGGTCAACCCTTTCCTATCTCTTCCATCATGCAGTATGGTTGATGACTTTTGAGGTTACGATGAACATTGTGGCGAGATCCAATATTCCTTACATTTCGAGGGTACAGCTCTGAAACGGTGTTCGCAGGCCAGCCGCAGTTAGTACACCGGACCGAACCTATTGGTTACTCTCTAGGAGGCTTCCAGATCAGCTAGTGTATAATTTTGCTACCTGTACTCTGCCAGATAGTGACTGGAGGGAGTCTGAGTAGTGTGTATGCTGGGGGCATTGTCGAGGCCACGTTATGTCAAGGATCTGGGTATATTCTTACCATGTGTATGCCCTACCCAAAAATTTCATTACTTCATACAGCATGTCCCACCCACTCTTTCTTACTATTGAATACACCATGAATTGTCAAACTAATAGAGCAAGCTTATCTGCGAAAAGATCTAAACCTCCCAAGCACTTCCTAATTCATTTCACAAATATACGTGGTCTCAATTCTAATCTCAACGATGTCCATTTCCACTTGCAGTCTGGAAAACCACGTACTTTTTCTGACAGAATCTCAGTTATCGGTTGATTCAACCACTTCTCATCTCAGATGCCCAAATTATTTGCTGTATGATTCCTTTCACCTCAGAGGTGGTACTTGTGCATATGTCCGTTCTGATATTCCCTGTCAGAGACTTGGCAATTTGGAATCTACTCTCTTTGATCTTCTCTGGCTTAAAATCTCTCTTCCTCATTGTGTCAAATTCATCTGTTGTCTCTACCGTTCTCCCAACTCCACTAATCACTTGGAGCTCTTTGACTTCCTCTCTTTGCAACTTGCTTTCTCCAGTCCAACTTTCCTAACAGTGAGGTAATTTTCCTTGGTGATTTTAATGTTCACAACTCTAGCTGGCTTCTGTTTTCTAGTCACACCGATCCAGCTGGTCGAGATGCTGAGGCTTTTGCAATTACTAATGACCTTGCACAGATTGTTCATCTACAAGAATACCGGACAATCCTGATCATACAGCCAACACGCTTGATCTTTTTCTCACAAACAACCCTTCTAAGTACACTGTTGAAGTGAGAGGTCCTTTAGGCACTTCAGATCACAACCTGGTGATTGTCTCTTCTCCAATGGAGCCTTTATCTCATGGCTATTCCCAACCTCGTGTTGTTTGGCATTACAAGAATGCAAAATGGGATGACTTGCGAGATTTCTTTTCTTTTCCTTGGTCGGATTACTGTTTCAAAACTTCTGATGTCAACGTTTGCTCAGATCATGTCAGTGAAATTATTCTTGCAGGAATGGAATCCTTTATCCAATACACCACTTTAAAATCTCATCCTTTATCTAAACCTTGGTTTTCCAATAAATGTGCTAAGGCTGTTCAAGAGAAGAATGTTGCATATCGTAATTGGCTTGTTTCTAATTCTTCAGTTTCATTTTCTGCCTACACCAAAGCTCGCAACAATTGTAAAGCAGTTATTAATCAGCCCTAATGGTAGCTGAGCATTCTGGTCTCTTGCCAAAGCTATTGGCCGCAACATTTGCCCATCTCTGCTCCCACCTCTGTCCAAACCAGATGGTTCTTTTGTCACTTCAGCCAAGGATAAAGCTGACCTGCTAGCATTCCATTTTTCTTCCAACTCATGTATTAATAATCTTGGTAAAACACCTCCCACCATTCCCAACACCTCCATTCAATACCTCCTGTGGTCTTCCGTCAAAAGAATTTTGACGAATCTTGATGCAAAGAAAGCTCCAGGTCCCGATGGTATTTCTCCACTTGTTCTCAAAACCTGTGCTCCTGAACTTACTCCTATTCTTTGCCACCTTTTTTCACTTTCTTATTCTAAAGGTGTTTTTCCTTCTGCTTGGAAATTTGCTTATATCCAGCCAGTTCCTAAAAAAGGGTGACAAATCCCTCCCATCCAATTATCGTCCCATTGTAATTACTTCTACTCTTTCTAAAGTAATGGAGAAATCAATTAACCGCCAACTCTTAAACTACCTAGAAACCTTCCGTCTGATCAACGATCGCCAGTATGGATTCCGTCAGTGTCGATTCACTGGTGATATTCTGGCTTATGTTACCCATTTATGGACTAATTCAATAGAAAGGTTTGGTGAAACACAAGTAGTTGCTCTTGACATCTCAAAGGTTTTCGATCATGTTTGGCATAAAGGTCTTCTAAACAAGCTTCCATCTTATGGTTTGCCGAGTGTTTTTAGTAATTGGTTATCCAGTTTTCTCTCTGATCGCTCACTGAGGGTGATGGTAGATGGCTCTCTGTCTTCTAACTTCTCCACTAATGCTTGGTGTCTTCCAAGGTTCAGTTCTTTCTCCCACTCTTTTCCTCTTGTATATTAATGACCTTCTTCCATTGACTGGAAATCCTATCTATAGTTTTGCCGATGACAGCACATTGCATTCTACTTTCCATTTTGAGAAACCTTGCCCTGCTCAATCAGCTTCAACTTCTCGAAAATCTGCTACCAGTTCCTTAAATGCCGATCTTCAGGTAATTCTCCAGTGGGGCAAAGACAACTTAGTTGATTTCAACCCTTCTAAAACTCAATCTTGTCTTATATCTCGCAAAAAGGATTCTTCTGCTCCTATGCTTATCTTTGGTGACACTCCGATTTCTAGGCAAAATGATATATCTCTTTTGGGAATTACTCTGACTTGTAATCTCTCTTGGCACAAGCACATTACAAATATTGTTTCCTCTGCATCTAAAAAACTTGGTTTTCTCTTTCCCGCTCGGCGTTACTTTTCTTCCAAACAGCTGCTCGCTCTGTATAAATCGCAAATCCGCCCTGTCATGGAATATTGTTCCCACATCTGGTGTGGTGCCCCCCAAACCTCTCTCAGGCTTCTTGATTCCATTCAGAAGAGGGCAGTTAGGTTAATTAATGATTCATCTTTAACAGAGTCTCTCCACCCGCTGTCTCGTAGACGTACTGTTTCTGCTGCATGCCTCTTCTACAGATACTTCCATGGGCACTGTTCTTTTGAATTGGCTTCTATAATTCTTCCTCTCTCTTCCAAAACAATCCGAACACCTGCCTCCACCAGCGAACATCCATTTACTCTCCAACTTCAAACTCACAGAACCAACTTTTCATCTTCCTCATTTATTCATTCAACTGCCGTTTTCTGAACCAACCTTCCTTCATACGTATTTCCAGAAAATTACAGTCTACAGAAGTTCAAGTCCAATGTCAACAAATATCTTCTTTCATCTTCTCAACCTCCAACCCAAGCATGGTACTAAGTACTATAGGTTCTAATACCTCTTGTGTTTGCGGTTTACATAAAAAAAAAAAAAAAAAACTAGATAGTTCACTGGACTTGAACCTGTTGGGAGTTAACTCTGTAGGAGGCATTCATGCCTGCAGGTCCTGGTATTCTTTATATTACAAAGTTCGTATATTACTTACTAAATTATTGTGCATTCAATAGGGCAGTTCAGAGTATTGCAAGAGGCAAGAATATTGGTCTGTGCCACTAGCCTACATTTTACCCAAATGCCTAATCCCGCCCCCCCCCTCCTCTTTCCTTGAATCCTGTAGGCCTTTTCTATAACCAACAAAGGCCCATAAATTCCTTCTACCAACTGGGACAATCCATATTGAAAAACATTTCCCTCTCCCCCTCTAAAAGTTGAACTCCTCAAGTTTAGAGGTGCCTCCGTGGGCACGAGCAGCAGTGCATAGCACACGCTTCTTGATTAGACCGGGGTTTTAGTCTGTGACCACCAAATACGGAGGATGTGGAAAGGTAAGAGAATGACCGCCTCATATCCCCGGAGCAATATGGCCTTAGTTGCTAATGCTCCTAAAAACCAAATAACAAACAAACAAACTCATCTAGAGTTAATAAAAAGGCTATCATTATGTAGTGCTTCCTGTTATGTTTCAGTACAATTGTAGATGCAATATTTTGACCTATCTTTCAGAATTTTGCCATCATAACTGTATATTTTGTGACCAGGGCCTCAGTTTATTTTTATGTAATTAGTTCTTGCACGGATAACCATACGCCCTTTATTAACTCACCTATAGAAATACTGTCTCATCCACATTTAAAATAGCATCCTACTTTCCTTAGAATCATCCTGGATTCCAAGGAAAATAGGGAATGCCTTTTATAATATGTCTTAAAGCTTTCAAATCTGTTTAAAAATAGTAGGGTGCATTGTCTGCTTTCTCTATTTTTGTTATTATTATTATTATTCTTATATTTTATTATTATTATTATTCCACTGGTATATGGAATATTAATATTTTTCCTTGATGTTATGGAATTTATTTATAGAGCTGTTGATACTTATTGGGTATAGATACTTATTTGGATGGCTGCTTTTCTAAAGTTCTCTTGCAAAGTGAGCCTTGACAAATATTGAGTGCTCTGAGTACACTGGATTTGAGAACTCCAATTTTTGAATTGTGGGAATGACTTGCCTTATAATTGAGTAGGAATGCATTATCTGATTTTGAACTTTTTATATCAGTAGAAAATGTATAGATGCTTGTAGAACCTTTGAAATTCTTGTGTACCATGGTTCCAAATTACTAGAATGTTGTTCATATAATAACCTTTAAACCTTTCCATTAGGCTAAGTTTGAAAGACTGTGGTCTTATGTTTTTCAAACACTGTCAAACAAAGTACTTATCAGTGAATGCTGAAGATAGAAGAAAGCAGTGCAAGAACTTCATCAGTGATTAACTCCCCTCATCACCCTCTTAATGAAAACTTAATGAGCAATGAAACTGGCAGACCAGACAGTTTATAGAAGACAAAATAAATAATGTATAGAATTAAGACAATTTCTCTAGTTACCCAAGCCCATATTAAAAAAACTAAATCCAGATATTATAATCCGAGCTTAGCTCAGTCAATCAGTGATGTCACAGATACATATAGTATCTGTGCATTCTCTGATCCCATTGTGCCATGCATTGTAATGGCTGAGAATGTTGTTGCAAATTGATAGCATTTATTAATGCTGCTATTGTCCCCATTGTTGATTTTATCTTTAAGTGGGGTCATCCTGTCAAGCCAGAAATGTCGTGGTTTGAGGATGATTCACTCTTTTGGTGTTTGAAAAAGACTTTTTCAGACACTAAAAATTTCATAAATGATTGATTAGTTTGAGATCAAAGTAAAAGGAACGAGTTGAGAGGGTTAGCTAAGACATGGATCTGTAGTGTTAAGATTTCCAATTAGTATTTTGTTTTGTGGAGCCTATGCCATGGAGATCCAAAAGTTAATTATGCTGATTGGATTACAAAGTAGTGCTGATTGGATTGTTTCAATGGCAGGTATGTGTATATTGACCTTTTAGGTGACTATATATGTTATTATATACCAATTTCTTAACTAGTTATTTAGTAGAATTATATTAATATGAAGAAATCCGAATTTTCTGGCCATGATCTTATTTTGTAATTATATACTTATTTGTTTTAGGGAGCTCATAAAGATTGGATATTTGATATAAAATGGCTAGATGATGAATTTTTTGTGTCGGGTAAGTTCGCCCATTTCCTTTTCTTTGCAAATATATAACTACTTGTGATTACAGCAATCTTATGATTTAATTTGAGCTATCTTTCATAATATTTGCTTGTTAATGAAATGTAAATTTTGTGATCAGTAAAATTTTAACATGAGTTATTATTAATTAAATTATTATATTGAATAGGCCACAAGCTCATATGTACTAACTATACCAAAAAAAAAAACTTAATTTAAATATACATTAGACTTTCATCAATGTGAATTTTAGTATTCCTTTTTTATGGTACTTAGCATTGGTAGAGGCATATGATGCAAGAAAGCAAGCTTATATAGCGTCAGCCAAAAAAAAAAAAAAAAAAAAAAAACCCTTTCACCCATCCATTCACTTCAAATGCTTGTCTAGTTCTAACTTGAACTTGTTTAAGTTGTTGACCTTCCCTACAATAGATGGAAGTTTGTTCTAGCTATCAACCACCTGCTGGCTAAAGGCAAATTTCTGCATATCTCTTCCACAATTGTCTTTCCTCAATTTGAATTTATGTCCCCTCAGGTGAGTAATCTGAGCAAGAGGAAGAATCCCATCAGCATTGAGCTTGCTCAAACCATTCAAGACCTTTTACACCTCAATTAGATCACCTCGCAGGTGCCTAGTCTCCAGATGCTGCAATTTGCAGAACTTCAGCCTTTCTTGGTAACAGCAATCCTTTATTCCACTCGCCAATCTCGTTGCCCTTCTCTCTACTCGTTCCAGCAGCTCTACTTCCTTCCTAAAATGAGGCCTTCAGACCTGTATATGCAGTACTCGGTGTGACCTGACCATTGCCTTATACAAATAGCAAAATTTCTGTACATCATTGACAAGACACCATGAGATACTCTTGCAGCCTCTCTGCACTGCTCAGAAAACTTCATATTTGACTGCACAATTACCCCAGGTCCTTTTCATTCTCCGCTACCCTTAGTGTAGTATCACCCAGTTGGTATGTTACTCTGAGGTTACTGCTACACATATGCAGTACTTTACATTTGTCAATGTTAAACTTCAATTGCCACCCCTCAGCCCATCTGCTCAACTTTTCCAGATGTTGCAGTAGTGTACTATCATTATTGTCATTAACAACCCTGCCAACCTTCGTATCGTATGCAAACTTAGACATTAACCCTGATATACCTTCATCAATATCATTGATAAATACAGAAAACAACAGTGGACCCAACACCGAACCCTGGGGGACTCCATTAATAACATTAGTCCATGAAGAGCAGTGTCCATTGATTACCACTCTCTGTCTTCTCCCACACAGTCATCCATCGTAGAAACTGCCCTTAATGCCATACTGCTCCAGTTTGTTCTATAGTCTTCCATGTGCAACAGTATCAAAAGGTTTTTTAAAATCCGATTATATATCAGAATTATTTTTTGCATTCAGTTCCTTTGTGACCACATCATAATATCCAATCAAATTTGTCAGACAAGACTTCCCCTTAACAAACCCATGCTGTGTCTGAACTATAACTGCAGTCTTGTATGGATGATCCTGCATTGCTTCTTTAACCAGTGACTCCATTATTTTCCCTGGAATAGAAGTTAAACTAACTGGTCTGTAATTACTCGTGTCACCCTTTGATCTTCCTTTGTAAATTGTGGACACATTTACATATCTCCAGTCCACGGGGACCTCCCCTAAGTCCAAGAAAGCTCTCATAATTATGGCTTACTTCTTTTGCTGCTTCCTTTAATATAACTAGATTCCATCCACCCCAGGTGCCTTTCTTATGTTCAATTTCAACAATTTCTCCTCCACTTCTCTCTCCATTATTACAAAATCATTTAGCTCCCTGCCCGAGTTTGATAAGCTTCTGGCCTCCACTTTCCTACAGACATTCCTAATGTGTGAATGTAGATTCAAAATACTCATTCAGTTTGTCTTCATTCAGTCAGCAGGTTTTTCAACAAACGAATTGTCAATGTCAAGTGGACCAATGTGATTCATCCCCTTCCTTAAATAAGTAAAGAAGTCTTTACTGTTTTTCTTTGCATCCTTTGCCAACGATTTTTTATAATCTGTCTTTGCTTGCCTAACCTCCTTTGTGACTTGATTACAGACTATCTTATATCTACCATAGGCATCTGTGTCTCCTGATAATTTATATGTGGGTCGTGCACTTTTATTTTCTGCCATGAGAATAAAAATACTTACTTTATATTTGCTTTATTAATTAGAAAAAGTATAGCTATAAAACATTTTCTTTGCAGTCTGTGGACAAAGTGTGTGGTGCACCCACTCTTGTGTTAATTCTGTTTTTGTTTTTAGCATTGATTTTGCTTTCGTTGCTGAGCATCAGTATCATTTTTTATTATTGTCCAATATTGTATCAGAGTAAAGAATAAAATTTTTGGGAATACCATTTTTAATTATTTCTTGCTCTTTATCCTAAAAAAAATAGTTGGTACCTAAAATAATCCAAGTGTCAGTTTCTGCTGCATGCTTTTAGTAGGGAAAAAATATAGAAGTGAGAGATTCAGGTGTATATAAAAAAAAACATTTTTAGTCCACATAATTGCAGTAATATTACTGAATGAAAAGAGAATAATGTGTAAACAATATAGAAACATTTATTTTAAACATCATGTGTATAAAAAAAAAATATGTATATCAAATAATGATTGATAAAGTCAATAGCTGATTATAGCTGTGTCAGTGATTTGAATTGTTAATTTGTGGAACTTTTAATTTTCTTTTTTACTCTTCTCAGCAGAAAGCTCTTCACTTTATCAGAAAATAGAATGTCTTGTTTCTGAAAGAAAATAGACTTTCTTGTTTCTGAGTATTACACTGGCCAACACAATTTTTACCTCCAAATTTTATGCATAGATTTTGAAGATCACCATGATAGTTTCACGTCACATCACGGTTATTAAATATAGAGGGAGTTACATTTCACCAAAATATGCCAATTTTGCATAATCTAGCCAGTAATGTATGACATACTGATTTATTTTAATAGATATAAGCTAATTCTCTTAATTTTAGCAATCGATTTTGGCCTCGGACTTCTACCTATGGTTCTTAGGTTCAAATTCTGATGCAACAATTTGAAGAGAGCATACAGCATTTTTGGTGAAGATTTTTGTGGGCTGTGCCAAGGTTTTCCAAGTATTAACTGATCGTGACATGTTCTCAGGGTTGTAAATCTATCTTCCAAACATGAGTCCCTCGAGAGTAGGAGGATGTGGCCCTCCTACTCTCGAGGGCTCTTCTACCACTTCACAAGATGTCGACTATCAGCCAGTAAGTTCAGGTAGTGAAGTACATTTAATCAAACAAGATGAGTTGAATAATTTGGTTCAAGACCTAAATTTGTCGAAAGAACAAGTTGAACTGTTAGGTTCTAGGTTACACGAGTGGAATATACTTGCAGCGGGAACAAAGATTTCAGTGTTCGAAAAAGATATGAAAAGTTTTTGAAATATTTTTCTGTGGAGGACAGTGTGGTTTTGCAAAGACATTATTGGTCTTCTGAAAGAACTAGGTGTCATGCATAAGTCAGATGGATGACATTTATTCATAGATGCCTCAAAATTAAGTTTAAAAGCAGTTTTGCCTCATAATGGCAATGAATTTCCATCAGTTCCTGTGTTTCATTCATTTGGACTTAAAGTATGAAAGCATGTCTAAGGTTCTACATGCTATAAAATACCAGGATTATGGTTGGAACACATGCAGTAATCTAAAAGTTATTGGTTTGCAGTGGGGTTTCACAAAATATTGTTTTTCGTGTTTGTGGGACAGCTGTGTGACAGAAGAACATTGTTGTGCAACCTTGGGACAAGCAGGACGAGTTCATACCAGGACAGTGTAATGTAAAATATATTCCTTTAGTCCAATCAAACAAGGTTCTTCCACCCCTGCACATCAAACTTGGATTTATGAAAAATTTCGTGAAGGACTAGATAAAGAACGTAACAGATTTCCATACTTGAGAAGCGTTTTCAAATTTAACATATAACAAACTTAAGGAAAGAATTTTCGTAGGACCCCAGATTACAAAACTCCTGAAAGACTGTGTTTGAAACCTAGTTAAAGGAGATTGAATTGGCAGCTTGGCCATCATTTAAGGTGCAGTACATGGTTTTTTGGGTAATAGGAAAGAAGTAAACTATGAAATGTTGGTGTCTAATTCACTTGAGTGCTACAAAAACATGGGCTGTCAAATGTCGTTGAAGATGGATTTTCTCCATTCCCATCTTGGATTTTTCCCCAAAAATCTGGGAGATAAACAAGGGGAGCAGTTTCATCAAGATATTTCCACGATGGAAAAGCGGTACCAAGGTCGCTGGGATTCTGTAATGATGGGGGATTACTGATGGTTCCTTGTGAGGGAGAGTAAGCCAGAATACAAGAGAAAATTCCTTAGTAGCAAACATTTTTAAGGACAATTACAGTTATGCTGATTATATATTATCGAAATATAACCTTCGCTATGATTTATGATATTTTTTCCGAAGTTAAATGAGTTATAGAGAATGTATAATATTTTTTACACTTGTATTACAAACTTGAATTATACATGTATATATCCCTTTATTTTAACATTAAATGTTGGTACATCTTTTGTTGTAGACGTGATAAAGACTTTTTTATGGTGATTTTCAGAATCAGCACATTTATTTCCTCCAGAATCATATGCAGGTATGACTAAAAAATTTTTTTTGTTGGCTAGTGTTTATTAACAAAGCTAGATAAAATCCTTTGTCTTGTGTCTAAAAAAAAAATACACCAAAATTGAAACAAATGATCCAGTTCTTGTATGATTTTTTATACTGCCCATGGCGGCAAAGCTTACAGAAGTTTTATGTTGTGCAGTTTCAAGGCAACTATCAGAAATGGTGCCATAGTTTCAGATCTTATGAGTCAAATTTTGTTACTTTTGTGATTAAGGGTGCAGCAGTCTTCAGCCATAGCAGCAGCAGTGCAGACTGATGGAATAATTCAGAAAAAAATATTTGTTATAGGAAAGATCTGTGCAAGAAACTTGAACAGAAATTAGTTTTTTAATTCTTTTAGCAAAAAAAAAAAAAAAAAAAAAGCAACCATTCATCACTGGGAGATAGGATTTATTGATTGAATAAATTAACCACTGAATATAATGCAGTTCTAATAACTAGCTTCTCTGGCAGAATGTTGAGAATTCTGTAATCTGCTGGTATACTTTATAAGATTAGAAAATAATCTTATGCAGTATATTTTCATTGTAAAACTGTAGTTTTTTTTTTATTATTATCAATGCATACTTTAACTTTTTATGATATGAATTTGTAGTAAATATATTAAAATTGGGTCTGTAAGTTAATAAGGATTTTTAATATCCATTTTATATTAGTATATGATTTCACATGGCTATTCCACTTGCATTCATTGTGAAATCATATGTGGAACATTATCCACTTTGTAGCATATTTTCACCCTATCTAGTATGGACTTCTTCAATTTTCCATACAAAAATTTGCAGAAATTACTGTAAAAAGCATTGTGAGTTACTCTACTCTAGTGTGAAGAGAATTATTTTCCAGTGAAGTTAGAGTTAATATTAACCGCACATGATTGCTAGTGGGTTAAAGGGACACACACACACACACACACACACACACACACACACACAGGGTGTGTGTCATAACATGTGGGACCGACTTCAGGGATGGATTTAGGACCTAAAAAGAGTTCATGTAAACCTAAGTCTGATTTTACCTTGTTTCTGAGTTACAGCCATTTTTGTGTTACAGCAACTATCTGCTTATGTTTACAGGAATTTCTCAAAATGACCACTGTGCACCTAAATACAAGCCTGCAAATGTCTCATCCTCACCTGCTCAAAAGTTCCAGGTGTCTGTCAGATTTGCTGTTCTGGTGCTGGTGGGTCTACCACCATCTGAAATCCGTTTTCTAAGTGAACTAGTTTCCGCAAGCTGTTCATGTATTCTCTGAAAAGTCGTTTTATTTGGCACATGATGATTATGAAAGTTTTCTGCATCCAGACATCTTGCCTCAGCTGCATTGCATCTAGCAAATCCATACATGAGATTGCATGTCTGCCATCTCTTGATTTGAATAAGCCTCCATTATCACAGCAAATGCACAGTATTGAAATGTTAGTAAACAAGCTCCAAATGTAGTGCCCTTGTCAGGAGAACTAACTGAAAACTGAAAAAACATTACAGGATCTTGTTTACATAACTACAGCAAGACCTTCTATTAGATATCACGTATTGTTTGTAAGCAGCTGAATAGAGCCAACTATAATGGTAACTCAGTTTATCGAAAAAATTGCTGGAACACAAAATTGACTGTAATTCAAAAACAAGGCGAAATCAGACCCATGTTTGCATGAACTTTCTCTGTTTTTAGGTCCCAACTCTATCCCTGAATTGGGTTCCACATGTTATGATACAACCTCTATATGTATATATAAGCAAAGTTATAATAATTAAGTGAGAAAAAAAGCCTTTGTATCTTTCGTTGCTGCTTTGCACACCTAGATACATTTGCCATATAACTAAATACAGGTAAACCTTGATATATGCATTTTCAATCAATGCGAATTTCGGTTAATACGGTCACAAACATTTATACCATTCCTCTATATATGCCCCTAAAATTTTGAGTAGTGCAGCTGATTATGAAACAAAATTTTTAATAACACACAAAAAAAAAAAAAAAAAAAAAAAAGCCTGAAATCTGTCGTCCGTAAACAGTGTTGCCATATTGTACTTCTGCTGCTCCATTATCCTGCCATAAGCTGTTTTGCTTAGGCAACCATCAAAGACAGACATGTCAAAGCAGACTCTTCCTATTGCTGTATTTCACACTAAGTAATAATTAATGTTTTGTAAAAGTTCACCATGTCCCAAAGGAAAAGGATATATCAGTGGAATCCAATAAGAAGAAATGTAAAGTTATTACTTTGGATACAAAACTTGACATTATTAAACAGTTTGATAATGGTCAAAGCAAGACAAGCCTCAGCATGGTGCTAGGCCTCAATGAGTCTACAATATGACTAATTCTGTCCAAATCTAAGGAATACATAGAACAAGGTAAAGTTGCATCAACATCTTTTAGTATGCAGTGCACTAGGAACGAAAGACTTATTTTGGTTGAAATGGAGAATCAATCAAAAACGGATTCCAATTGGTACCAACAACATAATGGTAAAAGCACTTAGCCTGTTTTCATCACTCAAAGAAAACAAATTCAAAGGGGATACAACGATTATTTTCTGCCAGCAGAGGGGGGGTTTGAAAAGTTTAAAGTGCGAACTGGCCTTTATTGGAAGGAAATGCCGTCTAGAAGTTTCTTAGCTAAAATAGAAGAATTGCAACCTGATTACAAAGTCTCCAAGGGCCGCTTAACTCTTCTGTTGGGAAGAAATGCTGAAGACGATTTCAAATTGAAACCTATGCTTATTTATCATTTACTAAATCTGAGGGCTTTAAGAGGTTGCAACAAAGCGTCATTTCCTGTAATTTGACAGGGTCATGCAAGCTCTTTGTTTGAAGACTGGTTTAAGGGTGATTTTTGTCCAGCAGTCAAAAACTTTTGTGAGCAAAATAATCTTAACGTTTAAAGCCCTCTTAGTTTTTGACAATGCCTCTGGCCATCCTCCTGCACTGAATGATCTGTGTGAAAATGTAAAAGTAATATTTTTACCTTCGAACACTACATCTTTGCTACAGCCAATGGACCAGGACATAATTTCAACTTTCAAGGCCTATTATCTACAAAGAACTTTTGCGCAGTGCAAGATGCAATGGGGAAGGTTCAATTTCATTGACTGAATTTTGGAAGAATTTTACAATTAGGCAAGCTATTGAAAATATTTGAGTTATGGTAAGATGTTACGGCTAGTACAATAAGGGCTGTGTGGAAATCTTCTGCCTTACTGCACAAGTGACTTTTGTGGCTTCGAAAATTGAGTTGATTCTGTTATTAAAGAAATTAGTGCCATTCGAAAGGATCTTGGCTTTGAAGGTGTTGATTTCTCTTATGGCAGAGAATGCCTGGATTTGCATTCACAGCCACCCATTGACACAGATCTTATAGAATTGGAGCAACAGTGTGCCAGGACATAATTTCACAAATGAAATTACAAATGGCTTTTGTACAAATACTGCACAAATGACTTTTGTGGCTTCAAAAATTGAGTTGATGCTGTTATTAAAGAAATTAGTGCCATTCGAAAGGATCTTGGCTTTGAAGATGTTGATTTCCCTAATGTCAGAGAATGCCTGGATTCGCATTCACAGCCACTCACTGACACAGATCTTATAGAATTGGAGCAACAGTGTGCCTACAACGAGAAAGAAGAAATTGTGACTGAAGGAGAGAAGTGTGTCTAGGGAAATTTTGTTAAAGGAACTCGAGCAGATGTTTTGAAATTTGGAAACTGTTAAACAACAAATTATGGATTTAGATCTGAATGTAGAAAGAAGCACGGTAGTTCGCCAAACCCTAAAAAACGGAATTAGCTGCTTTCGTAAATTTTATGAAGAGAAAAAGAAGGCTACATCTATTCAAACGACGCTTGAAAAATATTTTTCTGGAAAGTAGCATATCCATTTTTCATTCATTTCATTATAGCTCATTTCTTTAATAAACTTTTGTAGCTTACTTGCTTTTCATTATTCTTTATATTTCTATCTATGCACACAAAACGTATTTTAAAGGCTTAAATTAAGTCTTCTGATGAATGTTCCAAAACATCATGGATGAATTAGAATTTTTCCCATTGGTTTTTAACTTCGATATATGGGGTTTCGAGATATGTGGTACGTTCGTTCCACGAATTAATCGCATATATCTAGCTTTACCTGTACTTATATATCCCCATTTTTTCCATATACGGTGGAAAATTTTCCATATTTTCCATATTATATATTTATTATTGTGAACATCTACACATCTCTGCATTCTTGAAATAGCTCACAATAGTGCTTGGCATTTTAACAAATGCCTGTTTGGTCATTTGGTTATGCCATTTGTTCAAAGGATAATCAACATAAGTCCAAACTTTGGTGGCTGACTTTCATCTGCGATTATTGAGAGACTAAAGTATATCATCACAAACAGCAATTGGAATACAGAGATGCATGTAATTTTCAAGTTACTTATATTGCTTTTCATTGAAATATAACAATATAACCTTTTTTAATTTTACAGATTTCTGGTATAATTTAAACTAATTTCTATATTTTTCCTATTAAAATGCTTTTTTTTTTTAAATTTAGATTTGGTCTTGGAAGTAAGATGAAATTGATTTTTCATATGGACATTAGACTGTACTAATAGTCTTTTTAATAATACTTCCTTTTTAATAATTTTGTGAATATTTTTAGGCTCTAGAGATACTACGCTTGCTCTTTGGAGAGTTCGAGAAAGGAAATCTGCCCCCATTGTCCAAACTTTCTATCCACAATATTTTTCTATGTCGCCACTCACATGTAAATCCTGCAAAAATGCTGAGAAGATCAGGGCATTGGTTTTTAATCGACAGTTTGAAGTAAATAAGTTATTGGATGCAAGACTGCAATAATATTTGTTATAGTATCAAAATTACATTTTAAAACTTTTGTTAAATATAAAATTTAATCATAAATAAATGTTTAATTATTGACTGTAAAGATAATTGCCATTGGTTCTGTATGTTTCCTTGTTTTTTAAATAATTGACTTTAGTATTCATTTACCTAATAATTCATATGGGATTGTGGTGTAATCTTCAAGGGTCTCCTGCTAGGTTTGTCTGAGAACAGCTGCACTATGGCAGTTATGTCTTGTGGTCCACAGTAAATACACTATTAATCATACTATAGAATAATTATACTTAATATTTCTATAATTGAATGGGGATTTATTTAATTCTGCAGTGAACAAAATACTCATGTACCTCTAGTGGTATGTATCTGTTTATTTTGCACCTGTTATATTTTAACAAGGCTTCCATAGCCAAGTGGTCATGAGCAAGAGTTCAGTGGCACACACTCTTTGAGTAGACTAGGATTCAAGCCCCTAACTGCTAAATGCAGTCAATTGCCAACCCGCACTGGACCAGCATGGCAGATTATGTTCCATTCCCTCAGTGTGACTTGTTGAAGAAGCCTCTATCCTGCTGTGGATTGACAATGGCTGCAGATTTATTTATTTTTTTATTTTTAAAATAAAACAAATTTAACAAATATGTGCTTTAGACAAAATGCTTACATAGGAATCCTGAAATACAGGCAATCCCCTTTAACACAGTTTGAGAATTGAGGCAATCCTCGCACAACACGGTACTTATATGACACAGTTTCACTCTAACACATTTTGAGAATTGTGGGAAATCTCGCATAACACAGTATTTTTGAGCTTTCGTGCTGGAAAAACTCTGCTATTATGTTAGGTGTAATTTTCAACATTTCCATTCCTTTTTGTGAATCTCTGCTGTTGACCCGCTAGTCGTTATTGCCTTCGTTGTATTTTTCTAAAGCACATTTCTGGAGGTCACTACCATAAAACAATAAAAACAATTTGCAGTTTCTAGTTTATTGGTCTTTTCTGTTAGTGTAATCAATTATAAGCAGGTAATAAACTCGATCTTCTTGTGTTTGCTATAATACCGACATCTCGAATTCTGTGGGTTTTCACGTTATTGAGGTGAAAAATCCCCTTCCATGAAATATTCAATCATATAAAAAACGTAAAAGAAATTTTCAGAAACTCATTACTCTGTATTTCGCTTGTGCGTGTCGTGTTTGTTTCAACTTGTGCATGCTGTGTTTTTTGTTTTGCTGCTTATCATTTTTATTGTTTAAATTTTACAACAAAAAAAAAAAAGCCAGTGAACAGAAATATCAATTAGTTAATATGTGCATATTAATTAAGCTGTGTACGTAGCATAAATTTATTTTTATTTTGCTAACTGGAAAATATTCTTCTGATTTTCATGTATCATTTAACTTTCTTAATTGGTAAGGTAATGAAGTTAAATTTGTGCTTTATATCTAAGTGGGAGTCCACTGTATTTTGTTGGAGATCCCTGTGTTAGGTTATGTGCTACTGAACTTGTACTTATTTGAGACCATAAAAAATTGTGACTTTTAAAGTGAGTAGAAGTTACACGAAATCTAGATGCTGCAGAAGAGATTGTGCTTAGCAGCATGAAGAGGAAGAAAATTAAATGAACGTACATTATCTGACATATAAGTATCACAGTTTGTAAGGTACGATGTTTGTTCAGTTATTACTATTTAAGTTACTACTACTATAAAAATAAAGTTAAATATTAAGTTATTACTACTATAAAAATTAAGTTTCCGATAGTTAAATGTTTTTGTTAGCTTTTGGAATGTAACGCCCCTTTTTGTATTGGTTCTTAGTCCCGATGACATGGTTTCGCATTACAATAGAATTTGTAGGAACCAAACTACCATGTTATATGAGGGTTACCTGTACATGAAAAATATCCTGATACTCTATTTGAAGTTTATTTATAATAATTGCATAGGGAACAGAAAATAAAGTATGGAATAAACTAGAAGCATGGATATTTCAGGTCTGATGCTTACACCTGATATCAGCTGTAAAGTTAAACTAAATTTCACAAGTGTATTAATATATGTAGATATTAATACACTCACAGAGCTGTAAAATACATACACATATTAGGCAATGATAACTGTAACAGTAGCAAATTTTTATTCAGTTAATGGATGTGCAACTGACTTCAAGGTCATGCTACTGACTAAAAGTTGCTCTTTCACAAAGCTTTTCTGCGCAGTTAAACTTCCCAAAAATCTAGCAGTCCATCATAAAAAACGGACAGACCCTGAAACCCACCTGATAGTTGGTAAATTTACTTATCAGATTGGCCATTCTAATATTCAGGGTGTAGATTTACTGCATTTTAGTGACATTGAGAAATTTGTTGGGTTGCAGAATTGTCTTAAGTGTTATTTGTGAGCAAGATTGATGACCCAAGGAGTGTATCATCCTATGTAGCTAGGTGGTGCAGCTAGCTACACCATTTCCCTGAGCTCAAATGGACCTAAAGGAAAAAGAGAAAAATGAGAAATATAAATAAAAAAAATAAATGAATCAAATTGTACCAGGGCCCAGGGTCATGATAATATGCCATTGGACTTAATGGATAATAAGCATTTGATTCTCAGTGTCCAAGTTTCATGATTCATATATAAGATCATTGGGTATAAATATTCAAATATTCATTTATTCATTATTGATTCTGTTTTATTATTAGTATTAGCAATGGCCACATGGTGCAAGGAAGCCTATGGCTTATGCTGCACCAGCCAAAAAAAAAAAAAATTAAATGATAAAATAATAAAAATAAAATAATAATAATAAGAAGAAAATTTAAAAAAAAAAAATGAATAAGAGAAAAGGAAATAGACAACCAATGTGTTTCCCTCCTGACATAGGTAATTATGCAGCTGACCTTTGACTTTTCCCAAACTGTCAGCCTTTACATCCCATGTAGGTAACTTATTCCAGTAATTTATAACTCATTGGATAAAATAAAACTTCCTGCAATCCATTCTAAATATCCCCCTCCCTGCAATAATTTCCAGTTATGGCCCCTAGTTCTAGAATCATTTATAACTGTGAAAATTTCGTCCTCATTCATTTTACTTATGCCTTTCAGAACCTTAAACACCTCAATCAAGTCTCCTCTAAGGTGCCTAGTTTCCAAGCTCTGCAACCCACATATTCAAAGTCTTTCCTCATATGGATGCCCTTTTGCCGATTTCACCAGTGAGTTACCCATCTTTGGACCCTTTTAAGAAACACAATGTCTTTCTTTAGGTGCGGTCTCCATACTTGAACACAGTATCTAAGTGTGGTCTACCAATAGCTTTATATAATGGGATTATGATGTCCTTATCTCTACTAGTAATTGTTCGATAAATCATCGATAGGACACCATGAGCCTTCCTTGCAACCTGTCTATAATGTTCGGGGAACTTCATGTCTGACTGTATCATAACACCCAAGTTCTTTTCCTCCACTGCCAGCTTTAGTTCAACTCCACCAAGTGTATAAGTTATTTTGGGGTTACTGTTCCCCTGGTGTAATACCTTACACTTTTCTAGATTAAAGCATAGCTGCCATTTTCTGACCATCCCTGAAGTCTATTTAGGTCACTCTGAAGAAGTTCTGCTTGCTGGTGATCATTAACTCCTCTACCAATCTTTACATCATCTGCAAATTTAGACATCACCTCTTCTATCCCTTCATCAATGTCATGAAAATCAAAAACGACAGTGGTCCTAACACTGTTCCTTGGGAACCCCACTTCTTACATCAACCCAATTTGAGGAATAATCAATTATCACAACCCTCTGCCTCCTGCCCTGAATGGCACACTATGGCCATAATGCCCATGTGCCTAAAAAATTCTCAAACAAACAAACCTGCCCTGAAGCTATCCAACTATCCATCTAAGGATTTTCCCTGTGATTCCAACCTGTTCCAGCTTATAAAGTAACTGCTCATGTGGGACTGAGTTATATGCATTGCTGAAATCCAAATAAAAAATGTCGAAATTATTCCCTAAGTCTAGCTCTTGAGTGACCCTGTCAAAATAGCTAACCAGATTAATTAAACATGATTTTCCCTTTACAAAACCATGCTGAGTATCCTTCAGAATTCCATTTCTATCTAAATGATCCTGAATTCACACTTGATCATCGTCTCCATGATTTTCCCTACTACTGAAGTTAGACTGACTGGCCAGTAATTTCCCACTTCACTTAGAATGGCCCTTATGTATTGGGAATACATTGGCACTTTTCCAATCCAACGGAATTACTCCCGAATCGATTGATGCTCTCATAATTAGCCTCGATGGTTCAATGCACTCACTTGCCGCCTCCCTTAACATTATAGGCTATATGCCATCAACCCCAGGAACCTTATTGGCCTGTAGGTTTGAAAGTTTTTTTCATTAAATGTGAAGTTTCAACATCATTAATTACATTTTTTTTCAACTTCACTTCCATAATTTCTCATTGACACAAATGGTTTTCTTCTGTAAATATTGATGCAAAGTAAGTGTTAAGTTCATCTGAAACTTCAGCTGGGGTATCAGATACTATCCCATGTCCATTACATAAGGGTCCGATCACACACACACACACACACACACACACACACACACACACACACACACACACACACACACACAATATTGCCAAAAGTAACCGAACACTTGCATGTTTCAAAGAACATTTTATTGACACAACATTTAATAAAGTGTTAGCCCACCTTTGACCTTGATTGCACACTGTATCCTTGTTGGTAGACAATGAACCACTTTTTTTGACAATGGAAAAACAGTCTTTTGGTTCATTGCTCCTTCAACAATGGTAAATTAAGCTACTGATTGTAGTTGTATTAATGTGGCCCAGTGTATCTCCAAAATCTTTCAGTGGGGTTAAGGTCAGGACTCTGGGAACAGAAAAGAGTCCTACCCATACCTCTGCTGTAGGTATGGGTAGGACTAATAACACATGGTTACACTGACAAGTGTAACCATGTGTTATTCATTGTTCTAGGATTGATGTTCAGTGGTGTAAGCCCAAACCACAAGAAACAGTTCAAGACAGTGGCTCCCTCCTCTACCAAATTTTACTTTTAGGGCAACATACTCTGGTAAGTAATGCCCTCTGGGCATCTGCCAAATCCAAATGCAGCCATCGGATTGGAAAAAATTTATTCTGATTCATCACTCCATGACACACCCAACTTTTCCTGGATCAATTACAATATATTGTGCACCAGGCAAACCACAGGTATGCATTGTGATTTGATGTTTGGTTTGTTTGTTGCATCTCTTCCAATAAATGTGATGCTATGCAGGACCCTATATATTGTCCATGACCTAATAGCAGTTCCCGTGGTCTCCCTGAATACCTGGTTGACTGTATTCAGAGGACTGACAGGATCTATGTGCTACTCTTTTGAATGCCCTTCCATAAATTTATGAAGTCTATTTGAATGTTTCTTGGCTGTAGTAGCACCACAATGTCAATTCGCTCAGCCACTGTTGATCTGGGGTGTTGTAGTTTTGCTGCAATGGCAAAAAAAAGATTGATTGTTAATATGACACATCCTGTGATGACTCCTCATTGGAAGTCACTGTACTCAACACCTCAACCAATATGTTGTTTGTTGATCTGTTATTGCATGAATACAGTTGCTTTTATACATATTCCTAATGCTTGGATAGAAGATATGGTTCATATTTCCTAAATCCTGGGGGTGATGGCAGTATAGTATATATTATTCATTATACAAACAGCTATTCAGACACCCCTCCTCACATATTGTTTATTATGCCCGAAGTTCCTTATGTATCCATATCAGCTCAGATATACAAGTATAAATTTCTCTAGGGCACTACTGCTACCTGTACAGCAGCAGTATGTTAGAAGTCAATGTGCATTATGGATTAGAACTTGTAGACTTTTTAAGTTTATGATTGTGATTGGATATTACTTTTCAGTGATTTTTCTGCATGTGTGATAGTTGCACATGAAGCCAATGTCATGGTCACCAGCATAAGCAGCATTTTGGGGTGGCCATTCCCAACATTAGTTGACTCTAGAATAGTGGCAAATTTTGCTACACAGCAGTGTTTTGATGGATGTATTTCAGCATGGTGATTTCTCAGATAGTTCTTGTCAGATTGTATTGCTCTGAACATGAAATTTGGTATTGGTGGTCTGATGGTGTGAGACTGTTGAGCTGGTTTGGACTTGGTCTGTTGGTGGCAGTGCCTGAAACCATGAAGTTAAATTGACCAAAATGTTCTACTTGGACATTTTGGGTAATGTGCACTCCCTACACTCTGGCAGTACTATGGAAATGGGCCCTGTCATTATCATCATGACAACATTCCATGTCAAAACTGGATTATGTATAGAGACTTCAAAATGTTGAAATGGCTGGCTCAAATTTTGGGTCTTGACTCCCACTGAACATGTGGGATAAATTTAAGCAACAGATTAGGCTGCAGCTAAAATGTGTCCTTCCAAACCAACTATGTTAGTTTCCATTTTAGGAGAAATGGAGGCAAATGCTAGCTGACACCTACTGGAAGTTGGTGGAATTTATGAATAGGATGGTTGAAGCTGTCATGCAAACTAAAGGTAGTCCTACTGTGTATTAAATTTTTGAATTAAAATCTCTTTTTGAAATTACCTGTGTGTCTGAACATTTTTTGGTCATATAGTGTATATGTAGATAGAGCAATAGTAAGGGAAAGACACAGCTTTGTAAGGAATGACAGCTTGAACTTTTATTATATGCCAGATTAAATATAATTACAATTTCTTTTCCAGCCTCTTTCAACATTCCATTTCACTTGCTTTACTTTCAGTTTGAAAGGATGCAATGTAAGTTTAGGTTGCAGAATCAACTGTTGGCTCATTAGAGAAAAAAAAAAAAAAAAAAAGAGCCAGCTTTTGTTTTTCACTTGTTGAACCTCGCCACTTCCTGGCATGCTCACATGTATTTTATTTTTATTATCTTAATTTTGCACAATAGTAAGGGCACGTATTAGATCATTTCATTATGTCTAAGTGTATATTTATGATTGTCATATTTTTATATTATATTGCCAAATAGTTAATATTTTTAAAATTTCTGTATAATGATTATATATACCTTTATTGTACCTTTTTTTTTTTTTTTTATATTGAAGTTTAGGCCATTCTAAAAGAATTGCCATATTAATTAAAAGTTCCTTTTTTTTTTTTTTTTTTTCAGTTAATATTTTTTCGGCCAACCTTTCATATTACCATACATCAACTGTTTGCATGAAACTGAGAACAAATGGCAGTGCCACACTCATCAATATTTAAGAAAGAAAGCTATTGAATAAAAACTAAAGTGATAATTTAGGCTATTGGCAAATTATTTGCTTTGGTGGTGCCCATCACTTAGTTAAATGAGATTGAGAATGAGCAGTGTTGTTCAGAGGATGGCATTAATTGTATGCGCATATACCTTTAACTCAGTGGTTTCAACCTTTTTATTAATAACAGCACCCCTAAGTAATTTATTTTATTTTGTGGCACCTGTACTCAATTTTCTGCCTGTTAGATCCAGTTCTCTCTCTCTCTCTCTGTGTGTGTGTGTGTGTGTGTGTGTGTGTGTGTGTGTGTGTGTGTGTGTGTGTGTGTGTGTAAAAGGCAGAATTAACACTAATATCCAAATAATTTAGTTAAATTCATGACAGGACAGATTAATGCCACCAGAAATGATTGAACATTACATAAGCCTGCAAAAGTAAGAGATATTTATTTTAATTTCAAACTATAAAGCTTAAGAAAAAGGTGTAACCATAACCTACCAAGGGCCCTATCCATCCCATATATAGCTAAGTCATACCAATTCCAATATTAACAAAATAAACCATTAACATTCAGTAACGACATTATGGTAATATTGATTATTATGTTGATTGTTTATTTTGTTAATATTGGAATTGGTATGACTTGCTATATTTTGAGATGGATAGGGCCCTTAGTAGGTTATGGTTACACCTTTTTCTTAAGCTTTATAGTTTTAAATTAAAATAAATATCTTATATATATAATATTAAAAATTACACATGTTATATGATATTTATTACAGTAATATAGGCGCCTCCGTATCCAGGTGGGAAGGAGCAGCAGTGTGTAGCACACGCTTCTTGATTAGACCGGCGTTCGAGCCCGTCACCATCAAATACGGAGGATGTGGAAAGGTCAGGGAATGACCACTGTATATCCCGGAGCAGTATGGCCTTAGTTGCTAATGCTCCTAAAAACCAAATAACAAACAAAAAAACAATAACAGTAATATAATTATAAAAATTACATTTCATAATATAAATTATATATATAAACAGTATATAATTTTATTCTTTTTATAGAGATACTAAGTAAACATCAATTATAGATCACCACAAAATTAAAAAGATACTGTACACCTTTTTATAATGAAATAAACATATAAATTAAAAAATAATGAGTTTAAGTAACTTAAACCCAAATTACATGGCACTCCTGGAATGTTGTTGCAGCACCCTGGTTGAAAACCACTGCTTTAATTGTAGATGACATCAGTGCGTGGGTTTGAGAAAGCTGCATTTAGGTTTCCAAATTGCGCCATTATCACTCCATATAAGTAGGTGCCATTGAAAATCAGTAGTCTGCACTTATAGGTATCCTTCCAATCATGCATTGTATTATTAAGATTTCATTGTTGTGCAAGCAGTAATGATTTTTGTTGATCTTGTTTCGACCTGTTTCACAAAAAAACTACTTAAGTAAACAGTGAAAATGTGGCTAAGAAAAAGCATTGCAATGCATAAATGCTAAATGTGGTGGACAGACAATATAGAGCAGGGGTGGCCAACTTAATTTGTGATGCAATCTACTTTTTTCCTTCAAAATGGGCCGCGATCTACCATCTCAAAAATTTCATTACACAAGGTGCACAAATCGAGGGATGACTGTATATTTAAAATTTGTCGTGATCGACCGAAATTAAATCTGCGATCTACTGGTAGATTGTGATCGACTCGTTGACCACCCCTGATATAGAGCATCAAGTTTCTTTTCGCTTTATATTATATAAAGATAATATTAACCCTTGCAATCCAATGTTATGGCAGTAACATTGTAAAATTTCACTTCCCATCTGATGTCTTGGCAACTCTGACAAGTCAGTGTTGCTAATTATTAAATTTGTTTTTCTGCTGTGCTGGTATAATTATTTTGCTGCCGTTGTCATATAAACAATGTGAGAAACTAGTAGTGTTTGTATTCAACTGTTAACATTTATAAAAAAAAAAAAAAAAAAAGCTTCTTGTTTATACTTGTCCAAGGAGTTTATATTAATTATTTTGACAATGCATACAATCGTTAACTGTATTTAGCAGTCACATGAGCTCGAATCCTGATCTAATGAAGGAGCATGTGCTGCTGCGCTCACACCCTTGACCACTCGGCTATGTCAGTCGTAAAAAGTGAAGGCCATTTTTTATTTCTACCATACTGTACTCATTCTTACAGGGATAGATTAATGCAGTGGAGGTTGGCACTGTTGTTGTTTTTCTTTGTTTTAAGAGTCACAGTGAATTGTATAATCTATGTTAGAAGTGATGTATTTAGATGCATCAACATTTCACAATAGTCTTATAAAGAAATTGAGAAATTGTTAGAATTTTCTCATTCAGAATTTAAATGAACCGAAGGTGTGTTTTGGTGTTAACATGGAACTAAATGAAAAAACTAATATATAGGACTACTTATCTGAAGAATGAACAGACAGAATTCCATTTTTTTTTTAAGAATGTGTGTGTGGCAGGAAAAGATTATGACAAATATTTTGGATTTGCATCTTTGACCACCAATAAAATAGGAAATGAAAGAATTCAGAGTAGGGAATCTAAAGTAATAATTATTTTTTGGTGATCTGAGTGAAAAGTTTCAGAATTGTAGAACTAATTTTTGAATTTCATGAAACTGTTGATCTCAAGGATAGCTCAAATGTTATAACTTTTCAAAAGCTATCAGAGTTGGCCTTCATGTATTTATTTTAGCTGACTAGAAATGGGTTGTGTCAGCTCTTATGCCATATTTTGGAAAGCCTACTACTGACTTGATAAGACCAGTCTTGACTTGGATCATGCTTTATCTCATCCAAAAAATGCTTCATAGTATTGATGGTACTGTGAAGCAGTTTTTTGATGAAATGGCAGAGGAAATTGTTTTTCTGGGTTTTACAAGTCTCAGTTGTGAATAGTTTCATTTTGATGAAGGGGCAGATCCATCTCAAAAGTGTCTTCATCACCATATTAACAGTTTTGAAAGAAGTTGCTTGTTGAGTTAATAATGTCCAAAATAAGAATGTTGTTTTTAGAAAAAGGCTATCAAGTTCAGATGTCGAAGACAGACTAACTATTTTGTGATGATAGCTGAGAATCTAAATAGGAAGGAAAAAATTTGTGCAGTATAGAGGGAGAGAAGAAATACAAGTGAGCG